>NC_067399.1:261886455-262243955 GCF_016432865.1 Antechinus flavipes | reverse complement strand
TGAATGTTAGAGAGGATGTGGGAAAACTGGAACACTAACTTATTGTTGATGGAGTTGTGAACTGATCCAGCCATTTTGGAGAGCAAGTTGAAACTATGCATATGTAATGATGAGCAAGATGATTTCAGAAAAACCTAGAAAGACTTACATGAGTTGATACTGAGTGAAGTGAGCAGATCCAAGAGAATACTGTACACAGTAACAGCAAGATTATGTGATGATAAACTATGATAAACTTAGCTCTTCTAAGCAATACATTGTCCCAATATAATTCCAATTAACTCAGGATAGAAAATGTCATCTGCAACTAGAAAAAGAATTATGGACACTGAATGCAAATCAAAGCATACTCTTTTTATCTTTTATAAAAATTTGTTTGCTTTTTCTTTCTTGTGGTCTTTCCCTTTTGTTCTGATTTTTCTTTCACATTATTAATATGGAAATATGTTTTAAATGATTGTGCATATATAACCTGTATCAGATTGCTTGCTATCTTGGGGAAGGGAGAGGTAAGGGAAGGAAGGATAAAAGAAAATTTAAAATTCAAAATCTTACAAAAATGAAAGTTGAAAGCTATCTTTATATGTAATTGGAAAAATAAAATACTGTTAAAGAAAAGAAGAAAAATGTTGACCTGGAAAAAAAGAGGGGAAGAGGGGCTCAGAGAACAAATCTGAAAATCTTTGACCTCCAAAAAAAAAATAAGAAGATTGAAAAAGATGGATACAATATTTTAGAAAATCATAAAAAAAATTATTCAGAGATATTGGAATCAGAGGACAAAATACATAGTGATAGAATTGTCAGGTCAACAACAGAAAGGAATACCATCTAGCAACGTGATTGCCAATATCCAAAGCTCCTAGTCAAAGGAAAAGTATTACAATACAGAGAGGTCATGTACCAAGGAATTCCATTTATAATTTTCTGTCTCTTCATCCTCAACAAGAAAAGATAGGAGGAAATGGAATATGATATGCTGAAAAGCTAAGGAAAATAGCTTCTAGCTAAAAAATAACATCTTCCAAAAATGAGTACAAACCAAAGAGAGAAAAAAAATTTCTATCAACAGAATTTATTATTCCCTGATAAAGAAAAGCATAAATGAGTAGTCTTAAACACAATGGAAAAGAAATAAGTTTAAACTACTTCAAAGTGCTAACTGATGATCCATTGCTCACATTCCAAAAGGGGGAAAAAAACTGCTATTAAGTATCATCCTATTTGGGAGTTAATAATAGGACATATAGTCAATTCTGAGTTTGTACATTCAAAATATATATATACAAATAAAAATGCCCAATGGGAGAATTAAGGAGGAAGAATTTATTTCTGTTAAGACTTCATAAATTAAAAAAAAAACATTGAAATACATGTGTTTGAGCAATGGGGATCTTATGAATCTCATTCTTATCTGTCCTTTTCAATGGAAAGGTTTTGTTATTAAGTTTTAGCATAGAATAAAATTAATTAAGAGCTAGATTTGAGTAGGAAAATGACAAAGCAATGTTTAAATTTTAGTGTGTAACAGTTAAGGAAGTCACTTTATGCAAAACATGCTATATATACAAAAGGTAAGAATAAAAAGAAAAGAAAAAAATAAGATGAAGTTATTCCATTGATTTTGCTCTTGAATGGAAGGTAAAAGGAAAGGGAAGATATTAAGTTCGAATTTTCTAAGCAAAAATCAACTGTAGAGACCTTTGGCATTTTTCTTTCTTTTGTTTGTTTTGAAAGAAAAGATGACTCAATGAGAAGAAATAAATTGGGATTCAAGGAGGGAGAAATAATCATGAATAAGAAAGATAAAATCTCATAAAATGGAAAGGTTGACAATAAATTAGAAAGCAAACTGTAATTTCTTACATACAAAAATGCATTGAAAAAGTTCATAGAGAGCTGATGTAAAAAGGTAAAGTAATTTATGTCTTGTTCACACTTTACATATCTAATGGAAAGGTAAACAATAAATAAATTAAGGCTATAAGGAAATGTTGATAAAATTAGATGTGATAGTTAAAGGTTCTGATAAAGGCCTCATTTCAAAATATATAAAGAATTGACTAATTTATAAGAAATCAAGCCATTCTCCAATTGATAAATGGTCAAAGGATATGAACAGACAATTTTCAGATGATGAAATTGAAACTATTTTCACTCATATGAAAGAGTGTTCCAAATCACTATTGATCAGAGAAATGCAAATTGAGACAACTCTGAGATACCAGTACACACATGTCAGAGTGTAAACTGTTTGTATTTTTGTTTTTCTTCCCAGGTTATTTTTACCTTCTGAATCCTATTCTTCCTGTGCAACAAGAGAACTGTTCGCTTCTGCACACATATATTGTATCTAGGATATGCTATAACATAATCAACATGTATAAGACTGCTTGCCATCTAGGGGAGGGAGTAGAGGGAGGAAAGGGAAAACTTGGAACAGAAGTGAGTGCAAGGGATAATGTTATAAAAAATTACCCAGAAATATGTTCTGTCAATAAAAAGTTATAATAAAAAAAATTAGATGTAATAGTTAGCAATTAATGATGTGAATTTTATTGAATTTGCCTATTTTCAGGTTCATATAATTTCTTTTTTAAATTTTATAAAATGATCAATTGTTAGGGCATGATGAATTCAAATTTGTGTAAAATTTCAGAAATATTAAAAATACTCTTTAAAAATCATAACATATCATTGTATTTTATTAAGAAAATATAAACCAAATAAAAATATTTAAATGAAGATTAAATGGTGTTATGTTAAACAAAGAATGGGTGAAAGAACTAATTATGAAAACAATACACAATTAATCAAAGAAAACTAAAGTAATGAAACTGGATTTATAGATTGCAACTAAAGCTATCCTTAGGTGGAGGGTGGGGGAACAGCTGTATTTTAAACACTTTCATTTTTTTAAGTGAGAGAAAAAATAAATTACAACTAAAAAATCTGGAAAAATAACATATTAGTCATCTTTAAACAAACATAAAGTAGAGATACTCAAAATAAAAAATGAAAAGTATATTCAGTTTGAAATCACAGAATTGGTTTTGATTCTTGGCTCCACACAACTCATCACTACTACTCATTCTTGGTGTACCCTGCCCTATTCCTGCATCTTTATGCATGCAGTGAAATGGCCGATCAGTTTCCATTTCTACTTATTGACATCCTGTTTCTTCTTTAAGGTCCAATTTAGGTGTTAACTCCTTCGGGACACTTTCTCCTCAATTCCTTAAAGGAGAAACCTTCACTTTTTCCTTAAATAAGTCTAATGGTGGTGGAGTGGTTCATTGAACTCTTCTATACACTTAATCATTTTCTAATTTGGATTACAGTCATTTGCCTCCATCTTTCATTTTTTAGATATTAAGTTACTTGATAAAAGACTGTTTAATTTTTAAAATATTTCTTTATTTAATTTGAGCACTGATGCCCAGAATAATGCTTCATGCAGAGCATGAAGGAAAAAAGTGTGACATAGGAGAAAGAAGTGGGCTAGAATACAGAACATTTGACCTCTAGCTTTACCTCTACCATTTATTTATCATAAGATCTTGAGCAAATCACTTAAGTTTCTGTGATGGTCATTAGATCAGATGATCTCTAGGATACCTCTGAGTTCTAACATTCTGTGAAATATTTGTTAAAATTAAACTTTTTTTTTCAGTTACCGAAATGCTGTCTACAGTAAAACATAAGGCATTTTCTTTGTTTCCTTTTCTCTATTTCCTCCCTCCCATCCCAACTTGCCCCCAAAACCATAATACTACACATTAATAGCCAGAAGGAATCTTAGATTTCTTTAATCCAACTTCTTAATTTTATAGAAAAGGAGACTGAGGCCCAAGGAGGTCATTACCCAATTTCATTCAGGTAACAAGTAAAATTTATACTTAAGAGACTTTGACTTTAAATCTAGAAATTATTATATCATGATGCACAAAACCAATTATCACTAATGGATATAAAATGCAGTTTGCATTTTAAGTATCTGGTTTATTTTGATAACATTTTTTCTAGTTATCAGCATTTCTCAGGCTCCAGGTTCTTTTTGTGCTTTTAGGCATATAAAATACCATCGTCTTTATTCACTGAATTAATTAGTCTGCACAGTTAATCACATTCTATCCAATATCAGAAAATAGAAATTAGATCTTATCTCTTTGAGGGGAAAAAATATCTTTGCATTCCTCTGATTTATTTACATTTTATCTCACACTTTTACAAATCGTCTCAGATCAAGTGCCATTTTATAGGAACTGAACCAATTATGTGCTGAGGTTCCCAAATAGGATTTAGTCTGTTAATTCTAGAATTCATTGTGGTTACTGTGAAACCTAAATCTTTCCTAGGCTAAGGTATAGGAGTCAGAATCATTGCATTTTCTGAAGAGACTACACAACAGAAAGAGTACCATCTGTACAATCAGAGGACATAAGTCAAAATTCTGTCTCTGATGCTTATTTCCTGTGTAATCTTGCTCAAGTTATTTAGCTTTTTTTGGCCTCGGCTTCCTCAACTATAAAATGAGTTAGTAGGAATAGATAGTCTCTATCAGTTCAACTAAAGTTTTTTAAATTTTATTTTAGAGTTATCACAAAATAAATGTCACAGAAATTTTTTTCTTATGGAAGTGAAATTATGGGCATTTAAAATATTTAGATACTCTCTTTCATTGTACTCCTTGTGTGAGTGGCCAGAATTGCTACCTACCTTTGTCTAGACATAATTTCAATTCTGACTAATCCATATCATTTAAGAACAATTTAGGGAAGTTACAACCATTAATGTTTCCTCATCTGTATAATTGAATTTGTGTTAGGGCTTCAAACAATAAAGTTTAAAAGATCATTCCAAATTTTGTATTTAAACTTAAAATAAATAAATGAATGAATAAAAAAAGAAAATCACACACAAAAAAATTAAGATAAAAAGGTCATATCAAAGAATCATAGATTTAGAGCTGGAAGGCATCTCCAAATTTATTCAATCTTGTTTTTTTTTTTAATGAAAATTCATGTTTTAATAAATATAAATTATTTCTTTTCCTTTAAAATATCTAAGATAAATACAGGGTAAGATACTGAAAAGCTAAAGAAATTATAAATAGCACATAAGTGGCCAGGGAGAGAAAACTGGCTTCTAGCTCCATTCATATCCCTTCCTTTTTCTGATAGTGGGTAGAGACAAGACCTATGATTTCTTTGATATAAAAAATTACCAAGTAAAGAAACTCCCTCTACTTGTGCAGGTCAGTACCTTCACTATAACTAATAGTCATAGAAAGTTGCTTAGAGGTTAAATAACTTGTCCAGCGTCCGGGCATAATTTCCTGACTCTGAGCTCAGTTTTTTACCTATCCAATCCTAGTTGTCTCAATGAATGGCTGTAGTTTTCGGGGGAACAGAGGGAAGGGAAACACTTGGTGTCTCTGAGGCTGGGTTTTTATCTATCAAAATGGGGTTTTTGAACTAGCTCATCACTAATATGACCTCTAGTCCTGACATCCTTTAATTTTTTTTAAATACTCAAATTTAAATAATCATGAATAATAACATGAAGGGAGATATCCTGAATCACTTATTTTTGCTTGATTATTCAGCTGAAATTAAGATCCTATAAGATGTAAAATGCAGCACAACATGGTATAACCAGCCTTAATCTGAAAGACTTAGATTTAAGTCTCACTTGTGATATAGATTGCCTATTGATAAATCATCTTATTTTTTAATATTTCCAGGCTATTCTAATTCGGTAAACAGCAGAATGGGTGCTAATTTGCATTGCCAGAGGAAGTTTCTTCATTCACATTAGAGAAGTCACAAATCTTTTTATTTTTTTAATATGTAAAGCACTGTGCTAGGCACTGAAGATAAAAAGAACAACAAAGATAATTCCTACACTGTGATAGTATGTCCAGTAGGAAACATTTGAAGAACAAGAAGCTTTTGGGTGAATTTCAAATAATTTCATATGAGTCATTATCTGCTCAACCTAAACCAAGATTAACTCTTTTTCCCAGTGGATATCATCATTC
The DNA here is from genome assembly GCF_016432865.1 of Antechinus flavipes. Lineage (NCBI taxonomy): Eukaryota > Metazoa > Chordata > Mammalia > Dasyuromorphia > Dasyuridae > Antechinus > Antechinus flavipes. The sequence goes on along the minus strand of NC_067399.1, from coordinate 262,237,912 downwards.
TCTACTACATGCAAGCTCACATTTATTAGACAAAAATTATTTTTACAATGGTGAGACCAAACTTTAATTGTCAGATTATAAAAAAATAAATAACAACGCCCTTTGTATTCCTTCTGTCAGCTATTCGACTTACCAGCTATGTAGAGAGAATTAGAAACACCACATACTCCAGAAACCAACAACTTTTTGAGGACATTAATATTTTCTGATTAGCAACAAAATGATGTGTGTGAATATATATATATGTATATATATACATATATACTCATTCCTGTCTTGAAATGATAACTGACTGAAAGCAGTAGCCTTTTGGACAACAGGGATTAAACACTGCAACAAGTCTGCAGTGGGAGTTATTAAAGCTTTAGCAGGCTTTTCCCAGTGTTGCAAAAAATATCTTTAGAGTGTAAATTATCAAATGTGAGGGACACCAAAAAGCTTCTTGCCCCTTAACTATTTCTTCATGGATATGGCCATAGTATTTAAAACTCAATCATAAAATATCTTTTCTGTTATGCTATGCCATTTCCTCTCCTCCTCCTCTCCCCCCTAGGTGTTTTTCCCCCCTGAGGCAATTGGGATTAAGTGATTTGACCTATGTCACACAGCCAGGAAAGTGTTAAATGTCTGAGATCAAATTTGAACTCAGATCCTCCTGACTTCAGGGCTGATGCTCTATTCACTGCACCACCTAGCTACCCCCTCCCCAGTTTTTTTTTAATATTTTCCATAATAATTTTTTAAATCTTCATCCCACTGAGCAATAAAAAGAACAAATAAAATCACCATAATAAATACATATGTCAAACTAAATGAGCTTTCAGCTTTTCTATGTCCAAATATATCTAAAACTTCATCCTAAGTTTATCACCTTTTCATAAGTAGTATACATCCTCTTTGATCCTCTGAAATTGTAGTTTGTCATCATATTAAAACAAAGTTCTAAAGTTTTTCAAAGTTTTTTTTAAAAGTTTAATCATAAAATATTAATTTTTCCTCCCTCCCATCCTGATGAGAAAAGGAGTGGGGGAGGCAAAAAGAAGGAAGGAAAGTTCAGAATTCTTTTATCACATAAGTATTATCAAGCAAAACAAATTCCACAATGAAACCATGGGAAAAAAATGCATTTTTATTATATATTTTTTCTTTATCAAAACTCTTTGTCATGAGGTAGACCACATTCTTTTTCATTCCTTTGGAATCATGGTTAATCAGAGTTGTTGACTACTTAAAATTGTTTATTTTCACAACACTAATATTATAAATTATTATTTTAAGATTTTAAAATAATTTTTTATTGCATAAGTTCTTCTGCCCCCTTTATTCTGAATTAGTTCAAGGAGATATGATCAGATTCCTGTGGAACTGTTCATATCATTTCTTGTACTTCAGTAAATATTCCATTAATTTCACATACCCTAACTTGTTCAAACATTTCCCAATAGATAGGTAGCACTTTAGCTTTTTGTATTTAGCTACCACGAAAAGAGCAAGTTATTGTAGTAATAATAATGTAGTAATGAAGAGTAATATTACCAAGGATCCTATATTGAAATGTGGTAATCTCTTTAGAAAGATAACAGATTAGATTCTTAATAAATATTTGCTAATTTGACTTGTTGACATATTATATAATATTCAACTAATATTTACTAATTGTATTCTATGTACAAGGTAACATGCCAGGAATATATAGATAACAAAACACACACACTTACAGTCTGATAGGATAAAACATTTACACACCTAAGAATAAAAATAAGGTATCATGATATAGAAACAAAGAAAAATAGTTACTAGATAGTCTATTAGGAAGATTTGAGGTGATTATAATCTTTTTCTATTGCAGATATCCAACAGGTCTCATGTAGGATATGGTTCCTGACCTGGGACTTAAAGGAAAGATATTTCAGGCGCAGGAAATGTCCTATGTGAAAACTGAAAGGTGGAAGAGCTTGAGATAAGATCAAAGAAAAAAACAATAATTCAGTTTATCTGGAGTTTAAATTTTTGAAGGCCAATAAATTGAATGAAAGTTCAAAAGTTAAGTTGGAAAACTTAAAAATGTCTTATGTGACAATTTGAAGAATTCCCTTTTTTTGTATGATAGAAATTTCTTAATGAAATATTTAAAAGAAATTATATTAATATTTACATGTACACCATGTATTTTTGCTTATGTTCATCAGGTGTTTTTTTTTTTTTTAATTACTATAGATACAAAGGATGCATCCCATTTCTAGCAAAAAATAAGATTTCTATCATATGTGAGATTTTAAAAAATACTCCCCAGTGCCTACAGATTTTTAATTACATGTATAGCCCAAGTTATGTACAGTGACTTTATGATAACCCTGTTTAAATATCTGTGTGTATACAGATATAAATAATCTCTATATATGTAACAGAATGTTGAGATTATTGAGAGCCAAGATAGTGGAGAGTAGACAGGACTTTGCCTGAGCTTTCCACAGCTTTCTTCAGAGTCAATCCTACATCAACTCTCTGAATGGAGGAATGACAGAACCCACAAACATTCAGAGTATAATAATTTTCCAGCTTAAGATGTCTTGGAAGGACTTCAGGAAAGGTCTATATCACTGGGTAGAGAGGAATGTAGTCCAGCACAGGTGCAGCATTAAGAGGCCTGGTGCAAGGAGGACTCATAAGGTCCAGCATGGGGAATCAAGTGGGAAGCTCTTAGCCAAAATACAGCAGCATCTCCCATAAAACAGAAGTGATTAATAGCGTGGATTAAAAAACAGACTCCTACAATATGTTATTTACAAGAAACATGTATGAAACATAAAGACACATACAGAGTAAAGGTAAAAAGTTGGAACAGTATTTATTATGCTTCAGCTAAAGTAAAAAAAAAAAAAAAAAAAAAGCAGGGTTAGCAATTCCAATCTCAGATAAAGCAAATGTAAAAAAAAAAAAAAAAAAAGATCTTATTAAAAGAGATAAGCAGGAGAGTACATTTTGATAAAAGGTACATCTCAAAAGGGTTTGATAAAAACCCACTTGGTAGAAGGGTAGTGGTAGAAGTGGTAGAAGAGACAAAGATGTTAATCTAGTTACAGGAAGAAATAGACAGCAATATTATTCTACTGGGAGACCTCAACCTTCCCCTCTCAGAATCAAACAAATCTAACCACAAAATAAACTAGAAAGAAACTAGGAAGGTTAATAAGATCCTAGAAAACTTAAATATGATAGACTTCTAGGGAAAATTGAATAGGGACAGACAGGAATATACCTTTTTTCTCAGTAGTATATGACATAGATAGATATAGATATAGATATAGATATAGATATGTATAGATAGATATAGATATAGATATATATTCAATAAAAGACCAGGAAAGGATAGACTAAAAACCAATTGGAAATTAAATAATCTAATTCTAAGGAATGAGTGGGTCAAACATCAAATCACAGAAACAATCCATAATTTCACTCAAGAAAATTACGATAATGAGACATTATACAAAAACCTATGGAGTGCAGCCAAAGCATTTGGGGATTTTATATTTCTAAAATAGAGAAAGAGAGGATCAATGAATTAGGCATGCAACTAAAACTGCTAGAAAAAGAACAAATTAAAAATCTCCAATTAAATACCAAATTAGAAATTCTGAAACTCAAAGGAGACATTAATAAAATAGAAACTAAGAAAACTATTGAATTAATAAATAAAATCTAGAGTTGGTTTTATGAAAAAACCTTTGATTAATTTGATCAGAAAAAAAGAAAAAAAAACCAAATCACCAATATCAAAAATAAAAAGGGTGAACTTATCACCAATGAAAAAGAAATTAAAGCAATAATTAGGAGTTTATGGCAGCAATTCCAAAAATATAACTAAAATACATGAATAGGTACAAAATATAAATTGCCCAGGTTAATATTAGAGGAAATAAATTACTTAAATAGACCCATTTAGGAAAAGAAATTGAACAAATCAAAACATAGCAGCATTGTTAACTCTGTCCTGGTTCAGAAGGCCAATGGATCAGCAGACCAGCTGTGACACCTCGAATACAACTACAGAAGGCAAATTGTGAGCCCCGAACTCCTGCATGGGATGGAACTTGGCCAAGCCCTCCCAGCTCAATGAAAAAAACCTGCAGCACCACCAGCCCTATCCTCAGCTCCAGCCCAGTGCAGTCAGTAAGAGGCTATGCTGTCCCCTGCAAAAGAGTTTGGGACAATTTTCCCTGTGTTCTAGAAACACTGTTCAAGTTTTTAAAAAGGGCAAAAAAGCAAAGAGATCTTTGACTATATAAAGCTAAGATGGAGTCAGGGAAGATTAAAATGCAAATGCAGAAGAGAACAGCAGAGACAAAATGCCTTCAAGTGAAGCCTCAAAAGGGAATATGAACTGATTTCCAGCTCAAAAACACTCTCCTGGCAGAATTCAAAAAGTATCTTAAAAGAAAGATAGAAGAAAAATTAGGGAAAGAAATGAAAACTATGCATCAGAATTATGAAAGTTTGGGTGAAAGCACAGAAATTGACTGAAGAAAACAAAAATAAATTTGGTGGGGAGGATTCTGAGAAGATGGCAGAGTAAATTGGTAAATTTCAAGCTCTCCAGATTTCCCCAACAAATAAAACAAATTTGCGCCTCAGGGCAAACATAGACTGATGAAAAGTCAAGAAGACTTGGGGCAAAACAGGGGTCCTTCTGAGCAATTTGAGAAGATCTGAAGAAGGAACCCAGGCTGGGATTAAGTTGTCCAAAGTGCCAACACCTCCAAGGCAGCTCTGTAGAAATATCAAGTTAGGACTTCTCAGGCTAGCTGGATATGGCTGGAGCATCAGCAGCAACCACAGAGACTTTCACCTTCCACACTGTTTGTGTTATCAGGGTTTGAGTCCCAAAAGACTGAATGAACCTCAGATGACTGGGAACACCAGGCCCAGCTGTGCTGCTGAGATGGCAGCCCTGGGCCAGAATTAACCAGCACCTAGTGAGTGTGGAGGCAGTGGGGCACAGACACTGCTGCCTGTAAGTACTTACAGGAGGGTGAACTTCTTGGTTTGGGGTTTCTGATCAGATTGGAGAGCTGAAGAGAAGCTTGAGGTACCAACATCCACAATTAAAGGTGCTTATAGTAATATCTCTTATTTTAAAAACAAATGAACTGTCAAAGAACAAATAACCCCACCATTGAAACCTATTATGGCAACAGGGGGGAATGCCGGTATTCATCTTCAGAGAGGAACACTAGTAAAAAAGCTTCTAACCTAAAGAGTAACATGAAATGACTCTCGGCCCTGAAAAAATTTAAAGAACTCAAAAAAGAACTTAAAAATTAAATGAGAGACATTGAGGAAAAATTAAAAAGAAAAAAATCATTCAAGAAAAAAAAAAGAAGATTATTGGGGGGGAAAAAGTTAACCAAATAGAAAAGTAGGTACAGAATCTCAAAGATGAAGGAAATTCTTTGAAAATTAGAATTGGGTGAGGGGAAGCCAAACAGATTATAAAGAATGAGAAAATAGAACAGAGTATGAAATATCTTATAAGAAAAATGATTATTTTAGAGAACACATAAAAAAGAGGAAATATAAAATAATTGGATTGTCAAAAAGTTGTGACCAAGAAGAGAACCTTGATACAATATTTCAGGAAATAATCCACGAAAATTGTTGTGGAGTAATAGAACATGAGGGGAAAGTAGAAATAGAAAAAATCTACTACCTCTAAGAAATCCTTTGTGGAAAACACACAGGGATAGTATTGCCAAATTTTGAAACCCCCAAATCAAAGAGAAAAATTTACAAGTAACAAGAAAAAAACAATTCAATTATACTGGAGCTACAATTAGAATTGTACAAGACTTATCAGCAACTACAATAAAAAAAACTGCTCTTTCTGGAATCATATCTACCAACAATCAAAAGAGCTAGGCTTGTAGCTAAAAACATGATAGCAAAATTATAATTTTGAATGAGAAAAAATGGACACTCAACAAACTTGCAGATTTTCAGGACTTTCTATCAATCAAATCCAAACGTAACAGAAAATTTAATATATAACAGTCGATAGAAAAGATCATTTTTAAGGAACTTAACATGGACAAAATGTTTAAACATAAAAAATTATTTATGTTTATATATATATATATATATATATATATACACACCATATGTTTAAGATTCAGTCAACAATAGAGTACCACAAAAAAAAAAAAAAAAAAAAAAAAAAGATTGGCAGAGTTAAGGTAAAGAGAGTAATCATGTTATACAAATAAGTGTAGAGGAAGAATATGCACAAAAGCATTAGAGAGGGGAGGAGAGCTCATAGTTCTGAAAATCTATTCACATCAGGAATGGATTCAATAGGCAACACTATATAAATAAAGTAGGAAGCAAGGGGTGAAGGAAGAAGACAAGGGAGGAATCCTTGAGTGGTAGGTTAAATAATAATAAGGCAAGTTAGGGAGGCAAATTAATTAAAGAGGCAGCAAGGAGAAGACAGATGTGTGTAGGTGGGGTATAAATGTATTTATATAGATATATATCTATATCTATATAAATAAATATATCTTTTCTTAACTATAGTTTGCTTGGGGGTTGGAGAGGGGATTAAAGGGGAGGAAAGGAATAAAGTAAATAAGGTGTGCAGCAGAGAACTAAAGAATAATTTACAAGGAAGTAAAGAAAAAATGGACATTCATGAATACAACTTCTACCAATAAGTATATTTTCTCAGGTTGATCATTTGTTGTTATATATTTTGCATTCTTCCTTATATTCTACTAGGCACATGACAATGTTTTCTTTTGTTTTGTTATTCTTTTTCTGTTTTTCTTTTTTCTTTGATTTTGTAAATAAAATAAATCTTTAAAAAAAACAATAAATTTGGTAAAATGTGAAATGAGAACAGGTCCTTCAAATATAGAATTGGCTAAATGGAAAAAGAAAATCTACTGAACAAACCAAATCCTTTAAAATTACAAGGTCCAAATGCAAAAGAAGGTAAAAAAAGCCAACTGAAGAAAATAATTCACTAAAAATTATAATTGGACAAATGGAAGTGAATGACAAAATGAGATATCAAGAATCAGTCAAACAAAACTAAAAAGATGAAAAAAATATAAGAAAATATAAAATTCCTTATTGGAAAAAAACAACTGATCTAGAAAATAGATCAAGGAGTGCAAATCTAAACATTATGGGGCTACCTAAAAACTAAAATGAAAAAAAAGAGCCTGGACAACATCTTTCAAGAAATTATCAAGGAAAACTTCCTTGATATCCTAGAATCAGAAAGTAGAAAGTAGAACAATCATTGAAAGAATCCACCAATCATCTCCTGAAAGAGACCACAAAATGAAAAATCCAAGGAATATTGTAATTAAATTCCAGAATTAGCAGCTCAAGGTAAAAATCCTGCAAACAGCCAGAAAGAAGCAATTCAGATATTTAGGAGACACAATCAGGATTACCCAGGACCTAGAAACTTAAACTTTAAAGAACTGAAGGCCTTGAAAATGATAGTTTGGAAAGAAAAGGAGCTTGAACTAGAACTAAAAATCAACTACCCAGCAAAATTAAGCATTATCTTTCAAGGAATGGAAAAAAAAAAAAAAAACTATGTTTTATAAAGGTTAACATGTTTACATCCCTACATGAGAAGATGATAAAAGAGGGAAAAGGACCCATAGGTGCAAAAAATATTTGTAGCAGCCCTTTTTGTCGTGGCAACAAACTGGAAACTGGATGCCCATCAGTTGGGAAATGACTGAAGCAGTTATGATATATGAATATAATGGAATATTATTGTTCTGTAAGAAATTATTGGCAGCCTAATTTCAGAAAAGACTTACATGAACTAATCCTAAGTGAAGAGAGCAGAACCAGGGAACACCGTACATAACAATAACTAGATCATCATTATGTGATGATCAACTATGATGGAGTTGGCTCTTTTCAACAATGAGATAATTTGAGACAATTTCAATAGGCTTGTGAAGGAAAGAGCCATCTGCATCCAAAGAGAGAATTATGAAGACTGAATATGGCTCAAAGGTAGGTATCTTCACCTTTTTGTTGTTGTTGTTTGTTTGCTTGTTTCTTCTTTCTTTCATGATCTTTTCCCCTCCTTTTGATCTGATTTTTCTTTTGCAGCATGATGAATATGGAAATATGCTTAGAAAAATTGCACATTTAACCTATTTTGGATTGCTTACTATCTATGGAAGGGGGTGAGGTAGGGGAGAAAGAAAAATTTGGAACACAAGATTTTGCAAAGGCAAATTTTGAAAACTATCTTTGCATATATTTGGAAAAATAAAAAGCTATTAAAACACAATGGTAACATTTTGTTTATTTTTATTTATTTCTTTTCTTTTCTTTTCTTTTCTTTTTTTTTGGTGGGGAGAGAAATCACATTTTATCTAATAGCCAATGGGGAGCCACTGTTCTTTTTAGGAAGAATGACATAGTAGACTTGTATATGGGGAATAATATTCTGCCAGATAGCTCTGTGAAGGATGGTCTGGAAATAAGAGACATTAATAGCATATTGGTATTAGGGACTAAGGATGAGAAATTGAACTTGAGTAGTGGGCAGTAAGAGCAAAAAGTCAAGACATGAAATAAGAATGAGAACAACAATAACAATAACTAGCATTTATGTAATACTTTAAATTTTGCAAAGCACTTTATACATACAATCTCATCTGATTTTCAGAACAGTTTGGGGAAGTAAGTGCTATTATCGTCCTTATCTTATAGATGAAGAAACTGAGGCTAGGAGAGATTAACTTGCTCAGTCACACAGCTAAATAAATATCAGAGCCACGATTTGAAATCATTTTCCTAATTCCAAGTCCATCCCTCTATTCACTATAACTCTCTACAGAAAATTGTGGTCAATAGAACTGAAAGGATTTGGCAAATAAATGGATATAAAACATAGGAGAGAAGTAAAGGAAGGGAAAAAAATATACATTATTGAAGGACAGTAATGGTAATTTAGGTTCACCTTTTTATTTCCTGACTACGGCTTAGTTTGATAATTGCTAATCACCTGAAAAAGCACAAAGAAGGACCCTAAAATAAGACACAGAAAAAGTCCCTCTTGATGGATTAAGGGTTGGAGAGAAAGACTAAGTGGGATGTTCTGGGGATCCAGTGGAACACACAGGACACCCAGCAACAGATAGAGGAAGATGCCAAAGACATACCTGATCTAATCCATATATTTGTCAATTGGACTTATAATTGCCTTCAGAAAGTGAAGAGACCTAGACTGCATGTATGATTCCTAAAACAACTGATCAATTAATAAGAGAAAAATTGGCAAGTCCTTTTAGACCAGTAGGTTGGCAGTGTGTGCCCAAAAAAAAAAAAAAAGCAATCTTGTTTGATTATATCAAAATTTCAGATTTTAATCATAGACTATCCCTTAAGCAATCCAATATAGTGACCCATGTCTGGGGAGCTGATGACTTAGAATGCAGAATGTAGCGCATAGAGCATTAAACATATAATCAGGAAGGTTTGAATTCTGCTTTAGACACATTAGTTGTATGATCCTGGAACAAGTCAATTAACCTCTCTGTATCTCAGTTTCCTAATCTATTAAATGAAAATAATAATGTTATCTATTTCAAAGATTGTTGGAACAATCAAATGACATAATATGGAAAGTGCTTTGAAAATCTTAAATAGCTATTAATTATAGACTGAAGATCTATTTCTATTTCTATTACATAAGCACGGTATCTGAAGTTAGGCCTTTTATTCTTTATTTTTCAAATTGACATTTTATTTTTATTACTTAGGTTGCAACTCACGGATCATGTGTAAAGATGGCCTATAGGGACCAACTCTCTAGCCAACTTCCATGGATAAATAAAGCAACACTGAAAGGGATAATTGTCTTGCCTAAACAAAACAATCCTCTTTTTAGTCATTGAGCCCAAAGAGCTTCTAATTCAACAGACCTTAACAAGAAATTATTTGGTATTCTTTATCACTTTTTATTTATATGCTAAGTGACTTAGAACACTGTAGGCATCTCCCAGAAAAGGTGGAGAGGGAGTGGATTTCCTTCCTTGCAACCTTTCAACATAGCAACTGCAAGTACATGACATCTAAAGCATATATTCTACTTAGGTGATCTTGAGCTTGGTTTGGGGGTTACCTTTGCTAGTTTGTTTTGTTTTGTTTTGGGTTTTTGAGGGTTTCTCATCCTTACTTCTGGTGTCCATTCTATGAATTCAAATGATTTTGTGTTGTATTAATGTTATAATTGAGTTAGTTTTACTTCTGAGTTAAAGTTACAAGTTAACTTGTTTTTATCACACCCCCCCAAAAGTATATTGTCTTCTTTTATCTGTTCTTGTGCAATTAAGGAGGGTCTTACCTCCCTTCCTAACAAATCTTTCTAGGCACCAGGGAGTCTGCTAATAAAGATTTACTAACAAGATAAGCAAGATGCTGATGGATACTATAAAATAAGTAACATTCCTTAATTGTCAGAAAAGGTAGTCACTAGCTTCATGTGAGTATACTAGCCCATTTTTTAAAATCCAATCATGTTTTTTTTTTACTCCCATAATGTTGTCTATCCTGTAACCAAATGGATTTTCTCCAAAACCTACCCAACTCTGTATTCCCCCAAACAATATTAAGATTGGTGACTACTACCCTGCAGTTTTTGGTTATTGAGAAAGGTCATTGGCTCAATTTATTGATTACTGTTAGCCTAACTAATAAATTGATCATGCTCAAACTATTGTTTCTTAGATTATAAAATCTTATAAAGAAATTATTCCTCTCAAAAACACAAATAAAATGTCACATTTAGCAAACTGACCAATTCCTGATCTCTTTCCTTTTCCCAGGTCATTATAGCCACTAACTTTTTGTTTTATCAAAATAAACCATGTCTTTAGTTCTGTAGATGAAATGAGCATAGCATCCTTGTAGAATACCCTGATTTTTATAATTCTGTATCCTTGCACTGTATGATTAGGTTTTCTGCACCAAATCAATAGAAGTCATATGGTAATGAACAAACCCCAGTTGAAAATATCCTGAGTGATACCCATTCTTCATTCAGCTCCACAAGGGACCTGCCTATTGACTAACTTTCTCATAGAGGCTTTCACTTCCTGATTTCTCAGGGTATAAATCACAGGATTTAGCAAAGGAAAGATAACAGTGTGAAAGAGAGCAACCACTTTGTCTGCTGGGAAGGTCCTGAAAGGACGGGTGTAAATAAAGATGGCAGGGCCAAACATTAGAAACACAATGATAACATGGGTGGTACAAGTGGACAAAGCCTTGCTCTTCCCCTCGGAAGAAGAGCCCCTAACTCGAAAGAGGATGACAGCATAGGATGTCAGCAAACCCAGGAAACATAGCAGGGTGAGCAGTCCACTGTTGGACACCATCAGGAGCTCGACCACAAAGGTGTCAGTGCAGGCCAGCTTGATGATCTGTGGGACATCACAGAAGAAGTTGTCCAGCTGGTTTGGGCCACAGAAAGGCAGACGAACAATGAGAGCCACCTGCACAATGGAGTGGGCAAAACCCCCAACCCACAGGGCTAGCAACAGTATGTAGCATACCTGGCGGTTCATGAAAGTTGCATAGCGTAAGGGCTGGCAGATTGCTATATAGCGGTCAACAGCCATCACCACGAGGAGGAACATCTCACCTGCTCCAAGAAAGTGTAAGAAAAAGAGCTGGGTAATGCATCCTTGATAAGAAATGGTCTTTTTCTCATACAAGAAATCTACCAGCATCTTGGGAGCTACAATGAAAGAATAAGAAGCATCCAAGAAAGCCAGGTTGCCCAGGAAGAAATATAGGGGTGCTGTGAGAGTAGGATCTGATCTGATAGTGGCGATAATGAGAAGGTTACCAGGAAGAACAATCAGATAGAAAGAGAAGATTAATACAAAGACTAAGAGTTGAATTTCTGGAGATTTTGTTAGACCCAAAAGGATGAATTCAGTCACTGTGCTGTTCTGCTCCATCTCCTTAACCTGGGGAACATTGAGGAATAGGAAGTCATTAGTTATTTCAGACTCTTTATCTAATACTAAAACTATTCAGCAAGCCTCTTTTACCACTTTGGTTCCCAACCCTTGGTACATTTCTCTAATCTTCATTTCCTAGAGATCAAAGTTAGAAACAATGAGTTGACTTTAGAAGGAGACCAATTTAAGCTCAATATAAGTTTCTTAACAGAATTATTTTTTTTTTCATTTGTATCTCCTTGAAAAGCATTACTTATCTGTTGATATCAATAAGGAGATTTGGAACTGAAATTTAGAAATCTAATTTGCTATATCTTATTTTCTATCATTGTGATATTTATGTGTTTGAATATATACTTTCGTGATGTGGGGAAAGTGAGTCTCCCAAGAAATAATACTAACTATAAATAATAATAATACTGACAGGTTTCAATTATAAATTAAAACTCTGAAAAGGAATTCTGGAAAACTGAAGATGAAGCAAAATTGGGCAGGAATTCAATACATCTTCATATTAATTGAAATTCTTAATTCTTTCTTAATGGGGACATAAAACATCATATTGTGCTTTTCCTTCCTAAAGACATAATGTACTTAGTGAATGGACACAGAATGCAAGTTATTTTCACTTTTGAAATCTTACTTTTTTATACTATCCTATAGCACTGGAGGGAGTTAAATAGCAAACAACATCTTAGAACTCTAAGGCTGGTATTATTTTATTTCTATTAGACTGAATTTTTTAAGAAACTAAATCAGAAATCAAAATAGGTCTCCTGGCTACAGATAGGGCACTATTTTTGGTACACTACGTCTCCTCTTTGCTTATTATCTCTTTTACTTATTTCTAACACCTTCTTTTACTAGGTAGATGGTTCACAGGGAACTGATGTTTGTTACCAGCTGCCAGCAGTGCTATTTTGAAGTCATAAGAGAGAAATTGCAATCACAATCATGGGCACAATGATGCACAGATTTTTATTCCGTATCTGTCCTGACAGAGTTGGAGAAGCTAATTCCAAGAAAAGCCTTCATTATTTGGTCCACTTGCCCACTTCACAAACAAGGAGAGCGATGTGGAATAGAACATCTCTGAAGAGGACAGAGACCCAATGTAAACCGAGTTTCTTCTAAGAATGCAAAGCTAGTTTTAACTCTTGGAACCTGAATGTCCTCTCTCCTCTGTCCTTATTTTGTGCCCACCCAGTTACATTCCTTTCACTCTAATGTTCCTTTGACTTAATTCTTGTCTCCCTTCCCCCATCACTCTTAACATTTTTATGGAAACAGATGTGTTATATGCAGGGACAGATATGTAAGCCCCTGAAGATCAAATAGAACTAATCCTTGTAATTTGGTGCCAAGAGTAGCTGGACAAACTTCAAGTCCACTATTCCAGGTCTGCTTCCCATACAAAAACTACTCTTCTGCTGTGGCTAAATCAAGGCAGAAAGATGATCATGTTCATAGAGAAGAAAAACCTATAAATCTGCTGCCACTACTACTGATAGCAATTTCGCTATCACTGTTTTTTTTTTTCTTTGTTTCATTTTGTTCTGTTATGATGTCGTTGAACAAGCCCTGTAGTTGTAGTAAAAAGACTTGGGTTCAAGTGTGATCTCAGAAGCTGAATAGCTTTGTCACCACAGGTAAATCTAATCGCCAGAGTCTCAGTTTTCTCATTTGTAAAAATATTTCTCATTGCAAAAAAGACAATATTCAAAGTTCTCATGAGGAAATTGTTTGTAAACATTCAAGCTCTATATAAATATAAGATACACTTTTTTCTATAACCACAATCACTTCATCTTTCTGCCCAATCACTTTCTCCTTATATTATCTGTACATATTTCTCTTCCTTTTCATTTCATTTTTCATTGTCTAGCTTTTTTTGGTTTTTCTCTTTGATTTTTTAAAAATCACTCTTTTCCCCATTGATATTTCAATAAAAATCTTATCTTTCTTCTCATCTCACTTTATATTGAGTTTTTCCCCCCATTTTAGTTTCTCAGTCTTTACCATGTATGGTAGATAAATCAAAGAAAATTTTGCTCAGTGAAATAGTCTAGAGAGTGTCAAAAAGTTTAAAAAATACTCTTCTTACTACACTTTCTTCTCAAGATATCCCATTTTTAATTTCTCTGAATCTCAGGGTTTTATATCTGTAAAATACATGTACTACTTTTTACACATGGCTATTGAGAATCTCAAATAAAATGATGTCTAATTATTAAAATGCAGTGTCCCATATTTTCATGTGTTGCCTCTCCCTAACCCTGATGCTCCTCCTCTCCATTTTCCTTTTAGAAATTCTTTAGTTCTTTCACCAGATTCTTATCAAAAGATACTGGGGTAGTATATTACTTAAGTGGTGTATTTAACATTAATTGACACATGCTACCTTTCTCCAAAGCATTTGCATTTGTTATCATCTATAATTGTAGGATAAAAGGTCTTGATCCCTATAAAAGAAATCCTAAGCATCTGGATAAAATGTTAAATAGAAAGTTGACAGAAGTAGAGATATCTTGGAAGGGACCCCTAAAATTATACCTTATATGTAAGTCTCTGACATTCATCCATAAGACTTGACCTGTAATAACTCTGACCTTCATTCTAATGTACCCTAAATCAACAAATATCCCCTCATACTGTCCTTTCTAATCCACCTTTTTGGTTATTTACTATTTATACTTCAAAGTTACATTTTCTTTTGAATAAGCAGATATTTCACCTCTCTGGGTCTTCTGGTCTCTTCATATAGAAATTATCAGTCCTGCTCTGAAGACGTGACAATGCTCCCATGCTGATCACTCATGAGTTTGTTTTCAAATACTTGTTTTCCTTCAGTGACTCCCTTTAGATTCCTGAATCCACATTACTTGTGACGTGATAAAAAATATATTTTGTGTGTCTGGGGATAACTTAACCCTGAAGAATACTTGCAATGGGAATTATTAGAATGGCAGTTTGAACTCTATAAGACAAAAACTTAGGTCAGATCTTTGTAAGGAATATATCCTTATTGAAATGCCTCATGATATCCCCTAGGTCAGCCTTTTTTTTTTATTACATTTAATATTTCATCAGTGACTGGAATAATGATATGGCAAGCATACTTAACTTGGAAATAATAAGTTAAGTCACTAAATTCTTTGAAGAGTAAAATAAAATGAAATATTTTTATACATGATTTATAATAGCATGACATAATGCTGTTAAGAAATCAGGGAAGAAGTAACTAGACTAACAAGAGATGCACATATACATACAGAAAATATGATGACACTATGTGATTGATCTTGAACAAGTCATTTCATCTCTGTTTCAAATTCTTCATATATAAAATACAAAAAAAAATCTTTCTGATCAATTTCTGTGATAGTCAAATATTATAATTATAAAATTATAATGAAAAGTCTTTGGAAATTGTCAAATTATTCCCAATGATACTAGATTTGGCTTTAAGGTGATTTTTTTTCCAGTTAAATAGCTGAAACTACACTATGTCCTATTTATAAAATTAACATTTCCTGTTAAAGTCCCAAGTTCCATCAGATGTCAAAATTAGGCAGCTAATCTTAAACTAATACTAAATAAAGGAAGAACATTATTTTCAATGTTAATAATAAGATACAATATATAATATCATAATTTTATCACTAAATGGGCAGAATGAAGACCAGCAATTGGACTTTGAAATGATCATGGAATCTATATCCAGGAAGCGATGGCGAAAGGCATCTGAAGTTGTGTGTTTGACATTCAGAATACAAATCATAATCAAATACCACTGCATCATAGATTTAAGGGCTATAAGAATCAAGGTGATCAGAAATGAAATTTTTACTTAATGCTTTGCTTTTCGTCACAAGTAAGAACATTCTTCCCAAAATGATTGCTCTGATGCTTCATTCTTTCATGGAGTTTTGAAAGATCATTCTAGTTATCCCTAGACACACATGACTCAGGCAGGTCGTGTTAAATTAGAAATCCAGAAAAGCTTTGAATGCAGTCCCCATGATTCAATGCATTTTCTGAGAATTAACCTAGTAAAATATGGTCATTTTTTTAAGTTTCCAAAGCTCAGGGGCAACTAGGGGGTGCAGTGGATAGAGCACCAGCCCTGAAGTCAGGAGGATCTGAATTCAAATCTGACCTCAGGCACTTAATACTTCCTAGATGTGTAACCCTGGTCAAGTCACTTAACCCCAATTGCCTCAGTAAAAAGAACTTAATTTAATTTTTAAAAAAGTTTCCAAAGCCCTTGACATACATAATCTCATTTGGATCATACCATAATCTTTTGAAGCATTTGAAAAAAATGTACTATAGATATTTTTTGAGGGAAGAGTGGAAACATCAAACTTTTGATTTTATGACAATGAAAATTAGCACCTGCTCTCCAAGATATGAACTTGGAAAGTTAATTTGGGAAACTAAGAAACAAAATGACTTGCCCCAAATCACAAAATAAGTATCTCAGAAACAACTTGCATGCAGCCAACTGAAATGTCAACTGTTAATCCATTCTACCATACTGCTTCAAAAATACTACAAATATTAATATTCCTGTTTTATAGATAAGGAAACTGAGTATCACAGACACTAAATGACTTTCCTATGGTAATAAAGCTAGTAAACATCAGAGAGAGAATTCAAAATTCTTCCTGATATCAAGCTCAACCATCTATTTACTAAATTCTACTGAAAGAACTGGCAAGTGTGATTACTGAGCCACTGTCAGGATTTTTGAAGCATGGTTAAGAATTAATTTAGCACAAAATTCAAGAAAGACAAATATCCTGATTTTCAAAAAACAAACAGTAAAATCAGCTCAGTGAACTGTATTTATTTCTTAGCAAAACTCTAAAATGTATTGAAGTTATTGAAAATTGAGAAAAGGAAATGATTATCACAAAAAGCCAATGCAATCAAAAGAACAATTTTTCACAGAATAAGATCATTTACATTTTCCCCTCACCAGATAATTCAGTTAAGAAAATGTTTGAAGCACAATTTATTTAGATATTTTTCAAAACATTCAATCACCATTGTTATTCTTGTGCAAAAGAATTCAAAGATATGGAATATAACATAGAATTTATGTGGGGATATGGAACTGTTTGAATGACTGCATCCAAATAACAGTGAAATGATTCAACGTCTATGTGGGAGGCAGTTTACCTTAAAAAGCTATTCTTGACCATATGTTATTCAATATTTTGATTCATAACATAAATAAAAATGTAGGTGGCTTGCTTATCTGATTTGTAAGTGACAATGCTGTGGAAGTCTTACCTAAAGGACTTGAAGATAGTCAAGATTTAAAGATATTGAGAATCTAGGACCTTGAGCCATATTATCAAATATGAATTTTAAAATACTCAAATGTAAAACTTTACACTTGAGTTTAAAAAATGAACTTCATAAATATAAGGTGAAAAACTGTTGGCTAAAAAGCACACATAAAATCTGGGGTTTTAGTGAATGGAATGTTCATTATGAACCAAAAACATGGTATAGAACCTGAAAAAAAGGTAATTCAACAAGAGGCGACATTAAAAAAAGGTTTAATACTTAGGATAACATAGGTGATCATCTGATTTTACTCTGAGCCATAAAAAGTCTGCAAAAAACGGAGACAATTAATGGTGTGCTTTTATAACTTTATATAGGAAAGAAAATTCTTCAACAGTGAAAATAGGTAATTAAATTGAGAAAGATTTTTATATATGCAAAATTAATGAAACCAAAATAAAAAGAGAAATTGTAAAAAGCAGAAATCATTGCTATTTACACTTAATCTGAGTCAATCAGGACCCAACAATGACCAATGGAGCTTGGACTAGGATTTATAGGTGGCCAATTAGCATTAGATTGGTTTTGGTTTAAGGCCTGGTTCTGAAGAAAGAAATCTCTCAGTAAACCCCTAGATATCTTGGGAGGGTTCAGAGGTGCAAAAGAGAAAAAAATGCTTTTAAAAGCATCTGTAGGTAAGGATATGATAAATTATGTGAATAGAAGAAGGGAAAGAGAGAAGGCCAGAGGAAAGAAGGGAGGGATGGAAGGAAGAAGGGAAGGGAGTCAAACTGAAATCTGTTGAAGGCCTTAGGTTAAAAAGGACACGGTTTTCCATTTTATCCAGGGCCATCTCCAGTTGTCTTGATCTATATGTGGCTTATCCTTAAAAAGCTTTGAAAATATAAATGCTCCCTATCAGTCTCTGATACCTTTGGTGCATTGTTATCTGGAATTAAAGTTATGTATGAAATAAAAATTTCTGAATAAGACAAATTGTTCAATTCATCTCCTATTCCCCACCATCTCAGGTCCTATCAGCTTCAAGGTCTCACAAGGAGAAAGCTCAATTCTATTAAATCTCACTGTTCTTTAATTATTTAATTGCTGCTTTAAATATGAGCCAGATTTAATATACTGGGTAGTTAAAAGCAGGAAATACAAGCATGACTAGGAGAAAGAATGTTGAGATTGAGATTTTATGAACAGTAGAGAATGATCTAATGGAATGATCCTAATATCCTAATAAGGATCTGTGTTAGAAATAAATTTATAGCTATTATGAAGCAGGAAGAAGGGACCCTTAAATTTATCAGGCAACCTTGGGCAGAAGTGACATATTTTTGACTAATTATATAATTGTGGTCCTAAAATCAAGAAAATAATGGGATCAAGTAACTAAATTAATTCAAGTCACTTCAGTCCATTAGGGATTCCCTAATTGAAAGTGAACTCTCTCTTCTCAAATGTTCTTAAAATATTTTGTCTGTTGGTCTCTCTCCCCCACTCTTTTTAACTACATTATATTTTATTCAAAACTTCTATATAAAAGGCAGGTGCTTTGCTGTTGTTATTGTTTTTCATTTTTTGTATGCTCAGCACCTTCCTTATGTGTAAACCTTGATAAATCTTTATTATAAACTTGTGATGGAAAATGTCATCCTCCCCCAGAAGGAGAACTATGGAGACTGAATGTGGATCGAAGCATAATATTTTTATCTTTTTGTTATTATTGTTTTTGTTTGTTTGCTTGTGGATTTTTCACCTTTTGATCTGGTTTTTCTTGTAAAGTATGACAAATGTGGAAATATGTTTGAAAAAATTGCACAAGTTTAACCTACATTAGATTTCTTGTTGTTTTAGAGATGGGAGAGGCAGGAAAAGAGAGAGAAAAACTGGAATACAAGGTTTTGCAAAAATGATCTCAAAAACCATCTTTGCTTATATTTGGAAAAATAAAATATTATTAAAAATAAACCTTTATTGTTTTAAAAATAACTATGGAGCCAGTGTACAGGACTGGAAAAAGCTGATGGTGGAGTGGGGAATAACACTTCTGACACGAAGAAAAAAAGAAACTCTGAATAAGTTTTTCAATTCTCTATAGGCCTTTTAAATTTTTTTCCATAAGATGAGGTGATTAGATTAGTTGATTTCTAAGGTACCTTAACTCTAGTAATCTATGAGTCTATAAATAAGATATAGCTCATATTAATAACCAAATTAATAAAAAACATATGATCATCTCAATAGATGCAGAAAAAGCATTTGCTAAAATCCAACATTCATTCCTATTAAAAACACTTGAGAGTATAGGAATAAATGGACTTTTCCTTTAAATAATCAGTAGCATCTATTTAAAACAATCAGTAAGTATCATATGTAATGGGGAAAAACTGCAACCATCCCCAATAAGATCAGGAGTGAAACAAGGTTGCCCACTATCACCATTACTATTCAATATCGTATTAGAAATACTAGCTTTGGCAATAAGAGTTGAGAAAGAGATTAAAGGAATTAGAGTAGGCAATGAAGAAACCAAATTATCACTCTTTGCTAATGATATGATAGTATACTTAGAGAACACCAGAGATTCCACTAAAAAGTTATTAGAAATAATCTACAACTTTAGCAAAGTTGCAGGATACAAAATAAACCCATATAAATCATCAGCATTTTTATATATCACTAACAAAACCCAACAGTTAGAGTTACAAAGAGAAATTCCATTTAAAGTAACTAGTGATAGTATAAAATACTTAGGAATCTATCTGTCAAGGGAAAATCAGAAACTTTATGAGCAAAACTACAAAACACTTTTCACACAAATTAAGTCTGATCTAATCAATTGGAAAAATATTAAATGCTCTTGGATAGAGCAAGCAAATATAATAAAGATGACAATACTACCTAAACTAATCTATTTGTTTAGCGCTATACCAATCAGACTCCCAATTTTTTTGGACCTAGAATTTTATTTTAATGACCTAGAAAAAATAACAATAAAGTTCATATGGAAAAATAAAAGGTCAAGAATTTCAAGGGAATTAATGAAAAAAAAATCAAATGAAGATGGCCTAGCTGTAGCAGATCTAAAATTATATTATAAAGCAGCAGTTACCAAAACCATTTGGTATTGGCTAAGAAATAGATTAGTTGATCAGTGGAATAGGTTAGGGTCAAATGACAAAACAGTCAATAACTATAGCAATCTAGTGTTTGACAAACACAGAGACCCCAGCTTTTGGGATAAGAACTTACTGTTTGACAAAAATTGCTGGGAAAATTGGAAACTAGTATGGCAGAAACTAGGCATCAACCCACACTTAACATCGTACACCAAGATAAGATCAAAATGGGTTCATGACCTAAGCATAAAGAATGAGATTATAAGTAAGTTAGAGGAACACAGGATAGTTTATCTCTCAGACCTGTGGAAGAGGAAGGAATTTATGACCAAAGAAGAACTAGAGATCATTATTGATCACAAAATAGGAAATTTTGATTACATCACATTGAAAAGTTTTTGTACAAACAAAACTAATGCAGACAAGATTAGAAGGGAAGCAATAAACTAGGAAAACATTTTTACAGTCAAAGGTTCTGATAAAGGCCTCATTCCCAAAATATATAGAGAATTGACTCTAATTTATAAGAAATCAAGCCATTCTCCAATTGATAAATGGTCAAAGGATGTGAACAGACAATTCTCAGAAGAAGAAATTGAAACTATTTCTAGTCATATGAAAAGATGCTCCAAGTCATTATTAATCAGAGAAATGCAAATTAAGACAACTCTGAGATACCACTACACACCTGTCAGACTGGCTAGAATGACAAGGAAAGATAATGCGGAATGTTGGAGGGGATGTGGGAAACAGGGACACTGATGCATTGTTAGTGGAATTGTGAATACATCCAACCATTCTGGAGAGCAACTTGGAACTATGCCCCAAAAGTTATCAAACTGTGCATACCCTTTGATCCAGCAGTGTTACTACTGGGCTTATATTCCAAAGAGATCATAAAGAAGGGAAAGGGATCTGTATGTACACGAATTTTTGTGGCAGCCCTCTTTGTAGTGGTCAGAAACTGGAAACTGAGTGGATGCCCATCAATTGGAGAATGGCTGAATAAATTGTGGTATATGAATATTATGGAATATTATTGTTCTGTAAGAAATGACCAACAGGATGATTTCAGAAAAGCCTGGAGAGACTTACATGAACTGATGCTGAATGAAACGAGCAGGGCCAGGAGATCATTATATACTTCAACAACAATACTATATGATGATCAATTCTGATGGACCTGGCCATCTTCAGCAATGAGATGAACCAAATCAGTTCCAATGAAGCAGTAATGAACTGAACCAGCTACACCCAGCGAAACAACTCTGGGAGATGACTAAGAACCATTATATTGAATTCCCAATCCCTCTATTTTTGCCTGCTAGCATTTTCGATTTCCTTTACAGGCTAATTATACAATATTTCAGAGTCCAATTCTTTTTGTACAGAAAATTAATGGTTTGGTCATGTATAGTTATTTTGTATCTAATTTATACTTTAAAATATTTAATATGTATTGGTCATCCTGTCATCTAGGGGAGGGGTTGGGGGGAAAGAGAGGAAAAATTGGAACAAAAGGTTTGGCAACTGAAAATGCTATAAAATTACCCATGCACATAACTTGTAAATAAAAAGCAATTTAAAAAAATAGGGTACAGCTCATCATCATCATTAAAACTCTTAACAATTCAGGTAGTATAAGTTTTGTAAGCCTATTAAACCTGCTCAGAAATATGAATTTTAAAAATAGGATGAAAAAACTTCTTTAAGAGTTAAATATTGTTATATCTTTTTTAAATTTAGAGTTACCAAACTAGCTAAAATGTATATATATACATATATGTATGTATGTATATATATATATACACACACACACATATATATATACATACATATGTATATATTTTTTTCTTTTGATTTTCACAATAACATTGTGAAATAGGTGCTATTATTGTCTTCATTTTACAGGTAAAAAAAATAAAAGCGAGGACTGGAGCTGTTAAGTAATTTGCTAGGATCCTCACTTCATATCTAAGGCTCTGTGCACTACATCAAGTTGAACTAAATATAAGGTGGGCACCCAGAATCTCAAACAGAGTTTTACTAATTTCTGTGTATGGAGCAGGCAGTTGGGAGTGGAGAGGGGGGGAGACTGATGAATGTATGTAGATATGTAAATACATAGAATCTTTATCCTAAAGGAATGAATAGAAAAACATTCATTAAGCACTTACTATAAGCCAGGCACTAAAGATATCAAGAAAAAAAAAAAAAAAAAAAAAAAAACAAGGACAAACAGTCCTTGTTCTCAAGGAGCTTACATTCTAATTAGTAAAGACTATTCACACAAGAGGTTTTATCTTGAGGGCAGATGTAAAGGCCTTGTGGTCCTTGAGTTACAACAACAGGGAAAATGGCAATACCCCTGAGCTCAGTGGGCATAGCAATAGGAAAAAATGTAAGGTCATGTTTATGATAGTGTAGATGATAAGGCCCAGTGTTGCACCATCTTTCCAAAAGTATGGTAATTAGAAACTCCATATACATTCAAGCAGTGTGAACAGTCATGTCCCTAGTGACTCTCTGTTGTAGTATTCCTGGAATTTGAATCTGAATGATTTGATTCCAGAGATATCACTCTTTCTGATATAAGAAATTGACCTCTAACCAAAGTGAATTTAATTTAATTATATATTTCATATATAATTCATATCTTGATTATCTATCAGATTTAACATATATTTGTTGTTTCATAATGTCTAGTTTAACCAAATTTGCAGCTGCAAGAAGAACTTAGCTTCATGTTATCAGCTAACTGGCACTATCTAACATTGATAGCAGCAAGAGGACAATAATGGTGATGAGGAAATTAAAGAGGACAAGGTGACATTGAGTACTTCTAAAGTCTTAAAATTGCTCTGTATATCTCATCTCATTTGATCCTCAAAACTACATGCACCAGATGCTAATATATATATATATATATATGTGTGTGTGTATTACACTACCTTAGGGACTGCAAAATGGATAATTTTGTTTATATTAAGTTTAAAAAAATTTAACAGTGAAGAAGGAAAGCAGAAAACTTGGGGGGGGTTACATCTAAAGGTTTTGATAAAAGCCTCATTTCTAAAATATGCAGAGAATTGACACAAATGGATAAGCATACAAGCCATTCTCCAATTGATAAATAGTCAAAGGATATGAACAGACAATTTTCAGATGAAAAAAATGAAACCATTTCTGGTCATATCAAAAAATGCTCTAAATCATTCTTGGCCAGAAAAATGCAAATTAGAACAACTCTGAGGTACCACTGCACATCTCTCAGATTGGCTAAGATGACAGGAAAAGATAATGATCAATGTTGGAGAGGATGTGGGAAAATTGGGACAATAATACAACGTTGGTAGAGTGTGAAATAATCCAACTATTCTGGAGAGCAATCTGGAACTATACCCAAAGGACTTTCAAACTGTGCATACCCTTTGATCCAGCAATGTCTCTACTGAGCCTATATCCCAAAGAGATCATAAAAAAGAGAAAAGGACCCATATGTGCAAAAATTTTTGTGGCAGCCCTTTTTGTAGTGACAAGAAACTGAGTAGATGACCATCAGTTGAAAAATGATTAAATAAGTAATAGTGTATGAATGATATGAAATATTATTATTCCATAAGAAATGATCAGCAGGATGATTTCAGAATGACCTGGAAAGACTTACACAAACTGATGCTAAGTGAGAGTAAAACCAAGAGAGCATTTTACACAGAAACAACAAAATTACATGATGATCAATTCTGATGGACATGGCTCTTTTCAACAATAAGATAATTCAGGCCAGTTCCAATGGTCTTGTGATGGAGAGAGTCATCTGCATTCAGAAAGAGGACTATGGAAACTGAATGTGGAACATAACATGTTCACCTTTTTGTTGTTGTTTGCTTGATTTTTGTCTTCTCATTTTTTTCCTTTTTGATCTGATTTTTCTTGTGCATGATAATTGTGGAAATATGTGTAGAAGAATTGCACATATTTAACATCTATTGGGTTACTTGCTGTCTAGGTGAGGAGTGGAGGAAAGGGAGGGAGAAAAAATTTGCCAAGGGTGAATGTTGAAAACTATCTTTGTATAAATTTTGAAAATAAAAAGCTATTATTAAAAAAAAAAAAAAAGAATTGCCAGAATCCTCCCCACAACATAGATTTGAGCGTGCCATGCTTATCAAACAAACTGACCAATTTTCTCTCTTCTTCTCTTTCCTGAATATTTGTATCCACT
Organism: Antechinus flavipes; assembly: GCF_016432865.1. Lineage (NCBI taxonomy): Eukaryota > Metazoa > Chordata > Mammalia > Dasyuromorphia > Dasyuridae > Antechinus > Antechinus flavipes. Next base: position 262,213,247 of record NC_067399.1, on the reverse strand, counting down.
AACTTTATTTTGTATTCTAGAAGGTCAAGGCATGAAAGTGACATTCTCCAATATACTCAGGTTTTTACAACCCTGTGTCCTTCTTCTGAATAATTAGATTTTTTTCACTAGAGGACAGAATTATAGGGAATGAATCTCAGCTAAAATGTCCTTAGTGACATCTATTCTTCATTTTGCTCCACAAATGATATGCCTGTTGACTAACTTTCTCATAGAGGCTTTCACTTCCTGATTTCTCAGGGTATAAATCACAGGATTTAACAAAGGAAAGATAACAGTGTGAAAGAGAGCAACCACTTTGTCTGCTGGGAAGGTCCTGAAAGGACGGGTGTAAATAAAGATGGCAGGGCCAAACATTAAAAACACAATGATAACATGGGTGGTACAAGTGGACAAAGCCTTGCTCTTCCCCTCGGAAGAAGAGCCCCTAACTCGAAAGAGGATGACAGCATAGGATGTCAGCAAACCCAGGAAACATAGCAGGGTGAGCAGTCCACTGTTGGACACCATCAGGAGCTCGACCACAAAGGTGTCAGTGCAGGCCAGCTTGATGATCTGTGGGACATCACAGAAGAAGTTGTCCAGCTGGTTTGGGCCACAGAAAGGCAGACGAACAATGAGAGCCACCTGCACAATGGAGTGGGCAAAACCCCCAACCCACAGGGCTAGCAACAGTATGTAGCATACCTGGCGGTTCATGAAAGTTGCATAGCGTAAGGGCTGGCAGATTGCTATATAGCGGTCAACAGCCATCACCACGAGGAGGAACATCTCACCTACTCCAAGGAAATGTAAGAAGAAGAGCTGAGTAATGCATCCTTGATAAGAAATGGTCTTTTTCTCATACAAGAAATCTACTAGCATCTTGGGAGCTACAATGAAAGAATAGGAAGCATCTAAGAAAGCCAGGTTGCCCAGAAAGAAATATAGGGGTGCTGTGAGAGTAGGATCTGATCTGATGGTGACGATAATAAGAAGATTCCCAGGAAGGATGACCATGTAGAATGAGAATATCAGTACAAAAACCAAAAGTTGTATCTCTTGAGAGTGAGTTAGACCCAGAAGAATGAATTCAGTCACTGTGTTATTCTCTTGCTCCATTTACTCAACCTGGAAAATATTAATGGATGAAAAATTATTAGAATTAATTCAGACCCTTTCTCTCTAATAATAAATGAAATTTTAATGACAAGTATTAATGACAAGCCTGTTTTTAACACCTTGGTTCCCAACTTTGATAAATTCCTTTGTTGTTGTTGTTTTTTTTCCTCAGAAGACAGAACTGGAAGCAATGTGTGAAGTCTTAGAGAAGCAGCCAACAACCATTTATTAGATACCCATTTTGTATCAGGCACTGAAAAAGAAATATTTTTTAAAAGATATAAAGAAAGTCAAAGCCAATCCTTGTTCTTATAAAGCATACAGTCTAATGGAGGAGACATGTTAAACAAAATGTACAAACAAGATAAATTAATGATAATTCAAAGTAATCAGCAGAGGGAAGACACTGGCAGTAAAAGGGCTCAGAAAAGGCAATTTACAGAAGGAGAGATTTTAGCTGATACTTAAAGAAAGCCAGAAAATCTAGAATTAAGAGAGACAAAATTCTAGGAATGAGAGAATAGCAAGTAAAAATGCCCAGAGTAGGGAGATAGAGAATCCAGTGTGAAGAATTATAATGTCAGTAGCACTAGTTTTAAAAGTACATTGGACGGCATAAGAACTTAGAAGTCTGAAAAGGTAGTAAGAAGGTTTATAAAAGCCACATAAAGGATTTTCAACCAAAGGAACAATGTATCATTACCATTTATTATTGTTGCTGTATTTCTTGTTACTTAAAGATAATAATAGTGACATTTATTTAGTGCTTTTAAGGATAGCAAAATGCTATGCTATGCAGTGTTTGGGAAGCTCCAAACAAAAAGTGTAGGGGGGGAGGAGACTGACTACCAAACTGAAGGTCTACAAAGTCTGTGCTGATTTCATTGTTGTATGCCCATGAGACCTGGACAGTCTATCAGTGCCATGCTAGGAAAGTAAATCGCTTCCATTTTAATTGTCTTAGGAAGATTTTGAAGATCATCCGGCAGGATAAGCTACCAGATACTGAGGAGTTTTCTCGAGTTACACTGCCAAGCATTCCAACTTTACTGTAGAGAACACAACTCCATTGGGCTGGCCATGTTCAAATGCCAAATGTATACTTATCAAAAAATTTATTTTATAGAGAACTCACATGGAAAGTGCTCACAAGGTGGTCAGAAAAAAAAATTAATATAAGAACCATCGAGGTATTTCTTAAGAATTGTAGAATAGATTGTATGACATGGGAGACACTGGCACAAGACTGCCCAGCATGGGGTGTCCTCATAGGAGAAGGTGATATGCTCTATGAGCAAAGCAGAATTGAATTAGCTGAAAAGAAACATGAGATATACAAAATTAAAGAAGCTACCTCAAATGTTTATAAGGGCTATTTATGTACAACTTGTGACAGAGCATTCTGAGCTCATATTTGGTCTGATCAGCCACAGTTGGATACACTGCAGTTTGACTCTAACATAATGATGCCATTTTGGTCTTCTTTGAGAACAAAGGACAACAACCATATGTGATGAAATAGATAAAAAACATGCTTAAATGACTTGCCTAGGATCACACAGTTGCTAAGCATTTGCAGCAGGATTTGGACAGAGATCTTTCTGACTCCAAGTTGAACACTATCCACTGCACCCCCAGGTATACCTAACAAATAGAATTGTCCAACAGTAAAATAGTTTTTTGTTTCTGTTTTGTTTTCTTAAAAGTAAAAAAGTAAATACCTTTTCTTTCACTGAAAGTCTTATAGTAAATAGCTGGATATGCACCTTTAGAGATAAGACAGTACTCTTATTGAGTACCAATTACAATAAATGACTTACAAATCCCCTTTAAACTCTGAGATTCAGTGATTGCACCCACCACCACCATTACCATATGCCGTCTCAGAATCTGCCCTTCTCTATCTATGTTTTATAACTTCCCTTTTATGAACTGTGAGTATTTCCTCATCTTTCTTAACTTTGGACTTTGGGAAGCCTATACTTTGGCACTGGCATGTATAGAGCCAAAGCTCCTTGATAAATACTAAATTTGACTTCAATTATTTATACCTTTTTGTCTACTGCTCATATAGAATGCCTAGATTCTGATTCCCCTTCCATTCTCATTTTGTGTTTGGATCCTTGAATACTCTTTTGTTTTACTTATAAAATATATATAGTCTCCTTGGATCCTAACCATCTGCTTAGACTTTTTACTGTTGGCAGATACTGTTTCAAATTCTACTTACATTATATTTGTATTACCTTGAACAAGTCACTTAATTTCTAGACTAAAGTTTCCTCATTTAATTTATGGATTTGGAAGGTCTCTTCCATTTCTAAATTCTATTTTCTTAATTCCTGCTTCAATAATAATGCATAATAATGGATAGAACACATAGAAAAGATGAGACTAAGATCTAACTCCACAATTACCATCCCTCCATCAAGATAATATGACTTTGATCAAACCACTCCAGCTCAAAGACTCTCTGCTCGCAGGTAAATGGTTATAGATTCAATAAAATATAAGAGATACTCATCTATCCTTTACCTTCTTTATCCCATGCTTGTGCTTTCAGCCTGAATTTTTTTATCTATGAAATGGGAATCTGTAAAATGCATAGATATTCTATTTTATAGAATAATTTTGAGGGTCAAATGAGTAAATGAATATATGCAGATTAGGAATAGAAAGTCAAAATTGTGATGCCATCATTCTCCTTTCTAAACCTTACTCGGGATAAAGCATACCAAACTCTCCCACTCTCTCTTGTTAACTGTTTTATAAAACTGAAAAAATCTTAAAATTAGAAAGAGAGAGAGCTAGGGGTACAAAACATAAAAAAATAAACAAGACAATCCTTAATTTCAAAGAGTTTATATACTTTCAAAAGAAAGCAACACATCAAAAGAGTTCTGGAAGGAGGAAGGAGAATACCTTCATAGGGACATGGTGAGGAGGAGCTCTGTAAGTGTCTTGGAAGACCTGAGTATTTCAAGTTGAGGTGAAAGTTCACCTCTCAGAACCAGAGGACTCTGGCATAGAATTCAAGTTTCTAGTGGGGTAGAAATGATCAGACTAGTACCACAGAGACAGATGTTTCAATTTAAATTGATCCCTATAATCTTCAGTTCTGCTCTATTTTTATATAATCTTAACTACAGAATATCAGATCCAGATAATGTCTGATCAACTCTACTATTATATTAATAAGAAAGGTGAAGTTGAATATGTGTGTTCACATATTCCGAGAGTGGAAACAAGTATTATGAGGATAAAAACTATAATTTATGTCACCCTACCTTGCCAATCTACTTATCTCTACTCTCTTTTTGATTCTCTTGTTTTTTTCCATTCATATATTTTTACCTTATTCTGTTACAGGTCTCAAAGAGTGGCCACCAGAGCTCTCCATTCATTCACAAAGCAAGGATAGGCATGTTATAGATAGTTATTTTATGCACAAAGACAAATATGGAATGTCTTACTGATACAATCTCAAACTCCCCTATCTACAATTCTGCTTTCCATATGGAAGCTACCCTTTTGCCCTGGCTCAATTGGGGAGTTCAGACTTTCAGAGGTCATAGAAGAAAGGCGACAAATCTGCTGCTGCTACCACTAGTATCACTTTTTGCAATCATTAGCTTTTTTGTGGTATTGCAGAGATTGTTAACCTGGGGGTTGTGAACTATTTTTAAAAATTATTTTGCCAACTTTATTTCAAAAGTTGGTTTCTTTTATAATTCCATTTATTTTATTTGGTGTATTTCTTTGATGGGGGATGGCAATTGGAGTTGTGACTTGCCCAGATTTACACAGTGTCAGAGGCAAAATTCAGATCCTCTTGACTCCAGATTTTTTTTTTATTTTGTGTATTTTAAAACATTGTTTTGAAATTGTGTCCATATATTTCTGATAGTCAGAGTGGGACATGATACACAAAGGTTAAAACCCCTTTATGTAATGAAAGAAACAATGGACTTAGAGCCAAAAAACTTAGATCTAAAAGCTTTAAATCAGTTACTTATTAACTACATCAATATGGGCAAATACCACTTCCCTGAGCCTCAAAGTCTTTAGTTTTTACATAGTATCTTATCTTTCATTGTGATATAAAATTCTATTAAAAATTCTGAGCAATAGGAAAAGATGTTAAAATAAAAGACAAAAATAGGAGCATCTAGAAAAGACCCCTGAAATCAGGTCTTAATTACCTGCTTAACCTTTATACCCACACTTAAGACTTTCTCTGCAGTAACTCTGACCTTCATCCCAAAGCATCCTAAATCAGAAGACATCTTCTCATATACAGAACCCTTCCTATTTCAACCATTTCTGTTACTTACTATTTCTTTCTCACAAGTATGTTTTCATCAATGTCAAAGATGACCAGAAGTAAGCACCTCTCCATTTGTCTTCTGCTGCCCTCTAAAAAAATAATCAGTTATGCTCTGAAGCCATGATTGTGCTTCTACACTTAAAGGATTGCTCATGGGTTTGCTTCAAACAACCATTCTCCTTTAGTGCCTCTTTCTAGATTCCTAAAACACCATACTTTCTCGTGATGTAATAAAAAAAAAAATCTGCTGTGGTCATCTGGGAATAATTCAACCCTGAAGAATACTTGCATTGGGAATTATTAGAATGATATTTGTGATTCCATTAGACAAAGACCTAAGCAAGACCTTTATAACAAATATAAATATTTATTGAAATTCTTTTTGTATTCTTCAAGGTCAGTCCTTTTCATGTTTAATATTTCTTAAGTGAATATAATGGTATGGGAAGCATACTGATTTAATTTAGAAAAGACAATTAGTCTCTGAATTCTTTGAAGATAAGAAATTCATTGCAAATGAAAGTGATAAATTTAAGAAAATTAAATAATATATTAACTGTTTTGCTACAATGTTATATAAATATGAGCTATCATCATTATTTATTGTCAGAAACAAAACAAAGTGGCAGTGAATGTGTAGGTAACATAGAACCTTAAGTTTCACGTGCACTCTCAGACAGGGACAAAGCCAAAGAGTACCTGATGGAGGGGCAAAAAATCTTGTCAGATTAGAATTCCCTTCTGAATTCAGAAGGACATCTTCCTAAGAAGATCTGAGTTCAAATCCAACCTCAGACATTTATTAGCTATGTGATTGTAGGCATGTCATTTAACCCTGTTTGTTTTAATCCAATATAAAACAAAATGGCAAACTACTCTAGTAGTTGCCAGTGTTTTGACAAATATTCCCATGAGAATTTTCTGAGATTGTTGGTAGTTATGACTAATTTTTTTTTTTTTATAATTCACTGACAGACCATACTTTTCTTCTAAAGCAAATGCTTCTAACTGAAGTTAATACTTAGGTTGCTCAGCAAATATTAATATAATATGAAGGATAATGGAAATGCATTTACATTTTATTTCCCCCCCAATTTTTAGACATTTTTATTTAAAGTTTTGAGCACCAAATTATTCCCTTCTTCCACCCTTCCTACCCTCCCTCATCCATGAGACAGTAAACAGACATAGGTTATACATGTGCAATTATATGAAACATTTGCATATTAGTTATTTTGTACAAAAATATTTAAACAATAGAAAAAATGAAAAAAGTGAAAAATAGTTGTTTAGTCTATATTCAATCAATATCAACTTTTTTTATGGAGGTAGATCATGTTTCATCATTACATCTTTGGAATTGTCTTAGATCATTGTATTGCTAAGAATAGCTGAGTCATTTTTAATTCTTCATTGAACAATATTGCTGTTATTGTTCAAACATTCTCCTGGTTATGCTCAGTTCACTATGCATCAGTTTATGTCTTTCCAAGTTTTTCTGAAACTATCCTACTTGTCATTTCTTATACCATTACAATCATATACCACAGTTTAGTTAGCCATTCCTCAATCAATAGGTATCCCTTCAATATCTAATTCTTAGCTATCAAAAAAAAAATCTGCTATAAATATTTTTTGTAAAAATAGACCAGTCTCTTTTTATGGATGTCTTTTGGAAGTGATATTGATGAGTCAAAGGATGTGTATAGTTTTATAGCCCTTTGGTCATAGTTCTACATTGCTCTCTACAATGTTTAGATCAGTTCACAAATCTGCCAATAGTTTTCGACATCCCCTCCAACATCCAGCATTTTCTTTTTTTTCTCATATTGGCCACTCTGATATATGTAAGGCGGTGTGTCAGAGTAGTTTTAATTTGCGTTTCTCAGATAAAGAGTAATTTAGAATTTTTTTTCATATGACTATAAATATCTTTGATTTCTTTGTTCGAAAACTGCCTCTTCATACCTTTTGATCAGGTATCAATTGAGGAAAGAATTGTATTTTATAAATTTCATAAATAAATTTTATAAATATTAGCAATGAGATGTTTATCAGAGACACTTGTGAAATTTGCTCCCAGTTTTCTGCTTATAATTTTGATTGAATTGATTTTGTTTTTGCAAAAACATTTTAACATAATTATTTATTTTCCATTTTTTATATTCTCTATATTTCTTTGGTCCTAAATCTTTGCCTTATCCATAAATCTGACAGATAAATTATTATATGTTTCTTAAATTTACTTATGAGGTCATCCTTTTTATCTAAATGATGTAACCATTTTGAACTTATTTTGTATATGGTGTGAGATATTGCTCTATACCTAGTTTCTACCATATTGTTTTCTAGTTTTCTAAGAAGTTTTTATTAAATAATTGAGTTTTATTTCCAAAAGCTTGGATCTTTGGATTTATCATATAGTAGTTATTATGATCATTTACTATAATGTAATTTGTATCTAATCTACTTCATTTATCCACTATTCCATTTTTTAGCCAAAATGAGAGATTGTTTTTATTAATTACCACTTTAGAATACAGTTTGAAATCTGGTATGACTAGACTAGACTTCTTTTACATTTTTATCATTAATTTCCTTGATATCCTTGAAGTTTTGTTCTTCCATATGAATTTTGTTTTTATTTTTCTAGTTCTATATGATATGTATATGCAAATGATATGTTTGATATGCATTGCATTAAATAAATAAATTTAAGTAGAATTGTCATTTTTGCTATATTGGCTACACCTACCCATAAGTAATTAAGTAATTTTTTTCCAAATGTTTAGATGAAACTTTGTATGAAAAGTGTTTTATGATTATGATCATGTAGTCCCTGGCAAGTAGACTCCCAAATATTCTCTACAGTTATTTTGAAGTGGAATTTATCTTTCTATCTCTTGCTTTGATGGTACTATATAGAAGTGCTGATGATTTATGTGAGTTTATTTTGTATCCTGCCACTTTACTAAAGTTGTTAATTACTTTAGTTGATTTTTTAGGATTTTCTGAGTATATCACCATATTATCTCCAAAAAGTGATAGTTTTGTTTCTTCATTGTCTATTGTTGTTCCTTTAATTTCCTTTTTCTTATTGCTGTAGCTAACATTTCTACCACAATATTAAATAATAAAGGTGATAATTGGCATCCTTTCTTCACCCATGATTGTATTGGGAAAGCTGAAAGCTTATGCCCATTATAGACATTGTTTGCTAATAGTTTTTGATATATATTGCTTATTTTAAGATAAGCTCTATTTATTCCTATGTTCTCTTGTGTAGTTAGTAGAATGAGCACAGAATTTTGTTAAAGGTTTTTACTGCACATATTGAGATAATCATATTATTTCTGTTAGTTTTGTTATGGATATGGTCAATTATGATGATATTTTTCCTAATAATGAACTAGCTCTAATTCCTAGTATAAATCCCACCTGGCCACAGTGCATGATCCCTGTAATATATTATTGTAATCTCTTTGCTAGTATTTTATTTAAAATGTTTGCATCAATATTCATAAGGCAATTTGGTCTATAATTTTCTTTCTCTATTTGGACTTTTCCTGGTTTAGTTATCAGCACCATGTTTTTGTCATATAAAGGATTTGGTAGGACTCCTTCTTTTTCTATTTTTCCAAATCATTTATATAGTATTGAGATTAATGATTCTTTAAATGTTTGGTAAAATTCACTTGGGAATCCATCTGGCCCTGAGGACTTTTTTCTCAGGTAGTTCATTGATGACTTATTCAATTTATTTTTCTAAGATCAGGTTAAGTATTTTATTTCTTCTTCTATTAATATGGATAACATATTTTTGTAGACATTTAAACATTTCATTTATCAATTGTCAAATTTATTAGCATATAATTGGGTAAAATAGCTTCAATCAATTGTCTTAATTTCTCCTTCATTGATGGTAAATTCACTCCTTTCTTTCATTTTTGAGACTAGTACTTGGTTTTCTTCTTTCTTTTTTTTAGATCAAATTTGCCAATGGTTTGTTTATTAAATTAATTTTTTAATAGCAACAGCTTCTAGTTTTATTTTATTAGTTCAATAATTTTCTTGCTTTCAATTTTATTAATCTTTCCTTTGCTTTTCAGGATTTTCAACCTGGTATATAATTGGTGACTTGTATTTTTTTTCCTAGTTTTTTTAGTTGCATATGCAATTCATTAATCTGATTTTTTTCCATATTTTATTGATGTAAATAAATTAGAGGTATGAAATTTCCCCTAAGTACTACTTTGGCTGTATCCAATAAATTTTAGGATTTTTTTCTGATTGTTGCCATTTTCTTTAATGAAATTATCAATTATTTCTATGCTTTGTTCTTTGACCCACTTCCTTTTAAGATTAGATTATTTAATTTCTAATTAATTTTAATCCCTCACTGTTGAGATCCATTATTGATTGTTTTAATGCATTATTATCTGAAAAGGATGCCTTTACTATTTCTTCTTTTCTGCATTTTGTTGGGAGTTATTTTTATTTTCTAATGCATGGTCAATGTGTATGTGTAGGTGTGTAGGTGTTGTTGCAGTGCATTGCTAAGGAAAAAATATATTCTTTTCTGTTCCCATTCAGCATTCTTTAGAGATCAATCATAGTTAACTTTTCCAGAACTTTATTGACCTTCTTAACGTCTTTCTTTTTTATTTTTACTAGGGAGGAAACTGATGCCTCCCACTAGTACAGTTGTGTTATCTATTTCCTCTTATAATTCATTCAACTTCTCCTTCAAAAATTTAGAGACTAGACCATTTGGTGCATAAATGTTTAGTATCAATATGACTTCATTGTCTATGGTAATTTTCAGCAAGATATTTCTTTCTATAGGTCTTTAGCTTTTGTTCTGTTGAAATCAGGATAGCTATCCCTGTTTTCTTTATTTCAGCTGAAACATAATAGTCTGCTCCAGTCCCTTACCTTTACCCTTTATCTCTGCTTCAAATTGTTTTATGCAAACAATATTTTAGGATGCTGGTTTTTACTCTATTCTACTATACATTTCTTTTTAGGGGTGAGCTCATCCCATTCACATTTATTTTTCACCTGTGTAATTCTATCCAAGCTATTTTTCACTTATTTGCTCCCCTTTCTCCATTATGCCCTACCCATGCCCTCCTCACAAGTGTTTTACTTTTGAACATTACTTTTCCCAATACACCTCCCTAATTTCCGTCCTCCTACTCCTTCTATTGTTCCCATCTCTTTTTGCTTCCTTATAGAATAAGATATATTTCTTTATCCAATGAGTATGTGTGTGAGAGGCCTAGAGAAGTGAGAAGTGTGTGTGTGTGTGTGTGTGTGTGTGTGTGTGTGTGTGTGTGTGTGAGTCAGAGTCCTTGAGAAGAGCCTGTTCGGGTTACAGACATTAAGGATTATTTCTATTCTATCCCTCTGGATAAGGAGAATATGAAAAAATTTGCCTTTTCAGTTTCCAGTGTTAATTTAGCTGAACCTTATAAAAGATATAAATGGATAGTTTTGCCATTGAATGAAAAATAGCCCTACTCTGTGTCAAATGTATGTTGCTGCTGCTCTTACTCCAGTAAGAAAAGCATTTCCAAAAGTTATGTTATTACATTACATGGATGATATCTTGGGGTGTGCACCTGAGGAGCAAATATTAGAAGCATGTCTACAAAAGACCATAGAAACACTAAAGAACTACAAATTGCATGTAGCTCCAGAAAAAAAATCAAATACATGCTTCTTTTCAATATTTAGGATATGAAGTCTATCCTAAGGTGCTTAATGTACAAAAACTTTTTTTAAGAACAGAGAAGATGAACACCTAAATGACTTTCAGAAATTGATAGGAGATATCCAATGGATGTGTCCAGTGTTAGGCTTAACTACCTATCAATTGCAACCATTATATGACATTTTAAGGGGAAACACTGCTTTAAACTCACCACGCCAGCTTACAAAAGAAGCTCTAGAGACTCTTAGAGAAGCTGAACTGGCTTTATCTAATGTGGTTGAAAGAGTCACTCAAAAACCCTTGGAAATGTCAGTTTTTGCTATAAAAGAGGCACCCACAGAAGTTCTTTATCAAGGAGACAGTGTGATAGAGTGAGTGAACCTCCTAGCATAACCGGAACAAAGCTTTACTCCTTATCCAGTGCTTGTGGCTAGAATCTTATTAAAGGCCATTAAGCAAGTAGTAAAATTATCTGGGGTAAGATCTGTCAAGATATACATCTTTTATGCCAATGCACAAATTAATGTATGCTGTGAAACCATCCCAGAGTGGCAAATTCTACACATGGGTCTCCATTAAAGATAACCAGACTATTACATAATTGACGATGGATTCTTGAAGAAAAAGTTTCTAAGGTTCCTCTTAAAGGACTAACTATTTTTTCAGATGCATCCAAACATAATAATTGTGCTGTATACTCTCGTGACTTAACTATAAAGAGAGTAGTTGGAACTTCTTTTCAGTCCACTCAGCAGAATGAATTGTATGCAATCATGCTAGCTCTTATTATCCAGGAGACGTAAATACAACATTCAGTAGGTGTGGTACAAAGAATTGCCACAGCCCAAATAAAATTTGTAGCTTCTAATATATATCAGCTCTTTAAGGAACTTCAAAAGCAATTGAGAAAGCATCCAGGTAAGATTTATGTCTTGAATGTCCAGTTTCTTAGTGGACTTCCAGGTCCTATTTTTCATGGAAATTTAAAGGCAGATAGCCTTTTAATGCTGTTAGCCAATACTCCCTTTATTTCAAGCAGTCCAAGAATCTCATTTTAAATGTCATCAGGCTGCTTGAGCTTTATATCTGCAATTTGGGATAACAAAAGAGAAAGCTAGGAGCATAGTAAAAGCCTATGTAGCTTGCCTTCCTTTCTATGCTCCTACACTCTCTCTAGGGAAGATCTCTCTTCGTTTGAGACCCATTGAAATTTGGCAAATGAATATGACTCATTATAAATCTCATCTGTCTTTTATCCATGTTGTAGTAGACACCTTTTCAGGATTAACTTTTGCCATTTGCAATTATGGGTGTGTCACAAGCAATAAAAATAGATAATGGACCTGCATATAGTTCTAAACATTTTGCACATGTTTGTGCACAGTATAAGATTTTACACACCACTGACATACCCTTTAATCCTCAAGGACAGGCAACAGTGGAAAGGAGAAACAGAGATGTAATGCTCTTGCTAGCTTTCTGGAGGTCAATATTAGAGAGGAGAAACAGAGACATCAAGACTCTCCTCCAAAAACAAAAGAAAGAGGGAGCCACAGGTAACCCTAGAGAACTTTTAAATTTAGCTCTCTCTACAATTAATTTTTTGATTTTTGACAAAGATGCACTGGCTCCAGCAAACGGGTTTTTAACCCACCAGAACAGCAGTGCCCAATGCAAGCAGCTCCACTGTTATGGGCCAGAACTTGAAACAAGGTGCTAAATCCCTGGAATTGATAGAGACAATGCTTATGTACTTAGTTTACACCTTTAGAGTTCACACCTTTAAGAGAGTTCACACATTAGAGTTCACATCTTTAGAGAGCATATAAAAGCTAGGAGCCTCAACTAGGATTGGCTTTGGGAGATTCACAAGTCAGAAGCCCACAATCCCACTCTTGGAGACAGAGTCAGATTCATTCCATATTCCATCTTTGTGCCAGCTGGAGATTCAGAGGGAGCTAGAGGTTGAAGCTGGAAAAGACAAAGGACTAGCGGCAAGAGCTCTTGGAACTAAGGAGAAAGATAGGCCTCTAAGATAGATAACTGGGCTATTTTGAAGGAGAATATAAAGGATCTTAATTTTTAATCCCAGGCTGCATTTGGGGTGATGATTACACTAAACTGAAAGGAAGGCTGCCTCCAGAAGCCCCCTAAGAAACCAGCTCCCAGAGAACATTATATTTTAGAGAAGAACATTACACTCCACTATCTTTAGATAATCGCCAGGTGATGTGGAGAGACCCAGAAAGTGGTGAATGGAAGGGACCAGATAGGTTAACTGCTTGGGGGAGAGGGTTTGCTTGTATCTCTACAGATGGAGAAGGAATCAGATGGGTGCCAATGAGCCTTATTAACCTTGTCCATTGGAGAGAGCTGGAAAAGACCCAAGAAATATCAAATGGTTCCATTGCTGACTGTGCCCACCACTGAAAGAGCATGGCAGTTATGGCAATTGACTCATGAACATCAAAAATTGTTAATGACACTGATACAAGACTTCAAGACCAGCAGAAATCATTGGATTCCCTGATACATGATGACACTGTTGCAGGACTTCAAAAACTTGCAGGGATCATTGGATTCCCTGACACATAAAGTAATGAACAATAGATTGGTTTGGGACTATCTCTTGGCTGCTGAAGAAGGTGTATGTGTGATTGTTATTTATATACCCTCCTCCTAGGACTTATGGACACATATAATTCTTCATGTTGATTCATGTTTGTTACATCATTACTAGTCTGAGCTATATTACTATGTGCTCGTGTAATACCTCCCATGCTAATGGATTTATGTATACTTGTTTCAATTTCAGCCCAAAGGAAACCTGCAATATCTGGTTTAACTCCCCACTTCCCTTTGGTGCTCACCTCCCTTCCTAAGAAGTCAGAGAAGGCTTGATCACTTTCCTTTGGTGTTCTTACCTCCCTTTCTGAGAAGTCAGAGAGGGTGTGACCACCTCTGTTCTAAAATAAAAGAAAACAGAAGTTGTAGAGGGTCTAAACTTTGGAGCAGTATACTTGAAACAAGGATACTTACCACAAGGTGTACTCTAAAAATGTATACTTATTGATACTGACAGCCAGGGTGCTTATAGTTAAGCACCTACTCAGTGTGATTGATTCTCTATTTAAGCACATACTTAGTATGACATGATGATGTAATGGCTCTCCTAACAGTTGGCCCATGCTCAGTGCAACGTAGTGATGTAATCATACTGAAGTACTGAAGGGCTGGGAGGACTGGGAAAGAGCCTCTCAGCCACAGACACAAAGACTCCAGATTCCAGACTCCATCTTTGACCAACCTCATGGTGACTCTCCTGCCTTCATCACTTCTCCACCTAAAGACCAAGGCCTGTCCAGAGATCCTTCAGAAAGTTAGTCTGGACATTACAGCATTCAACTCTTTTTAACTTGGAAACAAGAAGTATTTCTACCATTTTTACCTTTTAAGGCAGAAAAAAAGCATTCTCGATTGAAAAATTTCTTGAAGACTGCTGGAGTCTGTATGATAGGAAGCTACTCTCAGAGCCCTTCCCCTAGGCCTGTTTTGACTTCTTAAATCACAATGTTTGGGGAAATTATTTAGGGAAGGAGATGGAGAGGGAAAGGAGGATGAAAGGCAAGGGGATCAATCTCATCACTGTATAGTTATGTAAACAGCTTCTGGGCAGCTAAGTGGCATAGTGGATGAAGTGGTAGACCTAAAGTCAGGAAGGCTTATGTTCAAATCTGACTTCAGATACTTACTATTGTGTCCGCCTGGGCAAATCACTTAACCCCAATAGCCTCAGTTTCCTTATCTGTCAAATGAAATGGAAAAAGAATGGCAAACCCCTCCAGCATCTTTGCCAAGAAAACCCCAAATAGGGATATAAAGAGTCAGACATAACTGAAAAACAACTGAAAGACAAGTCCTACTTCCAAAATATATAGGGATCATAGCTAAAAGAAGTTACTAAGTTTGTTCTGAGTGATTTTATTTTGAGTTAGCTCATGATATGTGTGGTTTCAATTTCTGTCCCATTCTGGGAAGAGTGAAAGTTGTGATGGACAACCTCAACAATCAGTTTCATTCTATGCACCTATCACTGGACAGCATTTTGTGAGTCTTATTCTGTAATAGATTTTGGAAACAACTTGCCTGCTCATTTTGTGTAGTAAGACCCTTTCAATCTCTATTCCTCTGCCTTCCTTTTAGAAATTGGAGAAAACAGTATAAGTTTAAGGCCCTAAATCAAAAGAGCTAGTTAAAAAGCAAAAGAGGTACTATCACAACAGGGCTGTCTAGTTTGGGAATATTTATCTCACTGGACCTCAGTGGGAGGATACTCATGATCACTTACTTCTCTTTACACAAGATGTATTTTTTGGTTATCTTCCTCATGGCAGTTTTTACTTCCTTGTTACGTAATGTGTAGATGATAGGATTCAGTAAGGGGAAGATCACAGTGTGAAACACAGATACTATCTTATCTAAGGAGAATGCATCAAAAGGACGTGCATAAATGTAGATGGATGGGCCAAACATCAAGACCACAATGGTCATGTGGGAATAGCAGGTGGACATGGCCCGACTGGTACTCTCCCCTGAGCCTGAATGCTTCTTGAGCATGACCAGGAGGAAGGCATAGGACATGAGTAATGCAATGAAACACACTACAGAAATCAGCCCACTACTGAAGATCATAACCAGTTCCTCTGGGAAGGTGTTGGCACAAGCAATGCGGACCACCTGGGTGATATCACAAAAATAGCTGTCCAGTTCATTGGGTCCACAGAAAGGCAGACGAATGATGAGGGCCACCTGGATTATGGAGTGGATAAAGCCACCCAACCAAGAGCACGCCACCAGCACACAACAGAGACGCCGGTTCATGATGGTAGCATAGTGCAAGGGTCGGCAGATGGCAGCGTAACGATCAAAAGCCATCACTGTGAGCAGGAACATCTCAGAGGCCCCAACAAAGTGCAGAAAGAAGAGTTGAGCAATACAGCCCCCAAAGGAGATGATCTTCCTTTCAGCAAAGAAGTCCACAAGCATTTTAGGGGCTGTGATAGAGGAATACCAGATGTCAAGGAAGGCTAGGTTTGCCAATAGAAAATACATGGGCGAAGTCAGGTGGGCATCCAACCTGATAGTGAAAATAATGAGAACATTTCCTGGCAAGATTATCAGATAGAAGGAAAGAAATATAACAAATAGCACCAGTTGTACCTCCCGGGTTTGGGACAGCCCTGTGAGGACAAATTCCGTTACTCTGGTGTAATTATCAGGCTCCATTTCTTCACTTTATTTCTCATAGCATGACTAAAGAAAACAAAAAAATTAAAATGATTCATGATATTAAATATGAAACAGCTTGCTCTTTTCTCACTTTTTTCCCCAGAAACGCCAAATCTCTCTATTATGAGATTATAGGAAAATCCTTTTGCATGACCTCATTTTAAAAATACTTAACCTAAGGCAGGAAGAAGAAAAATGATCAATCTGAGATCTGTCTTTACAGTAGAATCGATAGTACTGATTAAATTTTGACTTCCCAAATATCAGTCAATCAATCAATAAAATATCATAGAAGTGCCTTGTATGTATGAAATACTAGGGATAAAAGGACAAAAATGAGAGAGTACCTGGCTTCAAGGAACTTACATTCTATAGGAGAAGTGATGTGCACATATGAACAATATAAATATGGATATATATACAATATAAACATAAATTGAATTTGTAGGGTGAGAGAAAGAATTAAGGTCTGGAGTAAATAAAAAAGACTTCAAATTAAAGGTAGTGTTTGAACTCAATTTTAAAGGGAACAAAGATGTTACCGACGAGCACTTTGTTAATTTAATATACCTCTTTCTACCAAAATAATGAATTCCATGTGATTCCCCAGTCTTAGGGGTCCTCAAACTTTTTAAATAGGGGGCCAGTTCACTATCCCTCAGACTGTTGGAGGGCCAGACTAGAGTAAAAACAAAAACTTTATTTTGTGGGCCTTTAAATAAATAAACTTCATAGCCCTAGGTGAGGGGAATAATCGTCCTCAGCTGCCGCATCTGGCCGACAGGCTGTAGTTTGAGGACCCCTGAGAGAGAAGAGATCATTTCATTTTTCCTATGTGTATCCCCTTTACTTTAGTTCAGTGCTTGGCATATTGTAAGAGCTTCAAAAAGATTTTTCATTCCGTTCTATATGCTGTGTCCATAACCATAAGTTTTCTGAGTCACCTTCTCTCTCTCCTCTCTTTCAATGGCTTCATCAGTTCTGATGGCTTCAATTATAACTTAAAGGCAACTAGGAAGTTCTGACTTCAAATGCAGCTTTTAGACATTTACCAGCTAAGTAATTTACCAACTAAACTAGTTGCTTAATCTTTTTTGTCTCAGTTTGCTTAACTGTAAAATGGATGTGGCATTAGAATCTATTCATAGTGCTATTTTGAGATTCAAGTGAAATTATACTTGTCAAAGCCCTTAGCATATTGCCAGGCAGTCTCTTTTCCTTCCAAGTTTTGTACAGGTGACCCAGATTTTTCCAGTTTCAATCACTCTCCTGAGCTCTTAACTTCACATGTGCCTCATGAACAAAGTAGATATTTTGTGGGCATGTAAAACTTAATGTATCTAAAATTGGACTCACATTCTCTTGTCCCCCAAACTCATTTCTCTTCTAAACATCCCTATTCCTGTGAAGGAAAACATAGTCCTAGCTACTCAGGTGTATAACTGAAGAGTCATTCTCAACTCCTCATTCTCCTTCACCCTTAATTTATCAATTGCTAAGTCTTTTTAAAAATTTTCCCCTACAACTTACCTGGAATCCATCACATTCTCTATATCAATGTTGCTACTACTTTAATTTAAACCATCATGACTTTTTGCCTGGACTATTGCAGTAGCTCCCTGATTGTTTTTTCTTCCATAAACCTCCTTCCTCACCAACTCATTTCACATAGTTACTAACTCACTTCTCCAAAAGTGTAGGTCTTACAATGGCACTCCCCTATTTAACAAATTCCAAAAGTTTCCTGATGGGATCAAATACAAATTTTTCTGTTTAGCACATAAAGTCCTTTTCTTTCTGGCTTCACTCCGGGCTCTTTGTATATTATTCCTCTTCATTCATCCTATGGTTCAGCCAAATTGACTTTCTTGATGTTTCTTGCATAAGACATTTCGTCTCCTTTTTTGTGACTTTGAACAGACTTACCTTTCCCTTACCTAGAATCAGCCAATCAATCAACAATTTGCTAAGCATCCATTGATATTCTGGGTACTGTGCCCTATAAAGGATGGGGAAAAATCCCTACATTTTAATGGGAAACATATATAAAAGTATATTCAAAATAAACATAAATAGAATAAATGCAAGGTAGTAAAATACAAAATATTACAGGAGGAAGAACATTGAAATACACTCCCTTCTTGTCTCTACTTCTCACAATTCCTTGTTTCCTTCAAAATTAAGTTCAAATGCCATTTTTAATTTGAAGTCTTTTCTATTCACTCCAGACCTTAAAGCTTTCTCCCACCCGGAAATTCAATTTATGTTTCTATTGTGTGTATATGTATATATACGTATCCATATTTATATTGTTTATAAGTACACATCCCCTCCCTTGATAGAATAGAAGCTCCTTGAGACCATATACTATCTCATTTTTGTCCTTTTAACCCTAGCATCTCATCAAGGAGCTTTTGAAATACTTATTAATTGATTGATATTTGATAAGTCAAAATTTAAACAACCAGGGAACCTTCTATTAGGCCCTAAATTAAATATTTTCTCAAATTTTATATAAACAATTTTAATTGTCACTCACAACACTTTATTTTTGTATAACATAAAAAATTATGTCTAACAAAAATCAGTGTTTCTTGTAATCTTAATTTGAATCTCTAGAACAGAAAGATCAGAAGGACCTTTCCATTCTAATAATGAAACTTTTTATAATTTATCTTTAATTCAGTTCTCTAAAATGAAATTTCTTTAACTCTGGGTTGTGACCCATAGGGGGTCTTGTGTAACTAAATGTGAGGATTGCAAAATTATCAGTATATATTTGATTTGTATTTCTTTTATACAATCATAAACCAAAGATTTTATAAAAACTTTCTCAGGAAAAAAGGATTCATGGATGGAAAAAATTTAGGAAAGTTTGCTCTAAAAGATACAGGAACCAAAAATAGTATACAAAAAAAAATGCTTCTGAAAAACAAAAGAGAGGGCACCCAGGTCACTTGCTTTAAATAGTATTAACCTTTCTCCTAGGAGAACCTTCAGAGATGACAACCACTGTGGCTTTCATTACAAGTAAATTCCCTAAGCAATAAACTGGGAAACATTTTTACAGTCAAAGATTCTGATAAAGGCCTAATTTCCAAAATATATAGAGAATTGATATTTATAATTTATAATTATATATAGAATTTATATAATTTATAAGAATTTATAAGAAATCAAGCCATTCTCCAATTGATAAATGGTCAAAGGATATGAACAGACAATTCTCAGACAAAGATATTGAAACTATTTCTAGCCATATGAAAAGATGCTCCAAGTCATTCTTAATCAGAGAAATGCAAATTAAGACAACTCTGAGATACCACTATACACCTGTCAGACTGGCTAGAATGACAAGGAAAGATAATGCGGAATGTTGGAGGGGATATGGGAAAACAGGGACATTAATACATTGTTGGTGGAATTGTGAACACATAACTATGCTCAAAAAGTTATCAAACTGTGCATACCCTTTGATCCAGCAGTGTTTCTACTGGGCTTATACCCCAAAGAGATCTTAAAGAAGGTAAAGGGACCTGTATGTGCAAGAATGTTTGTGGCAGGTCTCTTTGTAGTGGCCAGAAATTGGAAACTGAGTGGATGCCCATCAATTGGAGAATGGTTGAATAAATTATGGTATATGAATTTTATAGAATATTATTGTTCTGTAAGAAATGACCAGCAGGATGATTTCAGAAAGGCCTGGAGAGACTTAAAACGAATTGCTGCTGAGTGAAACCAGCAGGGCCAGGAGATCATTATATACTTCAACAACAATACTATTTGATGATCAATTCTGATAGACCCAGCCCTCTTCAGCAATGAGATGAACCAAATCATTTCCAGTGGAGCAGTAATGAACTGAACCAGCTACACCCAGCGAAAAAACTCTGGGAAATGACTAAGAACCATTACATTGAATTCCCAATCCCTATATTTTTGCCCGCCTGCATTTTTTATTTCCTTCACAGACTAATTGTACAATATTTCAGAGTCCAATTTTTTTTTGTTCAGCAAAATAACAATTTGGACATATATACTTATTTAGTATTTAATTTATAGTTTAATATATTTAACATGTATTGGTCATCCTGCATCTAGGGAAGGAAGGAGGGGAAAAATTGGAACAAAAGTTTTGGCGATTATCAATGCTGAAAAATTACCCATGCATATAACCTGTAATAAAAAGGTATTAAATTTTTTTTTAAATAAGTAAATCCCCTAAAAACTATTGTTTTTGTCCTCCATTGTCAAAGAGGACCATGATATCAATGAGGTGATAACCTGTTATGCAAGGGAATTGCATTTAAATGAGGGATGGCTGTGCAATTTCACCTACCTCACTTTCCCCTTTAGCTCTATCTGGGTCCAGTGGCCAGATACAGATCAAGATGATTGGCCCTGGATGAAATGGGAGACTTTGACATTTTTAAACTGAGATTATCAACAGGCTGCAATCATTCAGTGATTAAAACTAGATAGCTATTGAGGCAAAGAATGACCTTTTTCACCTAGTCAAAATAGATAGATAGACAGACAGGCAGACAAACAGATGGATAGATGGATGAATGTATGGAGGAGAAGCCTCTCCAAGTTTCTAGCCAAAACAGAAAATCACTGAGTCAATCAGGACCTAAACAATGACATATTAGGGCTTGGCCTGTGACTTATTGTTGGCCAATAAATGAGAGTCTTTCATGTTTAAATATAAATTCCTTGGATATACAGATTGTATATGTATGTATATACATGTACATATATGTATATATGTTTACACATAGCTATATCTAAATATGTGTGTATATATGTGAAATACGCTTTTCAAACTTTAAAATATGACATAAAGATCTATGATTGTTCTGGTTCTCCATCTACCTCTTTTATTACTTACTTTTCCTGAATTCTTTGCTGATTCTTTAGCCTCTTCCTGATTCCTTAAAATAGGTGCTTCTAAAAATTTCATCCATAGATTCCTCTTGGGACTTATCTTTCTTTGTCACCCTCCCTTTCCTCTCTTCCCATTTCCTTTTATTCCTCTCCACTTTCATTTCTTTCCCTATCCCTTCCCTTTGTCCTTCCCTTCCTGTTCTCTCCACTCTTTCCCCCTCCTCCCTTTCTCTCCCCTTTTCTTCCCTCCTTTCTTCCTCTCCCCTTTCCTTCCTTCCTTTAATCGTAAAGCAAAGGTTTGCCCAAGTCAGTCCTTAATTCAGAATCATTCAGTGGCTCCTCATTGGTTATAGTGATACTTTTCAAATGCATTCATTCCATCACTAAAAAATTTTGAGCCTAGCCCTAACATATTTATATTTACTTATTTGTAAATTATATGTGCATACAATCATACTGGTGATTATATACATTATAAACTTTACGCAAGAAATGTTTTAAAATAATTATATAAAGATTAAATAATATCTGATGGTGTCAAGGGAGTGACTTGATCATAGGAGAATGACATGATCATACTTAAACTTTTAAAAAATCATTTTATCAGGTATGTGGTGAGCAAATTGAAGAGGGAGAGACTTAAAGACAGTAAGACCAACTGGAAAGTTATAGTCCATGAGAAAGATGATAAAGTTCTAAATTAGAATGTTTGTTGTGTAAGTAGAATACCAATGGTACCTGAATAGGTGTTGCTCTAGGTACTTGGATAGCAGTTAGGTTTATAACTGAGCTGAAGGACTAAGTTAGCTCTGAAAAGGATAGGTTAGAAGTTTATATTAAGAAAGAAAAGGCAGAGTAAGAGAAATGCTGCGAAATAAAGGTAAAATATATTGTTTTAGAAATAAGCTCCAAGATTTGCAATCCTAAAATATTTTCCTATTTTCTAATTGATTGATCACAGACCCCTTGGATTCATGCCATGACATCCCAGACAGCTATATCCATCAACAGGAATGTTCTTTTCTTCCTCTGACCTCATATAGAACTTAATATTTGACTGATGCTCTTAAATTGTACATTTTAATTTTGGATTATTACAATGCAATTATATTATATTATAAATTTTGATTAAATCATTACACTACATATTACTCTTACAGAGTGTGTAATCTACCAGAAGTGAGTAAATATGTAGTGTAATATTATACACTACATATTTACTCATTTCTGGTACAAGAAATGTATGATATGTGTATGATATTACACTACATATTTACTCACTTCTGGTAGATTACACACTCTGTAAGAAAAGGAACTATGTAAAAATTTTAATGTTTTTTTCTGCTCTTTCCCTTTACCCCTTCAAATAAATTGTAAATCTTTAATCTAATAGACACTTACCAAATGATAAATAAGTGAATGAATCTTAGGGTTCCTAACATGAATTCAAGCAATCCTCTTCGCTTGTCTGACCATCAGGTTCCTCACCTATAAAATGGAGAGAATGAACTTAGAATGGACTAAGTAGCTTTCTATCTACAACTTTTTAAGTTGTTAACTGAATGCAGATACCAATGCAATATAGTTTTAACTACATTCACCATTCTAAACATTGTGACTTAAAATTCAATTTCAATTTTTCTTTAAAGAAATATACTCTATAAATAAATGTAAATAAAAGAGATATTTTCCTTCTAAGCTGAAAATAACTTTTGGCCTTGACCTAGGCCTTAGTCAAACCTGAGTCTAAAATTTTGTTTTAAAAAATCATTTCACTGAAAATATCATTTGTTTTCAAAGACTGTAACTTAGATATGAAGGTTTCTTTACTATAGTATCTTATATTAGTTATCATCTAAAAGGCTTGGATAAACACAAAAGACAAAATGGACAAATCCTAGTTTTACTTTTTGTATTCCTGGTGGAATGTTCCTCTCTTAGGACTGGCGAGACTTACATGAACTGATGGTAAGTGAAATGAGCAGAACCAGGAGATCATTATACACTTTGACAACGATATTGTATGAGATGTATTCTGATGGAAGTGGATTTCTTTGACAAAGAGACCTAACTCAGTTTCAATTGATAAATGATGGACAGAAGCAGCTACACCCAAAGAAAGAACACTGGGAAACGAATGTGAACTATATGCATTTTTGTTTTTTTTCCTGGGTTATTTTTACCTTCTAAATCCAATTCTTCCTGTGCAACAAGAGAACTGTTCAGTTCTGCAAACATATATTGTATCTAGGATATACTGTAACATATCTAACATATATAGGACTGCTTGCCATCTAGGGGAGGGGGCGGAGGGAGGGAGGGGAAAAAATCGGAACAGAAATGAGTGCAAGAGATAATGTTGTAAAAAAAATTACCCTGGCATGGATTCTGTCAATATAAAGTTATTATTAAATAAAATAAAATAAAATATTTTAAAAAAAAAGAATGTTCCTCTCTTTCTTGGAGGATAATTCTTGGAAACAAGATGACTTTATTGAAGTCTCCATGTCTCCCCTAAGGCTTCCAAGTTAAAAAAAAAAAAAAAGTCCTATTGTTAGGGAACAAAAACAAACAAAAGCCAAACACCTATTTTGATCATGGAAAGAAGTAACTGAAGCAATAAGAAATGGAATTTCTACTTCATTTTTAAAAATCAAACACCAGTTTCTGAATAGAAAGTAATATAAGCACCAAGATAATTCAAATTCTATATAAGCTTCCCAAACAGAGAATGTGGAAATGAATTGTAGAAAGCACTTCAAGCACTGAGACTTTGCCAAGTTTAATGATACCGTGAACTCCCCACCTCCATATTTCTAATGGGAGCTTTTGCACTGGGGAAAACCCGCAACTAGAGTGTTGCATTCCAGCTGTGTACCAGTGGGATTGGCTGAGCTTTTGGTGTTTGCCCAGACAAAGGTTATGCTAGCAATATCAACAGCCTGGAAAGGCAATCTCAGCCTGCCTCTAGTTGCATATATTAGATTAAATAAACTAATACTTTATACCTCACTGCTCTTTAATGGATGCTTGCTAATTAGTATTTATATAATTAATAATGTTTCATTTTCCACTCTCCAGATGAAGACATTAATGAAGAGGCCAGAAATCCTCAAGGAATCTATGGAAATCATAGATGTAGCATTCAGTCTGGCCCTTCTCTATGGCCAACACTACAGACTCTTCCTGAGAAAATATAAGAGCTTCTTCAGAAATAATATAGTGAAGATCAGAATATTGGATGAACTATGTGATTAGCCCACTAGGAAAAGTGAAGAAGGAGAAGGGGGAAAATGAGCTTTCTTGGCAGAGAGAAAGGTGACTACCAGAGAAGTAGGGAGGAATCAACCCTGTACCTCTTCTGGGAATAAACAGAAAATAGTTGGTCTCTGGGGGTCATGGTGTTGGCAATGAGACTTTCAATTCATTTAATGGAGTAAAAAAACCCACTCAAATTGGTCTGAAATGGTTTAATCAAAAACTTTGTTTTCAATCCTACTGAAATAAATGAAATGAAAATTTGATATTTCCTTGCTTGTAAGTTTCTGCCTCTGCCAAGTGGTATTCAAGATGTCATATCCTCCAGCTTTCTTTCTGCATAGGGTTTTGTCAAGTGTTTAAGCATGTGGAGGAGCATGTTAAATCTTTTTTACAGAATAAGGTTAAAGGAAATTACTATATTATGGGTATTTTAAGTGATAGCATATAGAAAAAGGAGCAGAAGGAAGATTTTATTATCTATAAAATGAAAGGATTCACCCCAATGACCTCTAATATTCCTTCCAGCTCTAATAGATCTATGATTCTTTGCATTAATCCAAAAGATCACACCATGATTACCAGAATTGTTTTATCTAAGAACACTAGCCAATAGATATAATTACTGAGCTGATTCAGTAATCGTAGCTGATATTTATGTAAAAAATGTATAGCACACAACATTATATTCTCTCTCAGATTCAATTCTCACAACAATCCTATGACTTAGATATTGTGCAGATGCAAAAACTGAGGAATAGAGATTAGGAAATTTATCCAAATACACATAGTTAGTTAATGACAAAACTGGGGCCTGAATGCAAACTGTGACCAAGAAAAGTTTTTTTTTTTTTTTTGAACAGAAACACTTTAAAATGAATAGATTTGGTATATGCTAGGTCAAAGGAACAGGAGTGGAAAAAAATACAAAGGAGAGGCAACTTGGTGTAACAGAAAAATGAAAGTGTGCTGGATGTGGAGTAGAGAGACTGGGTTTGAATTCTATCACTTACCAGCAATGTGGCTTTGGGAACATCATTTAGAGTCTCTGGTCCTCATTTTCCTCATTTGTAAAATAAGAGAGGAATAGACTAGATGACTTTCAAAGTTGCTTCTTGTATTAACTTGATAATACTATTAAATTATGACCCAAGACATCTGGGTTTTAGTCTTGCTGCTACTATTAATTAGCCATGTGACTTTGGGCAACACATTTAAGCTCTTGGTTAGTTGTCTTAGTTGACAACTGTAAAAATGAATAAATGTTTATTCAATCAATTTGACTTCATTTGAATTGAGTTAAATCAAAGGGGCTAAATATTTTCTATTTCTATAGAAATCTATAGAATTATAGATCTATAGAAATTTTATAGAATCTATAGAAAGAGGAGTTATGGACAAAGACAATCACAGAGAAGAATCAAGAGAAATGGGGGGAGGGGAGAGAATAGGAGAAAACAACAGACATATACCCATGGGTCCATAATCCAACAAAGAAAAAACAATAGGGCTTGAGAAATGACTTGAGCTGATTTTCTTATTTTGGGAAAACAAAGCATTTCCCTGTGATAATTCAATTAATCTCATCCTGTGAAATCTCTGCAATACCAAGGAAAGGTCACTGATTTACTATCAGAGAACCTAGATTTGAAAACTTTCTTTGTTCCTTACTCTCTGAATAATATTGGGTAAATCTCTTCATTTCTCCAAGGCTAGGTTTCTTTATCAATAAAATAATGAACACAAAATCAAACTGGTTTAAAATGAATAATCTAATGACTTTAGAAATCATCAAGCTCAACCCCTTAATTTTACATATGAGGAAACTAAAGCCCAGAAAGGTTAAGCTACTCAACCATTGTTACCGTTATGAAGTTTCTGAGATGAGATTTGAACCCAAGGCTTTCTTAACTTTAAGATCCCATGAGATTACAACATTGTATCTATAAATCTGTATAGATGGGGATATTGAGAGCCATGAGAACTTTAGGGACAATGATTTAGCAATGGATCATATAATGGATCAACCTGAATGTTTAATGAGACTGCATTGCTTTTCTGCTCCTAAATCCTACAAGGATTCTTTATAATAAAGCAGCCACACAAAAAAGCAATTAGCAGGACTGGGAAGTATAACATGATAGTCTCATCCAATTCTCTGGGATTATTATTGAATGAACAGGTTCTTCAATAGTACTCAGATTCAATATTATACTGTTAGCTTAGTTAGCCCTAGACAGATTAGATATTCCCTTTATAAAATGAATAATCACAAGGAAAGAAAGGAATATGATCACAATGTTGAATTTTAGACCTCCCTTAATCTAACTACACAAAGTCTGTTATCAGTGATAATTTTGTCTGAAATTTAGGGTGTGCAGATTGGTTGAGTCAAAGGAAACAATTAGCTTGGTGAATTGAGGGAGCTATCAAGCATTAACATTTGTCTCTTTTATTCTTATTCTCATCTCTCATGAAGTTTTTAATTCCAGTTCTAGTGTTGAATCAGGAGCTCTAGTGAACTGCCTTTTCCAAAGGCTATTTACCAAATTGCCCAAGACTTAGTTCCTCAATCTCTCTTTTTTCTTTCTCTTTCTGTCTCTCTCTCACACAATACACACAAACACACAAAATGGTACTGACTCTTCCTTCTGATCTTTTCCTCCAGGAAATTTTTGAAATTGGGCTACTTTTTCAACCATCTAAGCATTCTATAATGATCATTCTTAAAAACATAACCAGTCTTTTGCCTCATATATCCAGCAGTTCCTCTTCACATCAAAAAAGCAACATCATCTCTCCCACCTACTGATCCTGGCCAGGTCCTGGAGAATCTATGGGCTGTGGGGAAGGCAGAGAGTAGACACCCAGCCTTCCCCACCTGCAGCAAGAGAATTGTTGTCCCCTACCACTTGATATATAGAAACTTCTGCTCTAGTATAACAATGTACTAACTTGTGCCATTGGTTGTTACCAAGAAAGTTCATTCTTTTGGGACCTGGAGCCAGTCAGGTAGGAAACAGTTACCCCAAGGAATAATTTAACAAGATGATGTGTGCTTCCCAGAGTAAATTCAAATATGTAACTTCATGGCCCCCAAATAAACACTATGACAATTATAAAAAAAAAATGGGAGGGGGAAAGAGAGATACAATTGGATGGTTTCTGATCTTGGAATGAGAAAGTTATTTTTAGATATCAATGTTGTAAAACCAGCTTCCTGCCCCCTTTTCATATGTTGGGGGGGGGGGTGATGAACACAGCTTTATCCTGCCTCATTCACTAAAATCTAACCAGTATACTGAAGGAGTCCTAGAGTTAAAAATTGATTTGAGTTTAAAACAATTCTGAGGTAGCACCTTGCACTTCTCAGATTGGCTAAGATGACAGAAAAAGATAATAATAAATGTTGGAAGGGATGTGGGAAAACTGCGACATTGATACATTGTTGATGAAGTTGTGAAATTATCCAACCATCCTAGAGATTAATCAGGAGCTATGCCCAAAGGACTATAAAACTTTTGCCTTAGGTTTGCCCAAGGGTTTGCCTTGGCAGTTAGATGCCCCCAAATTTTATATTATCTACAATTATTTTAAGTGGAATTTCTCCTATATCTTGCTGCTGGATTTTGTCAGTAGGATATAGGCATGCTGATTACATATGTGGGCTTATTTTATATACTACAACTTTTCTGATTGTTTCAAGTAGTTTTTTAATTGACTCTCTAGTGTTCTCTAAACCATCATATCATGTACAAAGAATGATAGTTTTTTTCTTCCTATTTTTATTCCTTCAATTTCTTTTACTTGTCTTACTGTTATATCTAGCACTTTTAGTAAACTATTGAATTTCGATGGTGATAATAGACACCCTTGCTTCACTCTTGATCTTATTGAGAAAGTTTCAAGTTTATCCCATTATAATGTTTGTTCTTGATTTTAGATAGATAATACTTATTATTTTAAGAAAATTTCTGTTTTCTATTTTAGTAGAAATAAATGTATTCTGTCAAAGGTTTTTTCTTCACATTTCATATAATCATATAATTATTGTTATTTTTATGGATATGATCAATTATACTTATAATGGGATTATAGAATGTTCAGAAAGAAATAGCACCTCTAGTATGAGGATTCACTGAGTCCTTTTCAGAGCTGCTCATCCATCTTTTTGGTATCCACCTGTAATCCAACTTTTACCTGTGTCTCCAAGAAGCTTGTAATTCTGGATGATTTTAATACCAAAGTAGATATGTTCTATTGGATATGTCAGGGAGTTCTTGGGAGGAATCAAATTGGAAAAAGCAATAGTGACTTACTAGTGAAGATTTGTGTATCTCATAAACTTCTTATCACCAGCACACTCTTCTATTTACCTAAGTGCAATAAAATTCTATACATGAGCACTTGCAACAAGCATTGTCATTTAATAAACTATGTCATTGTAAGAGAAGATACAGGTAGTATGTAAAAGTGACAGAAGCACTGTCTGGCACAGAATGCTGGACCAGTTATAGACTCATCCCTTTCAAGCTAAACATTCATATTTAATAAAATTATCAGCCTCAAGGCAAGACAACTGTCTAGAGACTCAGTCAAGAGATTATTAAGTTACTTCTTGATTGAACAATTCATTGCTGATCTTGAATGACAGTTGAGTTAGCATCAATGGTGAAGAAAAAGAGTGGGAAGCTTCAGAGATTTTTGTGTACAGAATTGAATTTATTCATCTGAACCAGAAAACTCATAAACATCAGGATTGGTTTGACAAAAACGATGGGATAATTCAGAAGCTATCCTTCTGATCAATTCTGTTTTGTTTCTGGTTACTATCTTTTCTTATCTTTCCCTTTTTTCATACAGCCCTCCCCTTTTTCTTACGTCCTTTCCTACCTCCCCATTGGGAAATATAGATTTCTATCATCAATTGATGTATGTAGATATACTTTTTGAACCAATTAAGATGTGACTGAGGCTCAAGCCTGCCTCTCCCCAACATTTTTCCCTTGTCTGTAAAAGCTCTTCTTTTATGTGAGAGCCTCTGACCAGAGTCTGATGAAATGAAATCACTCTCCAGCTCAAGTTAGATTGGAAGAACTTTAAGAAAAGTCAGTCTCGCCTATTCTGAGATATCACTATACACCTTTCAGATTGGCTAAAATGACAGGAAAAGATAATTAAGAATGTGGAGGGGATGTAGGAAAACTGGAACACTTAAACATTGTTTATGTTTATGTAAACATAACTAACTATGAATGGATCCAACCATTCTGGAAAGCAGTTTGGAACTATTCTCAAAAAGTTATCAAACTGTGCATAACTTTTGATTCAGCAGTGTTTCTACTGGGATTATATCCCAAAGAAATCTTATAGGAGGGAAAGGGACCCACATGAGCAAAAATGTTTGTGGCAGCCCTCTTTGTAGTGGCTAAAAACTGGAAACTGAGTGGATGTCCATCAATTGGAGAATGACTGAATAAATTATGGTATATGAATGTTACAGAATACTATTGTTTTGTAAGAAACAATCAACAGGATGATTTCAGAGAGGCCTACAGAGACTTAGATGAACTCATTCTAAGTGAAATGAGAAGAATCAGGAATCATTATCCACAACAACAAGACTATACGATGATCAATTCTCATGGACATGGCTCACTTCAACAATGAGATGATTCAAACCAGTTCCAATTGCTCAGTGATGAAGAGAGCCTTTACACCTAGAGAGAAGTATGGACCACAACATGGTATTCTCACTCTCTCTGTTGTTGTTTGCTTGCATTTTGTTTTCTTTATCAGGTTTTTTTAATCTGATTTTCTTGTGCAACAGGATAACTGTATAAATATGTATACATATATTAGGTTTGACACATATTTTAACAAATTTAGCATGTATTGGACTACCAGCCATCTAGGGACGGGGGTGAGGGGAAGAAGGGGAAAATTTGGAACAGAAGTTTTTGCAATGGTCAATGGTGAAAAATTATCCATCCATATATTTTGTAAATAAAAAGCTTTCATAAAAATAATGCTGAAAAAAAAAAAAGAAAAGTCAGTCTCACTGGAGTAAAATAGGTGTTCATCCAGCTCAGATGATATCTAGGAAAGCCAGTGAGAGGGTCTTAATCACAGCAGATCAGCAACTGAGAATCTCAGTCCTGGCTTAGTAGGAGAGTAGACTAGTGGGGAAGCCTCAGTCCCAACAAAGTGCAAAGTGACAGCCTAGGAAGCCAGATATGGCTAATCCCAGATGTGAGCAAGATACCAAATATAAGGAGCCACTTTGCTCAAAACCAAGGCAAAGAACAACACAAGAAATTTGGGATAGCATCCTTGTACCCCAGGAGCAGAGGTTATTGTAAAAGCTACCAGATCATGGGTAATTCTGACTGTGGCCCCTTAAATGCTTAAATTGTAGGGGTTTTTTCCTGGAAGTTCCCTATATTTTTTTTCATTGAGATTATAGTTCTGGAGTTTTGCAACAATGTTTCTTGGGGTTTTCCTTGTGGGATCTTTTTTCAGAGGTGATCAATGAATTCTTTCTATGACTATTTTGTCTTATGGTCCTAGTATATTGCTCAACTTCAATTGAGGGAGGGGGGTTAAAGAGAGAGATAGAGGGAGGATAAAAAGAAAATGAGCAAGAAAAAAACTTTACTATAGAAAGCTCCTATAGTGACAGGGAACATCAAATCACCACCTCAGAAGGGAACAAAATGCCCAAAAAGGAGTGAAGAAGAAGAAGAAGAAGAAGAAGAAGAAGAAGAAGAAGAAGAAGAAGAAGAAGAAGAAGGAAGAAGAAGAAGAAGAAGAAGAAGAAGAAGAAGAAGGAAGAAGAAGAAGAAGAAGAAGAAGGAAGAAGAAGAAGAGAAGAAGAAGGAAGAAGAAGAAGAAGAAGAAGGAAGAAGGAAGAAGAAGAAGAAGGAAGAAGAAGAAGAAGAAGAAGAAGGAAGAAGAAGAAGAAGAAGAAGAAGAAGAAGAAGAAGAAGAAGAAGAAGGAAGAAGAAGAAGAAGAAAGAAGAAGAAGAAGAAGAAGAAGAAGAAGAAGAAGAAGAAGAAGAAGAAGAAAGAAGAAGAAGAAGAAGAAGAAGAAGAAGAAGAAGAAGAAGAAGAAGAAGAAGAAGAAGAAGAAGAAGAAGAAGAAGAAGAAGAAGAAGAAGAAGAAGAAGAAGGACAAAAAAAGACTGAAGAAAACAATTCCTTAAAAATACAATTGGCCAGATTGGAAAAAAAAAATCCACTGAAATAAATACCACCTGGAAAAGTAGAATTAATCAAATGGAAAAAGAGATACAAATACTAACTGAAGAAAATCATACATTAAAGACTAGAACCATGCAAATAGAAGCTAATGACTCTATGAGAAATCAAGAATGAGTGAAATAAACTAAAACAAATGAAATGCCTAATTGGAAAAACAGCCAACCTGGAAAATAAATCCAGGAGACATAATTTAAAAATTATTGGTCTATAACTGAAAGCCATTGCCAAAACAAACAAACAAATAAAAACAAACAAACAAACAAACAAAAAACACCTGGATAGCATTCTTCAAGAGATCATCAAGGAAAACTGCTCAATATACCAGAAGCATAAGGCAAAATAATCATTGAAAGAATCCATTGATCACTTCTGAAAAAGATCCCACAATGAAAACCCCAAAAAAATATTGTTACAAAACTCCAAAACTATAATCTCAATGAAAAAAAAAAATCAGTATCAGTGAGCCACAGTCAGAATTATCCAGGATCTGGCAGCTTTCACAGTAAATAATCGCAGGATCTAGAAGACCATATTCCAGAAGGAAAAAACCTGGAATTAGAACCAAGAATCAACTACCCAGCAATAAGAACAGAAAAAGAAATTAAAGGAATTAGGGTAGGTAATAAGGAGATAAAACTATCACTCTTTGTAGATGATATAATGGCATACTTAAAGAATCCTAGAAAATCACCTTTAAAACCTACTTAAAACAATCAACAACTTTAGCAAAGTAGCAGGATATACAATAAAAACACACAAACCATCAGCATTTCTATATGTTACTAACTAAGCCTAGCAGCAAGAGATAGAAAGAGAAATTCCACTTAAAATAACTGCAAACAAAGACAAACCAAGAGAACTATATGAACACAATTACAAAATATTTTTCATGCAAATAAAGCCATATTTAAACAATTAAAAATATTAATTGTTCATGGGCAGGCTAAGCTAATATGATAGAAATGACAAGTTTACTTATAAGTCTACTTGTTCAGTACCATACTAATCAACTTCCAAAAAAAAAGTTACATAGAACTAGAAAAAATAAAACAAAATGCATGTGGAAGAACAAAACGTCAAGAATATCAAAGGAATTAATGAAAAAAATTCAAAAGAAGATGGCCTCACAATACCAGATCTAGAAGTATATTATAAAGCAGCAGTCATCAAAGCAATCTGGTACTGGCTAAGAAATGAGTGGTGAATCAATGGAATAAGTTAGATACACATGATACAATAATCAATGATTATAGTAATCTAATGTTTGACAAATCCCCAACTCCAGATTTTGTGATAAGAACTGACTATTGCACAAAAATCCTGGCAAATCTGGAAAATACTATCAGAAACTTAGCATTGACCTATATCTTACACACCATACCAAAATAAGGTCAAAATGAATACATGATTTTGGCATAAAAGTGTGATACTATAAGCAAATTAAGAAAGCAAGGGATAGTTTATCTATCAGATCTTTGAAGAAGGGAGGACTTTATGGCCAAAGAAGAATTAGGAAACATTAATAAATGCTTATTAAATTCAACTTTGATAACTTTAAATTATAAAGGTTTTATACAAACAAAACCAGTGCATCCAGGGTTAGAAGGAAAGCAGAAAGTTTTATATAGCCATTCTTTCTGATAAAAATCTCATTTCTAAAATTTATAAAGAACTGAGTAAAATTTATAAGAATACAAATCATTCCCCAATCGATAAAAGGTCAAAGGATATGAACAGAGAATTTTCAGATAAAGAAATTAAAATTACCTGTTGTCATATTTTAAAATGCTCTAAATCATGATTGGTTAGAGAAATGTAAATTTAAACAACTTTGAGGTATCTCCTCACACCTTTCAAATTGATTAAGATGACAAATAAATATAATGATAAATGTTAGAGAGGATGTGGAAATACTAGGACACTAATGCATTGTTGTTGGAGTTATGAAGTGATCCAACCAATCTGGAGAGCAATTTGGAACCATGCCCAAAGAGTTACCAAACTGTGCATACTCTTTGATCCAGCAATGCCACTGGTGGGTCTGTATCTCAAAGAAATCAAAAAACAGATAAAAGGACCCATAGATGCAAAAATGTTTGTATCAGCTCTTTTTTTGGTGGCAAAGAATTGGAAAATGAATAGTTGCCCATAATTTGAGGAACAGCTGAATATGGCATATGAAAGTAATGAAATATCATTGTTCTATAAAAAATGATGAACATGGTGATTTTAGGATGGTCTGGAAATATTTATATGAATTAATGCTGAGTGAAAAGCAGAACCAGGAAAACATTGTACATAGCAAGCACAAGATTGTGTGTTGATCAACTTTTTCTTAGCAGTTCAATGATCAAAGACAAACTCAATATATTTTGGATGAAAATATGCCATCCAAATATATAGAGAGAACTATAGAAACATGCCATGTTCACTTTTTTCTTTTTTTTTTTTTTTGTTTTTTCTCTCATGGTTTTTCCCTTTTGCTCTGGTTTTTCTCTCTCCCAATATGATTCTTAAGAAAATATGTAAAAAATGAATGTACATGTATAACCCTCCAAAAATGTATCTATATGAACTGAGGAAACTAAATTTTTTAAAGGATCATTGGTGACTTTAGAGAAGAAAAATTCAGTTTGATGAAAGTAGAAGCAAAATGTGGAGGATTTAAAATAATATAAAAAAAGAAGTGGATGTCCATGGTTTTTCTCAAGTAGTTTAGCTTAAAGGAAGAGAGAGAGCTGATGGTAGTTAGTGGGGAATCTGGAATGAAGAAGGAGTTTATTTTAAGAATGAGAGAGATATTAGTGTGTCTGTAGGTAACAAGGAGGCAAGTAATAGAGACTGAGGATTAGTTAAAGTGAAGGGAGAAATCTACTGAAGATATAAATGGAATGGTAGCAAGTGCAGATATAGAAGTATTTAACTTGGCAAGGAGAATGACTCTCTCTGTCTCTCTCTTTCTCTCTCTCTCTCTTTCTCTCTCTCTCTCTCTCTCTCTCTCTCTCTCTCTCTCTCTCTCTCTATCTCTCTCTTCATGTGAAATAGATAAAAAAGAAGTTTTAAGGAAAGACAAATTAGTGATGTGAGATGAAGAGGAAGGTAGAAGAGAGCACTATTGGTGAATGATTTTCAACTCCTTGTGAAGTATGAGGTAAAGTCATTAACAAGGGAAAAAGGAGAGAAGGTGCCAATGTGTCAGTTGAGAGAAGAGGATGAAAAGAATTAAAATAGTTTCTGTGGTATTGATTAGAGAACTATCAAAATATTGTTTCTGGGAAGACTAGGTTGAGTTTATATAACAAATTTATAGTTGACTAAGTACAGTTTCATGTCTTTCTCCTTCATTCAGCATAAAAATAAGAGCAAATTTAGCAAATAGAAAAAAGTTGAAAGTTTGGTTTTGAATCGAAGATAGGAGGTTTGGTTTCTAATCCAAGGTTGGAGTTTGGCATGGCATGATAGAACTAATAAGACAAGGGATTTAAGTATAGAAGATAGTATAGATTTGAACCAATTCATCAAATTAATCAAGCCAAGGAAGGGAAGAAAGTAAGACAATAAAGTGGTGTTACCTGGGATAGAACTGATGAGTAAAAAGATTGGAGGCCAAAATCAGGACAAAAAATAGGATTGGGATATTTCTCACTGTTTCTTTTTGCAGAGTTTTGTTTGTGATATATAGGAATGTGGGCAATTTATGTGGATTTACTTTATATCCTACTACTTTGCTAAAATTTCTTATTTCAAATAACTTTTTAATCAAATGTTTTGGATTTGCCAAAAAGAGAGACTTTTATTACCTAATTTTCTAACTTTCTTTGTTTTTATTCTTCTTGGTTTAGGTATCAGTATCATATTTGGTTCAGAAAAGAGTTTGAATGAACTGATGCTAAGAGAAGTGAGCAGAACCAGGAGATCATTGTACATGGCCCCAGCAGCATGCCTTTTGCGTTTGACACTCAGTAGATCAATTTTAATACTCTCCTCTATATAACAAAATTATTTTCCCTAGTAACTTATAAAATGAAATGAATAATAATTACTAGAAAAGAAACAGTGAGAATTTGTTCCTTACACTCTTTGTATATGTAATCACATCAGTAAACTAAAATAAAACAAATAATGAAATGGATAATGAAAAGGGAGAAAGCAATTGTTAATTACATTATTGTACTTTTTAGAATGAGAGAAAATGTAATGCTCAGGCTAGCTTTCTAGAGGATCTTGGGATCATCCCGAGTCCTTGGTCTTAGTGGAAGAGTGAAGGAGGCAGAACAGCCACCACAAGGCTGGTCAGGAATAGAGTCTAGAGTCTTTATTGTCTCCTTCACCTTTCCTTTACAATCTGTGTCTGTCACAGTCTGATCCAGTCTCAATCTCTGTCTCTCTCAGTCTCCTCCTGCAGTCTGTGAAAGTCTGCCAGATTGACCCAATCTTCATTTTAGTGCAGGAAGCAGGAGAGCTACCAGGAGGATGGTCAAGGATGGAATCCAGAGTCTGGAATCTGGAGTCAGGCATCTTCTCTTGTGGCTGTGGCTGAGAGCTGTCTGTGGCTCAGAGAGTCTTCTGTGTCTGAGACTCCCTTAAATACTTCAGTGTTACATCACTACAACACACTGAGCTCGCACGACCATTACATCACCGTACTAAATCCTAAGTATATGCTTAATTATAAGTACCTTGCTGACCTAGATTCAAGTACACTTTTTCAGAGTTCTGACCCTCTACAAGAAAAATTTATACATACAAAGTAGTTTGCCAAAAGCTTTAACTTCTGCAAATTTGTCAATAACTTCATCAATATTTATCTTCATATGTTTCTGTTCAATAGAAAAGGATTTTAATATTTCTCTATCCATTCTAGCTTATCTTTAACCAAAGAATATTTTATATTAATTTTAACTTTAAAAGATTCCTTTAGGACCCACATGTGCAAAAATGTTTGTAGCAGCCTTTTCTGTAGTGGCAAGAAACTGGAAACTAAGTGGATGCTCATCAGCTGAGAAATGGCTGGATAAATAAATATTATTATATGAATATTATGGAATAGTATTTTTCTGTAAGAAAGAACCAGTAGGATGATTTCAGAGAGGCCTGGAGAGACTTACATGAACTGACGCTAAATGAAATGAGCAGAACCAGGAGATCATTACACATGTCAATAACAAGACTATAGAGGATCAATTCTGATGTGTGTGGCTCTCTTCAATAATCACATTATTGATTCCAATTGTTCAGTGATGAAGAGAGCCATCTACACCCAGAGAGAAGACTTTAGGAACTGAGTGTAGACCACAACATAGCATTATCACTCTTTCTATTGCTTGCTTGCATTTTGTTTTCTTTCTCTTTTTTTTTTCTTCTTGATCCGATTTTTCTTGTGCAATAAGATAATTGTATAAATATGGATACATATATTGGATTTAATATATATTTTAACATATTTAACATGTATTGGACTACCTGCCATCTAGGGGAGGGGGTGAGGGGAAGGAGGGAATAATTTGGAACAGAAGGCTTTGAAAGGGTCAGTGTTGAAAAATTACCCATGCATAAATTTTGTAAATAAAACGCTTTAAATAAATAAATAAATAAAAATTTAAAAAAAAAGATTCCTTTAAAAACAAAAGATATGGAAAAATTATGAAAAGTTTTAAACATAAAATAAGGTTAGCAGAGATTTCTAATGATTTCACTTCATAAGTGAATTTTAATAAAACTGAAATATCTACAAGAGATAAAATTTAGGCAATTACTAAATAGTAGCAATGATATATTATTTTACTTTCTTAATTTTTTTTAGTTTTAAAATAATTAACAATTTAAAAAATAAATTTCAATTCTAAACATGCCATTCAAGTTTAGTAAAATATTTCATGCGTGAAGTAAAATTTTAATTTATCAAACAAAATATACCTTACAATTCATACTTCAATTTCACTATTTAAAATTTTAAACACAAATAAAAACTCTGCATGATCACACACAGTTACTTAAGCAATTCAAGTTTCATTTCTTCATCATTACAATCGCTATGCTGTCATTATTTTGGATCTACTGAGCCAAAACAAGAATATAGGTGTTCCTTTAAATTCTCTTTTTCTGAAGCAATGATTCACAAAAATGTATCATTATCAGTGAAATTAGAGAAAACTATAGTCCCCAGGAAGATGAGAATTCTTGGTATTTGCTATTTTATTCCTGACTTCTTAAAGGTCGGTGCCTCTATTATACTATATTGTACCTTAAAACACAACCATCCATGGTAGATTAGAAATGAAGGTTCTTAAACAATGAAATTTATTTTGAGTGTAAATTATTTTCTAGAACTATTGAGCCCACTAGACTCATTTCATTATAATGTTATTTAGCCTTTCAGGGTTCCCAATAGTACTATATTTCTGCAATTCTGATGTACTTTATCCTTTATTTTCTTCCCCAAAAACTTTGTATCTCCATATCCGCTTCATGGAATTCTTCACATCCTCATTCCTCAGAGTGTAGATGAGGGGATTCAGCATTGGAGTGATGGTGGTGTAAAACACAGAGACTGCCTTGTCCAGTGGGAAGGTAGTAGATGGGCGAAGGTAAATAAAAATGCATGGGACAAAAAAGAAGGTCACCACTGTCAAGTGAGAGCCACAGGTGGAAAGAGCTTTCCGTCGGCTCTCTGCAGAGTGCTTCCGGAGGCTAAGTAGAATCACTGTATAAGACGTCAGCAAAATGAGAAAACAACCCAAAGATATGAGTCCACTATTGGCCACCACCAGCAAGTTCACCAAAGAAGTATCTGCACAGGCAAGTTTGAGGACGGGATGAACATCACAGAAATAATGATCAATGACTTGAGCACTACAGAAGGGAAGCTGGAAAGTCAGAAGAGTCTGCACAAAGGAGTGTCCCAGGGCACCTGCCCAGGATAATAATGCCAGAACAGTACAGGTGTTGACACTCATGATGGTGGTATAGCGTAGGGGATGGCAAATGGCAGCATAGCGGTCAAATGCCATTACAGTCAGGACAAAAATCTCAGCACAGCCAAAGAAGTGGAAGGTAAACATTTGCGTAACACAGCCCCAGTAGGAGATGGTCTTGCGCTCTGAGATGAAGTCTGCAATCATTTTGGGGGCTGTGGCTGATGAGTAGGCAATGTCCACAAAGGAAAGGTTACTTAAGAAAAAGTACATAGGAGTGTGGAGCTTTGACTCAAAGCATACTGTGAGTAAGATGAGTAAGTTTCCCACAATAATCACAGTATAGAAGAGGAGGAACAGAGCAAAAAACATCAATTGCATCTTAGGATCCTGGGATAACCCCAAGAACACAAATTCAGTAATGTTGTTAGCTACTTCCATGGGATCCCAGAGTGAAAATTCCAGCTCCCTGCAAAGATTCATAAATGTCACAGAAAACAATGAGCATTGTTGGAGATAACCTCAAACTAGACAACACATTTTAACATAAATTGTGGAAATTGCATGGAAGTTGGAGAAATCATAGATTCAGAGCAGTATAAAGAACCATTCTTACTAACATTAAAAATTAAAGGTGTTTAAAATTAAAAAGGAGCTACTTTGGAAGGGACTGAGTCACCCTTCAATGGAGATCTTTTTTGGAATTTGTCTATCATGTTCTGTCTTGGATGCTGCATATTAGCAAAGTGAATGAAGTGCTGGGCTTAGGGTTAGGAAGTCCTAAATTCAAATCCTACCTTAGACACTTACTATATGATGTTAGGTACCTCTGTCAGCATGTTTCCTCCAATGTAAAATAATAATAGCATCTGCCTCATAGAGTTGTTTTGAGGGCTAAATGAGATAATAATATGTAATGTAGTTTGTGAGTCTTAAAATGTGATATCAATGTTCATTGTCATTATATACAGTGGTGTATAAGAGACATTCATCTAAATTTTTAAAGGGCTTTCAAAACTCAAATCAGAGAGACAGACAAATAGAGAAAGAGACAGAGAAGAAGGAGAAAGAAGAGGAAGAGGGAGAAAAGAAGAAGAAGAAGAAGAAGAAGAAGAAGAAGAAGAAGAAGAAGAAGAAGAAGAAGAAGAAGAAGAAGAAGAAGAAGAAGAAGAAATACCAGGAGGAGGAGGAGGAGGAGAAAGAAGAAGAGGAGGAGGAGAGGGAACAGGAGGAGAAGAACAAAACTAGAAGAAAATTTGGGGAAATACTGAGTGAAAGCTAGCAATCAACAATGTTCATTTTAAAGATTCTAGACTTGGTGGTTAGTGGAACCAGGGAGAGGAAAGAAAAAGGGGAAAGGGAAAAAGTATTAATTAGGTAGCTACTATGTGCCAGATACTCTAATACTTAATAGTCAATAAGTTCTTTACAAATATTATTTCACTTAATCCTCTGAGTTAGGTGCTGTTTTTATCCTCATTTTATAGCTAAAGAAACTGAGGAAGAAAGAATTTAAATGACCTGCCCAGAGTTACACAGCCAGTTAAGCATCAGAGGCCAAATTTAAATTTAGGTGTTCCTTCTTCCTGACCCAGCTCTCTCTGTCCACTGGAGATTACTCACTAAATGAGAGCCCAGCTTTCCTAATTTTGAATAAGATGTAAGGAGCAAATAATGTTAGAGCTAGACAGAGTCTCAAAGGCTATCTAAGCCAAGCCCTTCATTTTTACAACTGAGGAAGCTAACTTCAAGGAGAGTAAAGACTATTGTCCAAGGAACACATGTCCTTTGACTACAGCACCAGGTCTGGAGTTCAAATCTAGCCTAAGATAATTAGTATTTGGCCCTGGGCAAGTCTTTATCCTGGTTGCCAAAAAAAAAAAAAAAAAAAGAATCAGTTTGAAAGAGATGATGCAGTACTAACCAAACAAGATAAATTGGCACAATTTGGAAAATCAGTAATCCTGACTTAGAGTAATCATAAAGAGCAGAGATATTGTTATTGTGGTTGTCCTTCATTCCTGAAGATGAAAGAATCGGGGAGGTAATGGTGTGACATGCAAGTGAATTAAATTTAAATGAGGGAGGGCTATGCAAGGTACCCCTCTAGAGCCATGTAGTTCCAGTGGCCAAATATGGATCAGGAAGACTAAAGATGGCCCTGGAAGCAATGGAAGACCTGGGGCCTTTTTAAACTAAGGTCCATGGACTATATCTTGAAAGAATTTAGTGATTTGAAGAGATAAAAGTAAGGAGAAAGTATAACAGATGGGAGAAATAGAAAACTTGGAGAATTTAAAATGAATACAAACTTAATTAGCAAATGTCTAAGAGGATTAAAAACATTTAGGTGTATAATCCTATATTATATATGGAGATAAAGGCTCAGCATTCAAAAATGTCAGCAATCATTGGAGCCCCAAGTAAGAAAAATAGAAGCAGGAATAGAAAACCACCAAAAATATGGAAAAAGGAATAATTCTTTTCTCACGCAGCCAACTCTAGCTCCTTAAAAAAAGATAGAAAAATTGTGGCTAGAATAAAAAAGTTCAAGCAACACACTGATGATCCTTTATGTATCTTTGACATTTTACTAAAATTAGTCAATTTGAATGGTGCTGCGGACTTCTCCCCTTAGCAGACCAGAAAGTAGTAAACTTCCCAAAATTTGGATTAAGAATTCACATATACCAGAAACAATGTCCAAATACCATACAACAAATATCAAACATCTCTTAACATTCCCTGCTCATTTTCCTGGGAGCTCTTTGGAACAATTGCTCTTTTCCCTTTGATCTCACTTAGATCTCAACATGATCATTTCATTTCCCAAACTCCATACCTAAATCTGCCACCACCTTTTTACTTATCTGTTAAAAGATCACTTCTCAGTTAACAGGAGTTTGCTCAGAGACTGCCTTTTATTCTCCAGAGTCTAATTAACAAGCCTATCACTCCCTAATGATCTTCCTGCTCTGGACATTTTGCTGATGAAGAAACTGAGATAGAGTCAGAAATTAATAGGAAGTGCTTTACATACACTTTCTTCAAGTATAAAATGGAAACAATAGCAACATATACTTCACAGTGTTTTTGTGAAGATTACACGAAATAATGTTTGTAAAGCAAATAGATTCTAGTGCCTAAGGACTATGGGTTCTATTTGATCAAGTGAATCCATAGGACAGTAATCTAAGGTACCAAATAAAATGTCAAAAATTCCAGGAAGGTCAAAACTAGCTGCAAAAGAACAACATGCTTATTGCCATCACAAATCACCTCAAAATAAAACTTATTTTATAATGAACTTAAGAAATAAAACAAGCATTTTTATAACATAATAGAATTTTTAAAAAAGTTATTGGACATGAAACTGCAAATCTATTGCTATTACTTTTAAATATATAATAAGGTTATCATGGAATTTTTTTTTACCCTCTAACCTCCACCCTAAAAATGGCTACCATCAGACATAAATATGTATATGTGTATAAAATCATTCTATACACACTTCTATTCATCAGTTCTTTCTCTGGATGCAGATAGAACCTTCATAGGTCCTTTGTGGTTAATTCAGGTATTTAAAATAGCCAAAATGACTTAGTTGTTCAAAGTAGTTTGTTCAAAGTAGTAAACTGTCAATGTGATCAACAGATTTGAAATCATCTTTAGATTTTCAGAGATTCCATAGCCAATTTTATCAAAGTTATAAATTGTCCTGCACAGTGGAGACTTTATAAAAGCTTGTTAACTCAATTTAATCTGTTTGGAAATCTCAAGCCTTTTCTAATAGTCAAAAGACATCTTTGGTCTAATCAGAAATAGTACAAGGCAGAAACAGTACAAGTACAAGTACAACAGTAGAAAGAATCCTGGATTTGGAATCGGCATGAGTTTGAGTCCCTGTTCTGCTACTTACCAGCTATATAATCTTGTGAAATCCACAAATCTTTCTGAACCTAAGTTTTTTCACTTGTAAAATGGTGATAATACCTGAACTACATGCCTCATAGGATTATTGAGAGCAATATGCTTTTTAAACCTTAAAACATCATATAAATGCAAATTATCTTATATCCTTTTGAGAATTGAATTTTAAATTCCTAAGTTCCAGATGTTGTAAATAAAGTTTTTTTTAAGATTTTATTTTAAAAGATTTTAAAGAAGGCGGCTACTTCTTCCCAGAAAATGTCAGAAATTGGTTACTATAGATAGATAGATAGATAGATATCTAGACTCCTGACTTTTTGTGTAAAAGTTCTTAGGCTTTGGTATTCACCTCCATGATATATCAATATATATATCTATATATCTATACAAAGAGAAAGATATATGTTATATATATTATATGTGTGTGTGTATTCTTCTTTATCAATGAGCAAAACCTAAGCCTCTCTAGGGACAAA
Source organism: Antechinus flavipes (assembly GCF_016432865.1). Lineage (NCBI taxonomy): Eukaryota > Metazoa > Chordata > Mammalia > Dasyuromorphia > Dasyuridae > Antechinus > Antechinus flavipes. Next base: position 262,170,086 of record NC_067399.1, on the reverse strand, counting down.
TCTTTCTTACATTGACTACCTCTGACATTTCTCCTTATTTCCACATTTATTGACTTGACTCTTAATTTAGCCATTAAGCAATGAATATTTGAAACCAGATCAAATGATATATTGTAGACATGTGGGATTAGGAAATTCTCTTCTTAAGAGCTTAAACAAAGGAACTGACAGATGAAACATTTGCATTTTCTCCTCATGTGGGTCCTCATATGAATTGTCTGAAATCATATCAATACTGTCCAAAAGTTGTCAGTCAAATCAAGATATTGTCATGGATAGGCCAAAAGGTAACAGATTGTGAATAACTAGCTAATAAATACTGGTAAGCAATGCTGTTAAAAAAAATTCCTTTTAAAATTCCATATAAACATAAATGGGAACATTCCATTCCATTCTGCAATTTAATAAAATATTTTTCTATTCTTGAAATTGCTAAGACACGAATCAGTTTTGGAGAAATTCTCTATTCCTACACAGTAAAAGGAGTATGTATATAACCTTCAAAAATTATATCACAATACTTTTTCGTGCTTGGAAGTATTCTGACATAGTTCTGAAGGCTTCCCTTCCTTTAAGACACATTTTGCCAAGAACAAAGCTATAGGTAACAGAACTGTTCCATCAGTAAGTACATTTAGAAAAAAGCTTAAAACAAATATTCAGAAGTAGGAAGAAAAGATTATCTTAACCACGCAACAGTTAAAAAGCCTAAAGTGAAGATCAAAAAGAAGAAAGCAAAGATAATAATTCTTAGGAAGAAATATACAGAGGTAAGATAGAGAATTTATAAAGACTCCAACCACAGATTCTTCATATATGCCCTAAAAGGTATGAAACACATTTCCCTCCTCTCATCCCTAAAAAACCCAAACAATAATGCATATAATGGGAGGGTAGGAAAAGATATCCTTTCTCTTATTAGATGGCAGCAACTGGCTTTTGAACATGAATCCTTGAAAATGTTGCTCAATAAAAATTTACATAAATATGGTTTGTGTTATTTATATGCTAAGGAGAGCACACCTTTAGTGAGCACACTTCAAAAGTTGAAGAGACATTATCCAACTTACCTTAAATGATGATTGGTCACTTCACAGACTCTATGAATTGTAGTAGTACTTTTCTTACCTCTAAACACCCAATTCTTTCTGCTTTCACTGATAATTATCAGAAGATAATTTGTCTATTTTACTTAACCTGAGGCATGAGGCATGCAAATGAAGGCTGTCTTGGTCTAAATAGAAATGTCTTATCCAAATCTGGTTTACATAAAATTAAAATACTGTCTGCAATTTTCTGTGACTTAAAAAAAAATTACCAATGTAGTTTTTTGTTTTTGTTTTTGTTTTTTGTTTTTTTCCCCTAGAGACAACTTTTGGTGAGAGGAGAACTATGTTTGACCCATGACACCTAAGTGTCTGATTTATTTTCAGGATTTTAGTCAGTGCTGTGTGGGTCCGGGGCTATAAAATATGAACCTAGATCTGAATCATTCCATTGTTGCAGATTCCATAGAATAAAATATCTTCTACAAGGATATGTAAAGAAACATTGTGATCTTGGACAAGTCTCTCAGCTTTTCTGGGATATGGTTTCCATACTTGAAAAAGAAGGTATTGGCTCTACTATTGGCTCTTCTGAGCCTAGATGGTTTTAAATGCCATGATTTTACTGAGCCTGTTTCATTCTTTAGAGGATGGATTGATCAGAAAAGGAAAGTATAAATTCCTTATCACCCTTAGGATACATACTAGCAAAACCAGTCTGTGTCATTTCTTTCATAATCTTAAAAAGTTTTCTTGTTTATTTCCATGAGTCCTAATAGATTCAGTTTAAATAATTGTGGTGATCCTTCAAGGTGTTTTTTCCTTAACTCTTAAGTGTACACCAATGCATAGCAAGAACTTTTTATGTAAAAGTTCTTAGGCTTTGATATTCACCTCCATGAGCCCATATATTAAAAAACAATAACCATGCCCACTGATCTTAATGACAAATCAACAGCAGAAATGCACTTTCACCAACGGTATGAATTTTACATCCTTCTCTCTCCCTTCTCCACAATTATCCATAATAAGGCATTCAGTTATAGGATTATAAATCTGGAATTGGGGAAGATTTTAGAGGACGTTGTGTCTTCCTCCTTCACCATTATCATCCAGTTTGCAAAAAAAGAAACAAGCAAAAAAATTTTCAAAGGACTTGTCCAGTGTCATGCATTGAGAAAACACATATCTGGAGAAGGATTTGAATCTACACTGTCCTGACTCCAATCATACTACATCTCATGATTCTTTTTGAAGTATTTTGCAATCTTGGATGAATGGAGAACTGCTTGGGAAAAGAACCTGGTAAAGTGTTAAAGCCTTACCTGCTTACCCTGAAGCCTTACCTGCTAGCCACTTAGCAAGATTTGTACTCTAATTAGCTGTGTTTCTTACAGAAAATTAATTCAGACACTTCATCATGGGCTTTGCATACTGTAGTCATTTAATAAATATTTGTTAAATGAATGAAAGATCTTATCATAGTTATAGATAATCAGATACTAGCTTCTTTTGGTAAGTGGTTTATAGAGAACATTTCATCATGTTTCATGATCCCTCACAATTCTTTTTTGAATTGAATTGTATTAATTCACATTGTATTCAAACTAGAAGAGATAATACAGATCACTTAATTTAGGTCCTTCATTTTATAGATCAGGAAAATGAGGATCAGAAATACTATGATGTACTTGATGTTATTTGATTACTTATTTAATGGCAGAAACAAAAAGAATTTGTCTCCAGAACTTTAAGCCTCTTTTCAGTATACCACATTTTTGGTGTGATGACATATTATTCACTCAAAGACCAAGTCTAGGACTGGGAATCAGCTTAACTCTCTTGGTGCTTTGAGTTGTTCCAGTTTCCCTTCTATACTAATTCTTCTATCTCCAAAAGGTGTTGGGAAACTTAAAAATATATCATAAATCTTTATCAAATTCTATGATTTTAAGTTAAGTTAAATTTTAAGTAATGTTAAATTTTAAATCAAATATCTTGAAAAGACAGAAAAAAGTATTTTTGTGAGATAATATTTGTCATGAAAATTGTAGTAATAGAAAGAGAGGTACTTTTAAAAAATTGAAGTTTAGTTTAGTTTCGCACTTAGTTGTGGTTTAGTTTCTTGCTTAAGATTGCATATGCTTTAAATAAGAGATTAAATATTCCCTGTTTTTGGAAGAAATAGGGATAAGAAGTTGCTTATTTTTTTAAGCCTATTCACATAAGAAACTTACTTTGGCTGCCTCCTCTAAAGTGTCCCAACAAGTAATATCTGTGGGAAAGAAGATCCTTTGTGTCTTTAGGATGTAAAACCTTCTTTAGATGATTTGCACATAACTATTTAACTAAATAAAGACTAAGGATGTTAATATAGTAATATTTGCCTCATAAATCTCTCTCTCCATTATCTCCCTTAATAATAATCATGACTCTTCCTTGGCAAAGAGGACACAGAGATGGGAGTCTTAGAATTAAGAAGAGTAGCTACATCTGTCTGAACTAAGAGCAGGAAATTTTTTGAGATACCCAGATTGTTATTTTTCCCATTAGGGAAACATCTCCAAGAGGCAGAAATACATATCCCTTGACATAGAAGAAGTATTGGTGTGCCCTCAGAGATCTGAAAGTTTGCCTATCCTCAGATTGGATAGGCACAGAAACTGATTTTTAGATCATGGGCCAAAACGATTGCAAACCTGTGTAAACCCCAATGGACAATTCTTTCTAAGTTTGATTACTATCCAAATTGTAGCAGACAGGTAAGACTATGACATGGAGTCAATCATAAAATGGTTTATATGTGATAAGCACTTTTGTTTTCTATATCATGTAGATGGGCACCAAAAAATATTTCTGATCAAAATTTTGGATTTAGCAATTCTGAGCAGATGCAATGATAGTAGTGTCTTTCTTATTTCTTAATCAATCTTATTTTTTAATCAATTTAAAACATTTTTATTTAAAGTTTTGAGTTCTAAATTCTATCCCTCCTTTCCCCTCAAAATGTTAAGCAGTAAGATATGTTATACATGAGCAATTACACAAGACATTTCCACATTAGTCATTTTGTATAAGACTTAAATAAAAAAATGAGGATTAAAGTAAACTAGGTTCAACTTTTGGGGGGGGGGGTTATTTTTTCTTTCTCATGCTTTTTCCCTTTTGTTTTGATTTTTTTTTTACAACATGACAAATATGGAAATATATATTAAACATGATTGTACAGGGGCAGCTAGATGGTGCAGGAGACAGAGCACTGGCCCTCAAGTCAAGAAAACCTAACTTCAAATACAACCTCAGACATTTAACACTTCCTAGCTGTATGACCCTGGGCAAGTCATTTAATCCCAATTGCTCCTATACACACACAAATTAATTTTTAAAATGATTGCACATGTATAATCTATATCATATTGCTTTCTAGGGGAAGGGAGAGGTAAAAAGAAGGAAGTAGAAAAAAATTGGAACTCAAATCTTGCAAAAATTAATTTTGAATACTATTTCTACATGTAATTGGAAAAATAAAATACTATTGTGAAAAAAGAAGGGGAGATAGAAGCAAAGCACTGTCGAGGAGGGAAAGAAAGGAGAAAGAGAATGAAAAGGAGGAAAAATAGAATGGAGGGAACTACACAGTAATTAAAACTGTGAATGTGAATAAGATGAACTCTCCCATAAAGCAGAAATGGATAGCAGAGTGGATCAAAAAACAGAATCTTACAATATGTTGCTTAAAATAAAAACATTTTAAGCAGAGACATGCAAAGAGAGAATAAAGGTAAGGGAATGGAGAGAATTTAGTATGCTTTAGTTGAAATTAAATAAGTAAATAAATAAATAAATAGGGCAAAATCCTGATCTCAGATAAAGCAAAAGCAAAAATAGACCAAATTAAGAGATAAGGAAGAAAACTACATCATCCTAAAAGGCACCATAGACAATTATAGAACATTATAAAATATAAAAGAGATAATTATGATTGTATTAAATTTAAAAGTTTTTTCATGAATGAAACCAGTGCAACCATGATTAGAAGGAAAGCAGAAAGCTGACAATCTTTAAGTGTCTCTGATAAAGGTTTCCTTTCTCAAATATAAAGAGATCTTAGTCAAATTCTAATAATATAAGTATTCCCCAACTGATAAATGGTCAAAGAGTATGAACAGGCTGTTTTCAGATAAAGAAATCAAAGCCATTTGTAGGCATATGAAGAAGTGGTCTAAATCACTTTTAATTAGAGAAACACAAATTAAAACAACTGAAATACCACTTCTCACATGAAATTGACTAATATGACCAAAAAAAAAAAAAAAAAGGAAAGTGATAAAGGTTGAAAAGGATGTGAGAAATTTGAGGAACTAATGTACTATTGGTAGAGATGTGATCTGATTGAACTGTTCTAGGGAATAATCTGGAACTATGCCCAAAGGACAACCAAACTCTGCATATTCTTTGATCCAGAAATACCACTATTAAGTCTTTACACCAAAGAGATTATAAAAAAGGAGAAAGGACTTACATATACAAAAGAATTTATAGCAGCCCTTTTTGTGTTGGCAAAAATATGGGAAATTGAGGAAATGCCCATCACTTGGAAATGGCTCAACAAGTTGTGGTAAATGAATGTAATGGAGCACTATTGTACAATAAGAAATGATACACAAGCAGATTTAAGTAAAACCTGGAAGACTTGTACAAAGTGATGCAAAATGAAATGAGAAGAACCAGGAAAATATTGCATGTACTGTATAAAAACATTGTGTGATGATGAGCTATGAATGATTTCAGTTCTCAGCAAAATAATCAGGTAAGACAAATACAAAAGACTCAGGGAAGAAAGTGTTATCCATGTCCAGATAAAGAACTACTGGACTGTAAATGTAGATTAAACCATACTTTTCCCACTAATTTTATTCTTTTTCATGTTTTTTTTTCTTTTTAATTTGTTTCTTCTTTCACAACTGTAACTTCTTTCACAATTTCCTAAAATGGAAATATGTTTTGCATGATAGCTCATGTATCCTACACCAAATTGCTTATCATTTTTGGAAAAGGGAAAAGGAGAGAAGGGGAAAAAATTGAAACTCAAAATATTGTGAAATTGTATGCTAAAAATTGTCTTCACATATGTATGGGACAGTGATTAACTAATCAGAGACATCTTCAGCTACAAAGGGAGAGGCCCAGACACAGACCTGGGAGCCATTCCAACTCCTGCCATGGGCTCATGGAACCTGGCTAGATTCCAGCTTGTCCAGGTCCAGTAAAAAACCTGAGTCTTGTCATTGGATAGACTAAAAAGACAAAACCATCCTTGACCAATGGTCACCTATGTTGGCTTTCTTCCACAGGTCATGTTACTTCCTGCAACTTCACTAACTTCCTATATCCCAGGTTCAAAATTCATCCCTCCAGAGATCATATGACTCCCCCAGGTTCCCAGCTCCAGGAATAAGGATCATATGACTCAATACTGAGAAATACTTTACCCAATCAGTTCCATTCACATGTAATTGGGAATAAAACAAAATACTATTTAAAAAAAATTAAAATCTTGAGAGACATTTTTTTAAAATCCCAAACATAAATATAAGAAGGAAAAGTTAACAGACTAACCCCAAAAAGGAGTTAGCTATAATAAGGAGTACATCCTTGACTGAACTAAATTCATTAAGAATTAAGCTATTATGATGCTTAGCAAGTGGACTAACTTGCAAGAAGGAGTTATTCTTAACAAGGAGAAAGACTCGTGAGGTAGGATTAAACCACTGACTGACCCACTAGGAATTAATGAGGATCTACAGTATGAGCAAACCTTTTATGGGGGAAATATAGCCTGGGGGTAGAGTGGAATGTTGACACTATAACTTGGCTTTCTGATTGAATACCTTAACTGTGGGATACCAGAGACCTCCACTGGAATGGGGTTATAATCAAAAGTTCACTTGAATAAAAGGCCTGCTTAAGAACAAAAAGCCCAGTTAAGGCTCAGAGGATCCTATCAATGTTCCTCCCTTGTTTTAGGGAATATTACAAATCCTGTTAGTGTTCCTCTTTGATTGCCTCAGGGAGTAGCTCGGCTTCCAGATTGTTTCCAGTGATTCAGGCTGTTTCTGTTAATTCCCACCTGGCTATCTAGGATCTCCATATAATAATCCAGGGAGGAGAAGATTTTAATTTATAATATGGGAAATATCATTCAATATAACCTACATAAATAAAAACACTTTTTTTTATTTTGAAAAAAATTTCTTTACAACATTATCCCTTGCACTCACTTCTGTTCTGACTTTTTCCCTCCCTCCCTCCACCCACTCCCCAAGATGGCAAGCAGTCCTATACATGTTAAATATGTCACAATATATCCTAGATACAATATATGTATGTAGACCCAAACAGTTCTCTTGTTGCACAGGAAGAGTTGGATTCAGAAGGTAAAAATAACCCAGGAAGAAAAACAAAAATGCAAACAGTTTACATTCATTTCCCAGTGTTCTTTCTCTGGGTGTAGCTGCTTCTGTCCATCTTTGATCAATTAAGGCTCTCTTTATCGAAGAGATCCACTTCCATCAGAATATATCCTCATACGGTATCGTTATTGAAGTATATAATGATCTCCTGGTTCTGCTCATTTCACTTAGCATCAGTTCATGTAAGTCTCTCCAGTCCTCTCTGTATTCATCCTGCTGGTCATTCCTTACAGAACAATAATATTCCATAACATTCATATACCACAATTTATCCAACCATTCTCCAATTAATGGGCATCCATTCAATTTCCAGTTTCTAGCCACTACAAACAGGGCTGCCACAAACATTTTGGCACATACAGGTCCCTTTCCCTTCTTTAGTATCTCTTTGGGATATAAGCCCAGTATGGCACTGCTGGATCAAAGGATATGCACAGTTTGATAACTTTTTGAGCATAGTTCCAGATTGCTCTCCAGAATGGTTGGATTCGTTCACAACTCCACCAACAATGCATCAGTGTCCCAGTTTTCCCGCATTCCCTCCAACATTCATCATTTAAATAAAAACACTTTGAAGGATTCCTAAATAATTTTTTAAGAGTGTAAATTAAAGGAGTCCTAAAACAAAACAAACAAAATAAACCAAAAAAAAGAGCATAATAGGATCCTCAGACTATATTTTTAAAAAGAGTTTGTATTAGCAGATCTATATCTCTATTACCAATTCCAAAAGTATATTTATGGTATAATAGAATCATAAATCGCAGGATCTCAAGTTTTTGGAGATTGGGCTGATGAGGGACTAAGCAACTTTACTCAGAAGTTAGCTGAATTTTTGATTTGGAATTTGAGTAGATGCCCATAAGTTGGGGAATGGCTGATGCTGAGTGAAGTGAGTAGAACTAGGAGAAGAGTATACATAATAACATCAAGATTATGTGATGATCAACTATGACAATTAGTTCTTCTCAGCAACACAATGATCTAAGACAGTTCCAACAGACTTGGGATGAAAAATACCATCTGCATCTGAAGAAAGAACTATGAAGACTGAATGCAGGTCAGAGTATATACTATTTTTATCTTTTTTGTTTCTTTGTTTTGTTTACTTCTTCTTTCTCATGTTTTTTGGGTTTTTCCCCACTTTTGTTCTGATTTTTCTTTCCCAACATGACTCATAGAAATATATTAAAATATGATTGTACATGTATAACCTATATCAGATTGCATACTCTCTTGGGAAAAGACAAAGAAGGGAGGGAAGAAGAAAAAATTTCGAACTCAAAAAAACTTTAAAAATTGAATGTTAAAAATTATCTTTATATTTAATTGAAAAAATAAAGTATTATTATTTTTTTTTAATCTAAACTGCTTGGTGAGTTCTCTACATACCAATTCAAGTTTCTTTATCTCCCATTTTCCCTCTTCATTAAAATATGATGTTTTTTGCCTTAAGAATTTTATTTTCCTAGACTTTCAACCTCTTGGGCTAATATCTATGGAATTTTAAATTAGTAGTTCCTATCTTTTCTCTATACCTTTTCAAATGCACTTTTCTGAATGTATAGTGTATCTGTGTTCAACAGTTCTCAATTTTCTTCTCATTTTCTTGAATGATTTTAGGATAGAGTGTCATCCTTCTAGCAAGGATCTTTTGATTTTTCTTTCTTTTTCAGTATCTAGTACCTTCTTTTTAGGATAAGAAGTATATGATACATCCAATCTCCAAAAAACAAGCTGGGAGCACTAAAGTTAGCTGCACTGGGAGACAGCCTAAGCTCCAGCCACAGGAACTTTCACCTGCCAGATAGTTTAGGGGAGTCAGATGTCTGAGTCAGGGAAGACTGAGGAAACCTCTGCTGCTAAGGAACACCAGACCCACCTGTGCTACAGAGACATTTCTGAGTGAGAGGAAATCAGCACACCTGATGAGGGCAGAAGCAGTGGTACAGGAATGCTGCTGGCTTCAGGCACTTACACGTTCAGGTTCCAGACCACAAGACAACTGAAGGAGCACCTGAGGCCAGAGGTATTATTTCCCTCACTACAGGACTGGAAGTGAAAAATGAGCAGGAAATGATTATTTGCCCAAAAGGCATTTATTAAAGAATTTAAGAAAGACTTTAAAAATCAAATGAAAGAGATTAAGGAAAATATAAATAAGAACAATCCAAGAAAAACAAGATTATGAAGAAAAGAGTCATCCAACTAGAAAAGGAGATCTAGAGTCTTAAGAAAATGACTCTTAGAATTCAGCAAGCGGAAGTCAGCAAAGTTACAAGAGACCAAGAAATAATTTTAAAAAACCCCAAAAGAGTGGAAAAAATAGAAAATGTGATACATCTCATTAAAAAAAAATTATGAAGAACAGATTAAGAAAAGGTAGAAACAATTAGACTACCTGGAAGCTATGAAGAAGGAAAAATGAATATTGATACAATAATATAAAAATAACTAAAGAAAATTGTCCTGAAGTGTTAAAACAAAAAGGTGAATGGGACTGATTGGATGAAGTTTTCTCAAGTCTGAGTCTAGGCCTAAGTCATTGATCCCTATTCCCAGAGCCAGAAGATCGGACCTTGGGCCTCAGGTTGCAGGAAGTCACATAATTGCTGGGCCTAAAGGGCTCTAAAGTTAAGACCCTAAATCAGCTACAGGAAGTGACAGGAAGTGATATGACCCACAGAAAGCAGACAACATTGGTGACTATTGGTCAAGGACAGTTACTTCCTTTTAGCCAATGAAAAGGCTTGGGTCTTTTGCTATTTAACCCCAGTTTTTCAGGTCCTGGAGCACATTGTGGGAGCTGAGATGCATCCCAAGTGTGCTTGGGCCTTTCCCTGTAGAGACTAAATAAATACTTTCTCTTTGTACCTGAAGATGCTTCTGATTGATTAATTTGGGAAATGGGGTCTAGCACCTGTCCCACACAAGGAGAAAATAGAAAAATTTTTTAAAATCCACTGATCACTCCTTCAATGAGATTCTATGAAGAAAACCTTTTAGGAACATCATTGCTAAATTTTGAAAACCCCCCAGATGAAAGAGAAAATTTTACAAGCAACAACAACCACTAATTCAGATATGCTGGAGCCACAATTAAATTTCACAAGATCTATCATTGGCTACAATAAAAGACTGCAGGCCTTGAAATGCTATATATCACAGACCAAAAGAATTATAATTATGGCCAAAAACTATTATATCCAGCAATATTAAGCATTATTCTGAATGGGAAAAAAATGGACTTTCCATGAATTGCCAGATTTTGAAGATTTTGTTGCAAAAAATCTAAACTTAATAGAAAATGTGACATATAAGAGCCAAGAGAAATATCAGGTAAACATCAAAGACTAACTTATGCTGCTTCTGTTTTATATGTGGAAATGTAAGCCATCTATCTAAGACTATCATTGGTAATTTAGTAGTTCAAAAGAAAAACTGAAGTAGAACTGGGTATGGTGTGATTCTAAAAAGCAAAACCATGTAGGAAAAGGTAAAAACCAATAATTATCTTAAATGAATGAGGTGAGAGAGCAAGAAGTGATACAGAGGAATTAGATGGGGGAGAAGGGTTGGTAGTTCTGAAATCCTTCTCACATCAGAAAAGGGTTAAAGAGGGAACAATAGATATTATCTTGAAGGCTATAAAACTCTACAAAATTTATAAAGAAATTAGAGAGGAAGGGAATAGGATAAAGCAGGGTGGGGAAGGGTATGTAGATTAATGAAAGTGGGATAAGGTATGTACCTTAATAGTGATGAGGTTTAGATTTGGGATACCCAAATGAAATTAGGATTTCTGGTGGCCAGGGAGTTAAAAAGTTCTAGTGGCGGTGCAAGGGTAGGGTGTTCTGAGGATTCCCTTCTAGCAGCACAAGCAATTCTCTGTAAAGGAATTTACAGATCCGAAAACCTAGATTGATAAAAGAGGTTTATTATGGGGATTGGAAGTAAGGTTAAACTTTAGTTAAGGAAATAGGTGAGAGTAAAGACGCATTGGAAACAGTATTCCAGTGGGCAGAGACCCTTGGTATGCCAAGCATAGCATGGCATGTTTGGAACCTCTGCAAAGAGAGGGTTTTAGTTTGGCTCTTTTACAATAGGGGGCTTTGGCTATAAGCTGAAGGGGGATTGTGGGTGGAGTCCCAGGTTGGCTCCTCACTGACTTTCAGCTAGAAAAAGAAAAAAAAAAAAAGAAAAGAAACAAACAAAAAAAAAAAAGAAAGAAAGAAAGAAAAGAAAAGAAAATGAATTGAATTCAATGGATTTGAGAGACCCCACCCAGATAACAAAAATGAAACTGTTTGTGCTTGGGGTGGAGTCCTCTCACTGAGGCAGAGTCAAAGAAGGTTGTTTCCTTTAAGGATTTTTCAGTTTTGGGGTTCCCTCTTCAATAGGTTTGGGATAAAAAGGGAGGGAGAGAAAGAAAGGAGAGAGAGCATGAGGGAGAAATCCTTAAGGAGTGGGGGAGAGGTTAATAAATAGCATGCAAATATCCCAAAAGGAATGTTATTTTTTATCTTCCAAGAAACAGAAGACAAATAAATATAGTACAATCTTACACAAATGTACATGAGTGATATATATATATATATATATATATATATATGTATGATTATAGTTGCCTATGTGAATGTGTTTATATGTATGTATATATTTCTATGTGTGTATCTATACACACACACACATATACATACAAGTACATCATCTATCCCTCTATATAAAGTACATATAGATATATCTGTGCTTAACTCTAACCTGCTCGGAATAAATGGCAGGGAAGAAAGGGGGAAAAAAAAATAAAGTAAAAAGTGCACAGTAGAGAAAAAAAGAAAGCCTCCAAGGAAGTAAAGCTGTATTTCCCTGAATACGATGTGTTCTATTATTATAAATACTTTCTTGAAATGGAAATTTATTGTAACACATTTTAAATTCTCTCATATTCTGCTGTGCACATGATAATCTTTTTTTCTGATTTTTTTTTCCTTTTTCTGTTTTGTAGTCAAGTTTTAAATAAATAAATACTTAAAAAAAAAAGAAAAGAAAAATGACTAAATTCAGTTTGCAAGTAGAGAATAGAATTCATTAAGAGAATTGTAAACCACTAACAATCACATGAAAGAATACCCAAAATGCCTTATAATAAAAAAATGCAAATCAAAATAACTCTGAGATTTCATCTCAAACTCAGTAAAATAGCAAAGTTAACAAAATATGGGTATTGTTTGTGGTTGTGGATTAGGCTGTAGAAAGATAAAGGCATTAATGTTTTTATTTTTTTTTAATGCAATTGTGAATTAATCCTCCTTTCATGGAAAAAACAATTTGGAATTATTCAAATAAAGTAACTGAAATGTCCTCACACGATGACTTGTAGATACATACTTTTAAGGAATGTAATGTTAAAGAGAAAGACTTCATACATACAAATATTTATAACAGGTCTCTTTGTTTTTAAACTTTTATTAAAGCTCTTTATTTACAAAATATGTATGGGTAATTTTTCAATATTGACCCTTGCAAAACTTTCTGTTCCAAATTTTTCCCTCTTTTCCCCCACCCCCTCCCCTAGATGGCAGGTAATCCAATACATGTTAAATATGTTAAAATATATGTTAAATCCAATACATGTATATATAATTTTACATTTATCTTGCTGCACAAGAAAAATCTGATCAAAAAGGAAGAAAAAACTGAGAAAACAAAATGCAAGCAAACATCAACAGAAAGAGTGAGAATGCTGTGTTGTGGTCCACACTCAGCTCCCACTGTCCTCTCTTCCAGTGTAGATGGCTCTCTTCATCACTGAACAACTGGAACTGATTTGAATCATCTCATTGTTGAAGAGAGCCACATCCATCAGAATTGATCATCACATAGTCTTGTTGCCATGTTTAATGATCTCCTGGTTCTGCTCATTTCACTCAGCATCAGTTAGTTCATGTAGGTCTTTCCAGGCCTCTCTGAAATCATCCTGCTGGTTGTTTCTTACAGAACAATAATATTCCATAACATTCATATACCATAAATTTATTCAGCCATTCTCCAATTGATGAGCATCCATTCAGTTTCCAGTTTCTTGCCACTATAAAAAGGGCTGCCACAAACATTTTTGCACATGTAGGTCCCTTCCCTCCTTTAAGATCTCAATGGGATATAAGCCTAGTAGAAACACCGCTGGGTCAAAGGGTATGCACAATTTGATAACTTTTGAACATAGTTCCAAATTGCTCTCCAAAATGGTTGGATCCGTTCACTTTTTATTAGTGTATTAATGTCCCAGTTTTCCCACATCCCCTCCAATATTTGTCATTATCTTTTCTTGTCATCTTAGCCAATCTGACAGTTATGTAGTGATATCTCAGAATTCTTAATTTGCATTTCTCTGATTGATAGGGATTTGGAGCACCTTTTCATTTCACTAGAAATAGTTTCAATTTCTTCATTTGAAAATTTTCTGTTCATATCCTTTGACCATTTATCAATTGGAAAATGACTTGATTTCTTATAAATTAAAAGTCAATTCTCTTTATATTTTGGAAATAAGGCCTTTATCAGTACCTTTGACTGTAAAAATGTTTTCCCAGTTTATTGCTTCCCTTCTAATCTTGTCTGCATCAGTTTTGTTTGTACAAAAGCTTTTTAATTTGATATAATCAAAATTTTCTATTTTGTGATCAATAATGATCCTGGTTCTTCTTTGGACACAAATTCCTTCCTCTTCCACAGGTCTGAGAAGTAAAATATGCTATGTTCTTCTAATTTGTTTATAATATCATTCTTTATGTCTAGATCACAAACCCATTTTGACTGTATCTTGGTATACAGTGTTAGGTGTGAGTCAATGCCTAGTTTTTGCCATACTAGTTTCCAATTTTCCCAGCAGTTTTTGTCAAATTGTGAATTCTTATACCAAAAGCTAGAGTCTTTGGGTTTGTCAAACACTAGAGTACTATACTCATTGACTATTTTGTCTGTGAACCTAACCTATTCCACTGATCAATTACTTTATTTCTTTTTTTTTTATAACTTTTTATTGATAGAACGCATGCCAGGGTAATTTTTTACAACATTATCCCTTGCATTCACTTCTGTTCCGATTTTTCCCCTCCTTCCCTCCACCCCCTCCCCCAGATGGCAAGCAGTCCTTTACATATTGAATAGGTTACAGTATATCCTGGATACAATATATGTGTGCAGAACTGAACAGTTTTCTTGTTGCACAGGGAGAATTGCATTCAGAAGGTATAAATAGCCCGGGAAGAAAAACAAAAATGCAAGCAGTTTATATTCATCTCCCAGTGTTCTTTCTTTGGGTGTAGCTGCTTCTGTCCATCTTTGATCAATTAAGGCTCTCTTTATCGAAGAGATCCACTTCCATCAGAATACATCCTCAAATAGTATGGTTGTTGAGGTATATAATGATCTCCTGGTTCTGCTCGTTTCACTTAGCATCAGTTCATGTAAGTCTCGCCAATCCTCTCTGTATTCATCCTGCTGGTCATTCCTTACAGAACAATAATATTCCATAACGTTCATATACCACAATTTACTCAACCATTCTCCAATTGATGGGCATCCATTCATTTTCCAGCTTCTAGCCACTACAAACAGGGCTGCCACAAATATTTTGGCACATACAGGTCCCTTTCCTTTCTTTAGTATCTCTTTGGGGTATAAGCCCAGTAGAAACACTGCTGGATCAAAGGGTATGCACAGTTTGATAACTTTTTGAGCATAGTTCCAGATTGCTCTCCAGAATGGCTGGATGTGTTCACAATTCCACCAACAATGTATCAGTGTCCCTGTTTTCCCACATCCCCTCCAACATTCCGCCTTGTCTTTCCCTGTCATTCTAACCAATCTGACAGGTGTGTAGTAGTATCTCAGAGTTGTCTTAATTTGCATTTCTCTGATTAATAATGATTTGGAGCATATTTTCATATGTCTATAAATAGTTTCAATTTCTTCATCTGAGAATTGTCTGTTCATATCCTTTGACCATTTATCAATTGGAGAATGGTTTGATTTCTTATAAATTAGAGTCAATTCTCTATATATTTTGGAAATGAGGCCTTTATCAGAACCTTTGATTGTAAAAATGTTTTCCCAGTTTATTGTTTCCCTTCTAATCTTGTCTGCATTTGTTTTGTTTGTACAAAAACTTTTCAATTTGATATAATCAAAATTTTCTATTTGTGATCTCTAGTTCTTCTTTGGTCATAAATTCCTCCCTCTTCCACAGATCTGAGAGGTAAACCTATCCTATGCTCTTCCAATTTATTTATAATCTCATTCTTTATGCCTAGGTCATGAACCCCTTTTGACCTTATCTTGGTGTACAGTGTTAAGTGTGGGTCAATGCCTAGTTTCTGCCATACTAATTTCCAATTTTCCCAGCAATTTTTGTCAAATAGTGCATTCTTATCCCAGAAACTGGAGTCTTTGGGTTTGTCAAATATTATATTATTAAAGTTATTGGCTGTTTTGTCCTTTGAACCTAACCTATTCTATTGATCAACTAGTCTATTTCTTAGCCAATACCAGATGGTTTTAGTAACTGCTGCTTTATAATATAATTTTAGATCTGGTACAGCTAGGCCACCTTCATTTGATTTTTTTTTTTCCTTAATTCCCTTGAAATTCTTGACCTTTTGTTTTTCCATATGAACTTTGTTGTTATTTTTTCTAGTTCATCAAAGTAGTTTTGGGGGAGTCTGATTGGTATAGCACTATATAAATAGATTAATTTAGGTAATAGTGTCATCTTTATTATATTTGCTCACTCAATCCAAGAGCATTTAATATTTTTCCAGTTGGTTAGATCAAACTTAATTTGTGTGGAACATGTTTTGTAGTTTTGCTCATACAGTTTCTGATTTTCCCTTGGCAGATAGATTCCTAAATATTTTATACAATCAGTAGTTACTTTAAATGGAATTTCTTTTTGTATCTCTAACTGTTGGGTTTTGTTAGTGATATATAAGAATGCTGATATTTATTTTATACCCTGCAACTTTACTGAAGGTGTGGATTGTTTCTAATAACTTTTTAGTAGAGTCTCTGGGGTCAACTACTCTTTTTCTTAGCCAGTACCAAATTGTTTTGATGACTGCTGCTTTATAATATAGTTTTAGATTTGATAGGCCACTTTCATTTGCTTTTTTTTTTCACCAATTCCCTTGAAATTCTTGATCTTTTGTTCTTCCTAATGAATTTTGTTGTTATTTTTTCTAGGTCAGTAAAATAGTTTCGTGGGAGTTCAATCGATATAGCCAGGTCTCTCTTTTTTAATACAAAGAACAAAATTTAGTATATGAATATAAAATAATAGTTCTATGCTAGAAGAAATAATGAATATGATTAATTCAGAGAAACATGGAAAAACTTAGAAACTGATACAAAGTAAAATGAGCAGATTCAGGGTAAAACATACACACAGTCTACAACATTGTAAATTGAACAACAAAACAATAGAAACATGCTATAAAAATATAATGACCAAGTTTAGTTCCCAAGAAAAGACATGAGAAAACACTTCTTCCAGCTTTTTTGCAAAAAAAGGAGACTACAAGTATGAAATACTGTACATAAGGGTCAGATTTTGATTTTTTTGGCTACAATGGTGACTTTCGATAACTTTCTTCTCTTGTATTCATTATTATTAGAGATAGCTTTTTGGAGGGAGGAAGGAGATACAATAATGTAAGTGACAAAATTTAACAATTATTAAAAAGATTATACACTTAGTGGAAAACTTGATTTTTAAGGGTAAAAAAAATTACTTTTTGATGTAGTAATGAAAATTAATTCTTTGTTAAAACTGAAGTCAACCAGTTAATCAACAAGTATTTTATAAAGCACCCTCTATGGTCCAGGAATTGTATTCAGAGATGGGGAGATACAAATAAAGAGTAGGGAGCAAAAACGGATTAACTGAGAGTTTTTTTTTTTTTTAATCTTTTAAAAATGGAGAGACATTTGTAGGCAGAAAGGAAGCATCCAGAAGACAATTAGAAATAAGGATAAATGAGAGGGTGTGGATAATGGGTAACACATGAAAAGGCAAAGTAGAGAGTTACAACTAATTTCAGTAAAACCATGTTGCATAGACATAGTAAATTTGTTTTCAGTGTGGAGCCCTTGTTTTCTGAAAAGAGTAAAGGGATTTCCACTAGAGGAAGTAATTCTTGACAGATAATTACACTTCTAAAGAAAGATACAAAAAAGTTATATGCATTTGTATCAGGATATTTTTATTTAATAAGACACTTTCTCAGTTAAATAAGGAGATAATTATTTTCCTTAATCTATCAATGATAATTTATTGAGAGTCTATTCCATGCCAGTCATTGTGCTAAGTACAAAGCATAAGAACAAAAAGAATGAAATAATCCCTTCTTCAACAGACTTGTGTTCTAGTTAATAGACAGATAATACATAAACATATGCAGAATAAATATAAAGAGAATTGTAATGACTGCATATTTAAAATCAGCCAGAGTCAGGAGTTCAGATTAAGGGAAAAATCTTCAATCTTTATTGAAGTGAAGAGATGAATAAGGATTGCGATAGCAATATGGGCAAGAAGGATTGCGATAGCAATATGGGCAGCTGCGACAGGAAGTCAGCTAGCAGAAGGAGATCTGAGCTGAAAGGCCATCACAATGGCAAAGGCAAGCAGTCTTTCCTTCCCCTTCCTTTTCCCCTCCCCTGCCTCCACCCACCAAAATCGTCATTTCCTATACAACACATCAGGACTTGCACAAAGAGTGGGCGGGGGCCATTCTTTCTCCAAGCTTATATATTAATAGAGTATGGTCCAATTACTATTTAGCCTCATGTGCTTGGGACCTCAGTGCATCATCTCAAGCCTCAGCCCATTACAGAGAATGAAATAAATACCAAATAAATATATAAACATTCTTGAGAAGAAAAGGTGCTAAGTTGGAGAGGGAGAGTGGTAAGCAGGAAAAGCTTCATATAGAATGTGGTATTTGAGCTGTCTTAAAAGAAAGAAAAGGATTAAGAAGTTAAGATCATTCCAGCCACTGGGAACAGTTCCTTCAAAGGCACAAAGATTAAAAAATATAGTGGTATATGTAAGAAGACCAGTTTGAATAAATTACAGATAGAATGAATAAATATAATCAATGAAGCTGGGAAAACAGGTTAAGGCAAGGTTGTGAAGGTCTTTAAAATCTAAATAGAAAGCATTCATTTTATCTTAGATACAAGAGGAAGCTGCATAAATCCATTGAGTTAAGGGAGTGGCACAGTTACATGTCTTTTGAAAGAAAATTGCTTTAGCATATTAGACTAGAACAATCTATTCTCTTGCCCTCCACTATGACTCCTTTTAAGCTTTTATCATGTGCTATCTTCATTCATTCAAATATAGTCTTCCTGAGGGCATGAATTTTCACATATATATACATATATACATATATATATATATACATATATACATATATAAATTGTATATGTATATATACACATATATAAATTATATATGTATATATACATGCATGTATATGCACACACATGTGTGAATATCCCCATATATGTATACACATACATGTGTGTGCATGTATCATCTATGTATGTATTCTTAGCATTTAGCACAGCCCCTGGCACAGAGTAAACCTTTAATAAATGCTTGTTGGCTTGATATTAGAATTACCCCCATGAGATAGGAAGGACAGTTATCTTCTATCTCCCAATCCAGTGGAAGGTAGGGATTTATAAAAATAAAATGTCAATTCTGGAATCTAAAATAGTCTCTAAATAAAGAATATTAACAGTCATTGTCATTCCACAAATAAAGATAGACAAATATAGATATAAATGTCTGTCTATATGTACATTTATCTTTTTTCTTTCTCATGTAAGCATAATTTTAAAAGATATTTATATTAAGATGAATTCAACATATATTTTTCTGAGACTTGGCACTATACAATATAAGGTTATTATATAGAATATGTTCATTATTTCTTGTCCATATTCATTTGAAATAGAAAAAAAAGACAAAAGAAAGAAAAAGAAAATGAGCTTAAAAGGAATTAGCAGGGATCAGGTAGGCCAGACATCATAAAAGAACTTCTTTGTATATGATATTAAACCTTGAGAATGCCAATGAATGGAGGTTTTTTTAGTACCTTCCCTTTGAAAATGGAGTAGGTATGAGAGAATAGTATCAGTGAATTCTGGGTAAAGAAAGAGGTATAAAATAGATAGCTTTTGAAGGCATTTCCATACAAATTACCTCTCTGCTTTAATGGTCTCTGAATTCCCACACTGATCTTAAACCCTAAGTCATGCTTTCTCTGAAATCCAATCATTTTCCACAAGTGTATATACCTAGGAAAGTGACCACAATCTGTTGTATTTTTTCTTCTTTTATCTCCTATGCTTTTCAAATTATAATACACTTCTTTCATTTTTAGAATCCAAAATGGGGGTGTAGGACTGTTCCAAGGAAAATATTCTCTTCCCCATGTTTTTTAGTCAGTAGATTCTGAAATAAAAGAATGGCTCCTGAGTCAGAATAACTGATCAGGTTCACAACTCACATCTGAAGCCATCTACCCATATACTCTAGAGAAAACCTTAGTCTCCTTCACAATCTGTTTCCTCAGCTATTCATTGAGGACACTAGATGAAAGGGCCTCTGAGATCTTTATCAGCTCCATATCTATGATCCTATGATCCTGTTATCACCCTTTAGCCAGACAGCAGGAGACTGCATACTTTTTCCTCATCTTCCTCATAGCTGCCTTCATCTCAGCATTTCTAAGAGTATAGATGAGAGGATTCAACATGGGAGTGATGACAGTATAGAACACAGAGAACACCTTGTCCACTGGGAAAGAGCAGAAAGGTCTTAAGTAAATGAAAACACAAGGTACAAAGATTAAACTGACCACAGTCAGGTGGGAGGCACAGGTGGACAGTGCCTTATTCTGACCCTGGCGAAAGCGTGTTCTCAAGGTGATTAAGATGACAGCATAAGATAATAGTAGGACCAAGAAGCAGATGAGTGAAAGCAAGCCACTGTTCGAGACCATGAGCACCTCTATTACATATGTATCCATGCAAGCAAGCTTGATCACTTGTGGGACGTCACAGTAGAAGTTATCCAGCTTATTTGGACCACAGAAGGGCAGCTGGACCACCAATACAACCTGCGTGACAGAGTGCAGGAAGCCTCCACACCAGGAGGCAAAAACCAAGTTGATGCATAGTTGGCGATGCATTACTGTCAAGTAGTGCAAAGGATTGCATATGGCAACATACCGATCATAGGCCATGACTGTCAGCAGGAACATCTCACTGGCCCCCAAGAAGTGAAGGAAGTAAATCTGGGCCAGGCATCCAGGAAAGGATATGGTCTTTCTCTGGTGGAGAAAATCCCCCAGCATCTTGGGCACTGTGACACAGCCCAAGCACAGGTCAATGAAAGAGAGATGGGCCAAGAAAAAGTACATGGGAGACTGATGCAGATGGCCATCAGCCTTCACAGTCACTATTATCAAGATATTTCCCAAGACAATACCTATGTAGAACATGGAGAACATCAAGAAGAGGAGTAACTGCAGCTCCCACGTGGATGACAAGCCCAGGAGCACAAATTCCATTACCTTTGAGTCATTCCTTATATTCGCTGAACTGAACATCCTAAATCCCCTGGAATGAAAATTAAATTAAAATAAGGAATATTTAAGTGAAATACCTAAGAAAGAAATTTATTTCTGATCAATGACATATAAGTAAGAAGTTACATAATCTCCAATTAATAGAAGTTAACTAAGTTATTTGCATTTACCATAAAATTAAGCAAATATAGCATGCCATTGAATGCAACAAGTGATTAATCAACTGAAAAGCATTTATTAAGTATTTACCAGGTGCTAAGCTCAGAACATAGATACATAAGGGAAACATTCTGTGCCCTCAAACTACTTATTAAATTTCACCTCCATAAAAATATTTTTATTTAATAAACCATTTACCACACAGGAGTGGAGATGCCAAGGAACAACCTAAGTTGCTTAGGTAAAACAGCTAGTGAAGGGCCAATTCTGTTTAAAAGTAGAAAAACAACAGAGAGCTTCTGGATAACTCTCTCAGTCCTTAGTCTCTATGATCCTTCATACATCTGAAGGTAGCAGTGACTATATAGAACAAAATATTACCTTAATATAGGTATATAGATATATAGAGAGCTGGAAATTACCTTAGATGATAGTGTAAACCTCTTATTTTACTGATGAAGGAGCTGAAACCCATAGGGTTGACATATCTTACCTAAGATCCCACAAGTAGCAAGTGGCAGGATTGGGATTTTAACCATTTGGAGTTTATTTGTTTGTTTCCTAATGAATCATGAGCTAAGTATGAGGATCTAAACTGTTTTGGAAATATGCTAAGCCAGGTTAGGGTTTTGAATCCTTTCATTAGAGGAATGCTATTTCAATATGAACATAGGTCACAATAATTAGAAAAGGAGATAGTTTATGGAACAGTTTAGGAAAATAAGCTATTTAGGAAGTAAAACATATCAGCAACACTGAATCATCACTAAGGTATTTTCTTACATAATTTTAATGGTTATTTTCATATATGAACAATATTGATATTCTAAGCTGTCTACTGCTACCTGTTGTTTGGACTAAGAATGCTAGTAGTTATCAGGAAGATGTTGCTCATTAACATTCCATCAATAAGAAGGACCCATTTAAGAAGCATCAATGACATAAAGACATTCTTTCAATAGTTAGCCCATCTTCCATATGCATGTACATTCCCAAAACTACTTATGATTCTCAATTTGACTTAAATAATTCTTTTTGAAAAAACATAAAACAATATTCAAAATGGTGATATTGGTAGATTTAATTGGATTAAAGTCTTTAAAAGCAGAGCAGATCTCTAATAAATCTTCTGGATTAATGGATATCGAGGGCAAAATTTTCCCCTTGACCAAATTGTGAGTTTGGGGTTTTCTTGGTTCCTTTTGTGATAAAGTTATCATGCAAATTCACTCATAATTAAATTTTAAAGACTTAAAGGATCACCTTTCATAGATATGTTTAAGTGACTGGTATGTTTCTAATGATGGAATTTGAAACTTTGCAGCAAACCAGCCAGGGGAAATATTTTGGAGTAATGTTCTGAAAGCCTTCCAATCACCACAGGTATTGTAACTATATGTAAAGGTATAGTTCTTAGAAACAAGATTATGAACTCAAGCCAAGAGAATAATTTGAACGTAGATTTTAAAATCTCATAATTAGTGGAAGGAGAGGTCTTCCTTCCTAAAGGCAGTGAACAAAATGTAGCTTTTTTTTTTTTTTCTGAGGCAATTGGGATTAAATGACTTGCCCAGGATCACATAACTAAGATGGGACTTGAACTCAGGTCCTCCTAACTTCAAGGCCGATGCTCTATCCACTGCATCACCTAGCTGCCCCAAAATATAGTGATTTTTAAGTCAAAGAAGGAAATTAATTCTTGGTCAGGGTTAAAAGGGCATGTACAACATCTATTTAATTCTGCTACCTAGGATGGCTTCTTGTTTGTTCCTGGAACACTAATAAGTGGGCAGTTGTAGCTGGAGATGACAGGTTAGTGTTCCACCTTATGATTCTGGGTAGGAATGTTTTGGTACCAATTCTTATCAGTGAAAGATTTGGCTGTTACATTTTCAGTGTGAGCAAGGTGTACCATGGAAATAGGCAAGCACAACAAATCTGGACTTTATTTATTGTTTTGTTTATTGACCAGACTTAAGAAATTAATGGAGAGAAAATAGTAATAATGAGGATTAAACTTAAAAGTGTAATGGTTATACATTTCTCTCCCCTCTCCAGAGACCGAGTTTTTAAATACCAGCACATCCCTGATTGTAAGTGTCATCTCTGTGTTCTTCCTAGCAAGAGTCAGACCTTTTTATCTTTTATTAAAATGCTGGTCTGAGATGTTTGGAAGAAACTAGAGATAGTCTAGAAAACATTAATCAAAATGATATAGGGATAAAAAATAGATCCTATCATCAAAATGATAAGATCACTTGATCTTTAAAGAACATGACTGAAGGTATTAACTAACCCAGGTGTCTTCAATTTTATGAAGCCTTATTGTAAGTAGGCTTGTAATTAGAAGTTAGCTGTTCAGTAGATAAACCATGAAAAATTTGCCTTATTGACAGTGATAAAAATTTACATAAAAGAAAAGTGTCTTGATTATAAAGGGGATTAAATAAAGGATGATAACCAAAAAAACCAAAACAAAACACACCCTATATCATTGAAATATTACTGAATCAAAGATTTTAGGAGAAGTGTAATATAATAAAATTCAGCAAGTTGAACATTCCCAGAAACTTATATCTCACTTCCTGAAGAAAAAAAAAAAGCCCTGAAAAAAGAGTAGATCTTTGTATATCTTAATTATCTTAGCAGGAGTTCTGGTTGGATATAAGTAATCAGTCTCTTGTACTCAGACTCCAACTATCATACTGGAAATTTTCTACTTTTTCAATAATTTGAAAACACAATACCAACCAAGATAGGGCTTTCAACTCCCCTTTCTAATGTTATTGTATCCAGTAATAAGGATTTCCTTCTTCCCATTTATCTGATAAACTAATTCAGACCAAAATATTAAGAAATTAATGTATTTCCCTCCCAAAGAGACAGTATTGTTGTCTTTTTGTTGTTCAGTCCCACTAATGTTTCTTTACCCCATTTTGGGTTTTCTTGAGAAAAATTACCATTTCCTTTCCCAGCTTATTTTACAGATGATGAACTAAGGTAAACAGGATTAAGGAACTTGCCTCAGATCACACAGCTAATAAATATCTGAGGCCAGATTCGAACTTAAAATGAGTCTTCCCGACTTCCAGGCTTGGCATTTTATCCACTGTGCCATTAAGCTGCGCCTATTATCCAAAGACAGGACAATGCATAAACAAAGAACACAATCATTAATATCATAGAAATAATCACTACCTTATTAAAATCAAATTATATTGACCAAGGGAGACACTCAGCCAGGAAAAGGGTACATCATTATATCTTAGACAGAGATGGTCAGGGTCCCAGGAGAGTTCCAGGCTTCCTAACTTTATACAAAATTAGGTAAAGGGAATATTGATATGGGCAATCTGCTGTTACTTTTTTGTGATCTATTCTAAAAAAATTCCTATTCTAAAAATATTTAATATTTTTTAAAATATTAAGAAAAAATTCCTAATTCTATTCTAATAAATTCTAATAATAATTCTATTCTAATAAAATATTAAGAAAAAATGAACAGGGTCCTAGAAGAATAACAATCAATGAAAAAAATAGAAAATAGAACTTATGTAGCAAGAATCAAAGGGTCAGAAGAATTAATAAAATAATATCACTGAGGAACACAAACTATATCTGGAAAGTCCCCTGAACACAATAATTACTTAATAAATATTTGCTGCATTGAACTTAATTGGCAAACTGCCTTAAGGTTTGTGAGGGATTATATAAGATGATGATAGTAATAATTTGCTTTCAAAGAAGTGCTGATAACGATTTAACAGTCCTCTCTCCAAATATATCTATATCCATATCTATATCTATAATATATACATATACATACATACAAACACATGTACACAGACATGTGTGTATTGTGTAAATGTATATTACTCTCAACAACATACTTGCATGTTTAATTTGCATTATTAACCTTTTCTCAATTACTTAAGTCTAGAAAACAAAAATTATATATTAATATGAAGTGTTTGAGAAGTAAATGCTAATATCAACAATTTCTTTCTTCTTCTTCTTCTTCTTCTTCTTCTTCTTCTTCTTCTTCTTCTTCTTCTTCTTTTGCTAAGGCAATTGGGGTTAAGTGACTTGCCCATGGTCACACAGCTAGGAATTGTTAAGTGTCTGAGGTCAGAGTTGAACTCAGGTCCTCCTGACTTTAGTATTAGTGCTCTATCCACTGTGCCACATAGCTGCCCCCAACAATTTCATAATCAGCTTTTAATGAGTAGTTCGAGTTGATCCCAGAACCTCTCTCTTTCCAGGCAGATTGCTTTGGTCATATAACTTTATATAATTTGTGAATTATTTTCCTAGTCACCCTAAAACAGTAAAATCCAAATAATATAATTAAGATGAGGCAGCAGCTGGACTTCAATGAAATAATGGTTTAAGGAGGAGAGAGAAAAAGAAAAGGAGAAAGAGAAAAGATGAGAAAAGAAAGGAAGAGAAAATAGAAGAAAAAAGGAAAGGAGAGCAGAAGAGAGGATGGAAGAAGAAAGAGAAGAATAAAGAAAGGGAAATCAGCAGGGCAGAGGTCTTTAGTACTTACCTATTGGAACTGCTTGGGATGAGTTGGATTGGGTGATTTACCCTGACCTCTCTGGTCTTCTCTTTATAACATCTACCAACTTAACTTTGTATTGTATCTAACCCTTTTAATGATTCTCAGATTGTTTTTTATAGCTCTCATTTTATATGAAGTTGAGGTGATAGTTGGTCTTCTAAATTAAACACTTACTGCCCCCAAGGCTTTGTGTATATTCAGGGCTCTTATGGTTCTTAGTGCTATCCTTAATGAGCCCAGGGATTTCCTCCTCTGCTAGTGAGGTGACAAAGTGCCTGGGTTTATGCACTTACTTCTGGCTCCTTACTGTCTAGGTATAGGAAAATGTAGTTCAATTGCAGAATGTGTAAATTTAGTTCCACATCCCTTTGGTTGGTTTATAACTTTAAATGTGTCTGGGTTACCTAATTCCCTGCTCCTATTCCCATTACCCTCCAGGGTATAACTAAGCAGACCCTTGCCAGTTCTTATGTCAGAGGAAGAACAGTAGATTTATGCTAATTGAACTGGTTGGCTATAGTCATTAACCAATAAATCAGTGGTCAAAAGTTACAAACAGTTCTCAAAGGAAGAATAGCAAATTACTAACAATCATACAAAAGAATGTGAATCCAAATATTCTGCCTCAGTTTGTTCGAGGAGAAATAGGGATGATAATTATATTTATTTTACAGGATTATTGTGAGAATCATATGAGATAATATTTGTGAAGTACTTAATACAGTGTTTAGTACATAGTAAGTGCTTAATAAATGTTTTCTTCATTTATGGAAAGATGAGCAATCAATCTGGACAGTAATTTGTAGTTATACAAAGAAAGTGATAAATATGTCTATATTTTTTCATCAACAAATTCTACTGCATATGGATTATTTTTTATCATCTATTATTAATATTTTTTTGAATCGAGTTTTATGTGACTAAAATATTGTCTAACTCCAAAAGTTTGCTGTAGAGGTCAGGCTGATTTTGCAGATATTCCAGGGAAACCATATAATTTTAAGTAATGCTTAGATGAAACTATTAAAATATAGGTTAACTCAGTCCTTGTGACCTCATTGTTTCCGATTTCACTTGTGTTCCTGGTAAGCATCTGTCACACAAAGGTTTATCTCATTTTCCTCACCTCTAATCTCATTTCTCTATGATTTGGCAATTTCATTTCCAAAAAAATCACAAAGAGATATTTAAGGATCACTGAACTACCTTAAAGCCTTGATTAAAAAGAAAAACATAAAGCCATAACCAAATAGAAAATCTTGATATCATATTTCAAGAAATCACAAAAGAAAAATATCCAGATCTCTTAAAATTAAAGGTGAAATAGCACCAATGCATTGATTACCTTCTTAAACACTCTATGAAATGAAAACTCCTAGGTTTTGCAAGGGTTAATGTTGAAAGATTATATATGCATATATTTTGAAAATCAAAAAGCTTTAATGAAAATAACTAAATAAAATAAAATATAAAAAAAGAAATGAAAACTCCTAGGAACATTAAAGCCAAAATTCATTAAGTCAAATAAAAAATACTGCAAGCAGCCAGAAAGAACTGAATTACTGCAAAGGAATATTCAGTAGCACACAAGATTTAGCAACTATTTCCATAAATGAGCAGAAAGTATATTTCAAATGACAAATTATATTGGTTTAAAACTAAACATAATCCTCTAAAGTGGAGGGGACAAGGTATAGGTCTTTAATAAATAGAGATGTAAAACTTGCCTCCTTCATATGAATGATAAAACTCCCAAGGATGATTCAAACCAGATTAAGACGTAATTATGAAATATTTAATAAGTTAACAAAAATGCAATGCAACATAAATAAATGTTAGCTTATGCTATTCTAAGTCAAAATACATCCAGCAGGGAACTGTTTTTACTCAATTTGACACCACTGAAATAGAGAACTCCCAAGCATTCCTAATGAAAAGACCAGAGCTGAGATGAAATTTTAAAATATGAACACAAAGGTAAAAAACAAAAAAAAGGGGAGGTAGATATGAGTGGTCAACCATAAGGTACTAAACAAGTTTCAGAATTATTCTGTTCTGAATTTGTGTTTCAAATATTCCTATCAACAGAATAACCTTTTAAGGTGGGAGTCTTTATTGTTGTTGTCTGTGCATTCTTTCAGCCTACTTTCTAACTTTGGACTTTCTTAAAGCAAATTTCTACACAACTCTGGTGGAAAAATCTAAGCCACTCCTGTCGCTGCTTGTTCTGGACATTAAGGGTAATGTTGCAGTGAGAGAACTTGTCCTTTAAAGTTAAGGTCTCCCCCAGGTCTCACTTTGACTGACTCAATGTCAATGTCAATGTTTGTCTTTCATTATAGAAGAGGACCATAATATCAGGGAAGTGATAGCATGACATGCAAATGAGTTGGAATTAAATGAGGGTGAATTGTACAAAGTCACCAGCCTCACTTTCTCCTCTAGAGTCATTTGAGTCCAGTAAGATACATCAGGACAATTGGAGATGGCCCTGGATGCATTAGGAGACCTTGGTCTTTTTTTAGCTAACATCTTTAACAGGTCAGTTTAAGTGAGGCAAGATCCATTCAGTGATTAAGGATAGGTAAGATTTGGGGCAAAGAACAACCTCTTACTTAGTTAAAAAAAAATAATTGCTATTTATATTCTGAGTCAATCAAGGCCTCAGCAATGTCTAGGTGAAGCTTGGCTTGGGAACTTTATTGCTGTCTAATCAATGAGAGTTAGACTGATTTAAGACACTGTGAGAGGGAGAATCACATTCTTTAAATTCTCTTAATTCCCCATGCCCTCTGGCGATATTTTCATTAATCTCTCCCTTCTCTTTCTCTTTCTCCTCACACTTCCTCATCTGGCTGTTCTTAAAACTTTTCTTTTTTTTCTAGAACTTGTGGAATTCTTTAAGGTCAATTATGTTAAGTTGTACATATAGAATGTTTCCTTACAAATTGAATCAGGACCTTTATCATTGTAATATTCACATAGTTGATTTCCTACTAGTTTCCAATTAGGTGCCTCTATTTTTTTTTCCTTGAAGAACCAAGGGGACGTGCATTCTAATATATCCATGAGTCCATCAATCTGCTCTCGTTACAATCAAACCATGCCTCTTTATCAGTCTGAGTCTGCTTTCTGTAGATCTCCCTTGGGGTGGGGTTGGGGAAGAATCTTTTTCTAATATCTGGCCCATTTCAGCTAGAAAATGAGAGTTACTAGTTTAGCTCTTAACAAAGTAAGTTCCCTGTTTGTCTATTAGAATACCCACCCTAACACTAATACATTGTTGGTGGAATTGTGAATACATCCAGCCATTCTGGAGAGCAATTTGGAACTATGCTCAAAAAGTTATCAAACTCTGCATACCCTTTGATCCAGCAGTTTTTCTACTGGGCTTATGTCCCAAAAAAAATTTAAAGAAGGGTAAGGGACCTGTATGTGCAAGAATATTTGTGGCAGGTCTCTTTGTAATGGCCAGAAACTGGAAACTGAGTGGATGCCCATCAACTGGAGAATGGCTGAATAAATTGTGGTATATGAATGTTATGGAATATTATTGTTCAGTAAGAAATGACCAGCAGGATGATTTCAGAAAGGCCTGGAGAGACTTACATGAACTAATGCTGAGTGAAAAGAGCAGGACCAGGAGATCATTATATACTTCAACAACAATACTATATGATGATCAGTTCTGATGGACGTGGCTCTCTCCAGCAATGAGATGAACCAAATCAGTTCCAATAGAGCAGTAATGAACTGAACCAGCTACACCCAGGGAAAGAACTCTGGGAGATGACTATGAACCATTACATCGAATTCCCAATCCCTATATTTTGTCCGCCTGCATTTTTGATTTCCTTCACAGGCAAATTGTACACTATTTCAAAGTCCGATTCTTTTTGTACAGCAAAATAACTGTCTGGACATGTATACTTATATTGTATTTAATTTGTACTTTAGCATATTTAACATGTATTGGTCAACCTGCCATCTGGGGGAGGAGATGGGGGAAAGGAGGGGAAAAATTGGAACAAAAGTTTTGGCAATTGTCAATGCTGTAAAATTACCCACGCACATAACTTGTAAATAAAAAGCTATAATTTAAAAAAAAAAGATGAAAATAAAATAAAATAAAATACTCATTCTATTTCCTGGTCACAGAGACTTGTTCAGTGAAATTAGGGTCCTTGGTTCACATGCTGGGCATTAAAATGTAAAGTCCAGGCTAGCTCCCTGGAAGCCTCAGGATCAGCCAGAGTCAGGATAAATTAAAGTCTTTGGTCTTTAGGGGAAGAAGTGAAGGAGACAGACAAACTGTAACAAGGCTCCTGGATTCTCAAGTCCAAAGTCATCAACTTCTCTCCTCCTTGTCCTGCTGCAAAGTGAGTTTGGTCTCTGATACCCCACCCTCTAATCCTTGCCTGCGATTATCTTAACACCAAACATTGAGCCAGCACCAATGGTGAGAAGAGCCATTTTTCCAAACATATGCTAATAGAGTCATTGTCTCATATCAAATAGGTAATTAGCCTTGAGTACTCAGTTGTCTGATTCAAACATAACTTTTTCAGAGTTTCAACCCTTTACAAGATATAATCCTTAAAAAAAAAAATCTAACCTTGAGAAAGAAATCTATCTTGGGAGGTTTCAGGGTCACCTCAAGTTGTTCTGATCTTTATTTTGCCTCTGGATCCAGATGGTTCTGGAGGAGAAAGTGAATCTAGTAATTTTGCCCACCTCTCCTTCACTTAAATCAAACTAATTGCATGTCATAGCATCATCTCCCTGATGCTTCAAAAACAAAAGATAAACAACAATGTTAAGTTATTCAAGACTTTCAGTAATAACTTAGAGAGTTCTGCAAACTTTTAATGCTTCCAAAGTTGTCTAATTCAAGAAAAAGTCTGATAATTGATCTACTGATCTGAATTTTTAGATCCAAGCAACAGAAAAATGCAAATGGACTTGGCCAGTATCAGTCAGCAGGAAAGGTCTTCTGCTTTGAATGAATTGTAGGTTTCCCTTTGTTTTGGAATTCCTGCTCTAGTTATTTATCTGCAGGCTTCAGATCTGACTATAAATTGGAATTGAAATCCCGCTTTGCCAGTTGGTTCTAGGTCACAATGCTGCTGGTGGCTTTTGATTTTCTCTTTGCTTGGTACACAGGCTAGGACTTAGGACTATTTCTTACCTCAGAATGCTACCTCTGGTATCCCTTCTTCAATCTACCTGGATCTGTAACCTAGGAATGGATAGTAGGGAACAAAGCTGCTGGTTGGAATCTGTTCCTATATCCTGCATATATGAAAAATTGATGACCTAATATGAGGATAAGACTTCTTCTTGCTCTGGTGTAAAATCCCTCCCTACATTAAAATGCTCCACGTAGTATGCTCTTGCCAGATTTCTGTTACCTGAGATCCCAAACATCTCTCTCTCTCCTATGCTGACCTGGACTAGAAAAAAATTTCACTGTGATATTTCTTGTCTTGAATTTTTCTATCAAGATTCAATGTGTGTATTTCAGACCTTCTAAAAGGAGTTGGGGTAGGAAAGGCTCACTGTGCTACTTGCTATCAATGGGATTCTAATTGTTGCCTTCAGCCCAAACCTGCTCCCTCCCTAGCCCAAATCTCACAGAAATCCTCAATCATTAGTTGCACAGGTACAGAGCCACATGATTTAAATTCCATCATCCATCAAGTTCCACAGCATATCATGGAAATCAACCAATAAGGAAGTAGTATCAACAGGATATAAACCAGGCCATTAACCAGGCCATTAAACCATAAACTTTTATTAATCTTTCCTCCAACATGGTGCCTGTGTACTATCCTTTTTTGCTATCTTTTAGGTGAATTTATGACAAAGTCAGGATAATTACAATGTCATTATCATACATTAGTATTCCCAAATAAGCTTTTCTGTATGCATTCTGGGTAACCACATAAGCAATTCCATCAAGACTTTAGGATCTCCTCATGTTACCAAACTCCTCATTAACCTCAAAATCGACATATCTTGTGATATAATCAGATTCCATAAATATTTTTGTCTTTCTTTGTTGGACTGCTGACTCTTGCTAACTCCTGCTAGATTCCTAACAGGAACACAGTGCACTCTGAGTACATGATTTTACTAAGTGCCTTTACTTAGTTTGGAGATTCAAAGATATTGACACATTATCTGCTTGAACCCCAGCACTGCATCACCATCTTGGCTCTGTCTCCCCCTCAATGTCTTTGTATATTTATCCATCTCCTTATAATTATTGACCCTTTCTGTTTAGTTCTTAATTTTTTCCATTTTTATTCTCTTTAATCCCATTTCTACCTCTTCTATAAGTATTTCTGGGACTATGTTGATAGAATCCAAAAGTGATGGCTCTAACTATCATGATGCTAAAACAAATTTTGTTACAAAAAATTCTTTGCAGAAATTTTTTGATTTCTTATCTATTTATAATTTCCCCCTAAAATTCAGGAGATGATTTTGCCTATCTATGTCTCTTGCTCAAATTCTTTTAAAGAAATATTGTCCTCTACTTCTCACCATTGTCTTGTGAACTGATAGTGCTCATAATCAACCATCATTATTCATAAGATTTTATAAACTATTTTGCTTTATAAACTTTTTACAGTAGATGGTCATAGTTCACTTCTTCCAGTTTTAGTATATATGTTGCCTAAAAAAGCATACCACATTTCACTTGTTAGCAAAAAAAAAAAAAGTGAGATGTTTGCTGACTAAAGGTCTTTTTATATTCTTTTGTAACCATGTTGTAATGATTTATTTGCATTAGTTTTTTTTTACTTTTTTATTCCATGCAACACATATTGGTGTACAACCAAAAATGATTTTTCATATTAATATTTTTGTAAATACTTGTGAAAACTTCAGTATGAAATGATCATTTCCCAGATCATCAGTAATAAATACTAAAATGTCTATTATGTTCAAGGTCTTGTTAGATGTTGGCCAAGATATTAACCAGACTTCTTCAAAAGACTTACAGCCTAATTGGAGGGTAAATAGAACATATATACAGGATGTTCCAAAAAATTTTTGCAAGATTTAAGCTTTAAGCTTCATAACTTAAAACTTCACCAAGACCGTTGGAACATTACATACTTAAAATTATATTTTTCCATACTGTATAAAAAACTTTATGGTATCTATAGACATATGTTTCACAATTACCTCAGATAGGTAGTGCCTAAGCAACATATAAAGTTTCAATATTTGGGCCAATCAGAAATATTTCTTTCCCCTTTTATTGCTACCAAGAGTCATCTATTTTCATAAGAAGTGACATAAGAGCAAAAAATATCTCTTGTTGGGCAGCTAGCACCACTCAGAACCCCAGGGACACTTGAACTCATCAGAGAGCTTCCAGATATAGAAGTATCTGTCTCTCCGGATCACTGGTTGATGATTGCAAATCTAAATTCAGGGAACAAAGACAAAGGGGAAGCATGAAATTAAAACAACTCTAAGGTACCACCTTACACTGATCAGACTGGCTAAGATGACAGGAAAAAATAATGAAGTATGTTGGAGGGGTGTGAAAAAACTGGAACATGAATGCATTGTTGGTGGAGTTTTGAACTGATCCAGTCATTCTGGAGAACAAGTTGGAATTATTACCAAAGTACTGTGGTTACCCTTTGATTAAGCAATATTACTACTGCCTCTGTTTTACAAGGAGATAATCATAAAAGAGGGGAAAAAATCCATATATGCAAAAATGCTGGTAGCAACTCTTTTCGTAGTGGCAAGGAATTGGAAATTGCACGTCTGCTGATCAGTTGACGAATGGCTGAATAAATTGTTGTATATGAATGTAATGGAATATTATTGTTCTACAAAAAATGATGAGCAGGCTAATTTCAGAAAAGCCCAGAAAGACTTACATGAACTAATGCTAAGTGAAGAGAGCAGAATCAAAAGAACATTGTATACAGTAGCAGGGACATTGTATGATGATCAACTGTGATACACTTGGCTCTTCTCAGCAATACATTGATCCATGATATTTCCATTAGACTTGGGACAGAAAATGCTATCCACATCCAGGAGCCTGGATATGGATTGAAATACAGTATTTTCATCATTTTTAGTTTGTTTGTTTGCTTTTTTTTCTTTCTCATTGTATTTCCCTTTTGTTTTGATTTTTCATTCACAACATGACTAGTATGGAGGTATCTTTGAAATGATTGTGTATATATAACCTACATCAGATTGCTTGTTATTTTGGAGAAGGGATTTGTGGAGGGTAAGGAGGGAGAAAAATTTTGGAACTCAAAATCTTATACAATGAATGATGAAGGCTATATTTTCAAGTAATTGGAGAGATAAAATACTATTTTTAAAAAAAAGAGATATATATTCTGTGATACAGCCACATCATGATTCTGAGCAGTTTTATAGTCCATCCCCATGTCTGGAATGTTGTTTCTTGTAAGGGTTAAAAAGCCTCTAGGAGCAAGGAATGTAGTTCAAGGCATGTGGGAGGACCTGAGGAATGAGAGGTACCAAGACACAGGGGAGTTCTATGTGGAGGTGGGGAATAGCCTCAAGAGGCGGTGTCTGACCCCAGGTACCACTTCTCCTTCCTTAGTGCTCTCAAAGGCTAGCACGCCTCCCTCCCTCTTCTCAAGCCAATCCCATTGTGACCTGCCCATCCAGGTTCCTAGAAGACCTCCCCTTCCCCCGGATCCTCAGGGGGGTATAAATATGTGCTACCTAATAATAAAGCTCTCTCTTTCACTTTATGCCTACCTCCTAATCAGTCTGCCTCTGTGGGATCTGGATTGGTGCCTGAAGAAGGGTAAGTGTGCTAGCCGTGCCACCAATGGGTGGGCAGTTAGAGTAACTCTAAGGGGAGCTACAAGGGATAGAGTAGCATTAAGAGATGCTATAAGTGGTTCCTGAAAAGGGACTTTTTGGCAATGACCTCACCATATAGCAGGTCTACAGGTGGGAAGAGAGACAGAACTCTGCTGTAGTGAGTAGAAAGTTAGGAAATGGGACAAATTATTGTGAGGGTCCCAGACCAGGTGGTGCTAGGGAAAGAAGTTTATAGAATAATAAAGCAAGCAGGATTAGAAATTGATTTTAAAAAGTGGGAGATTGTAGGTAATCAGATGGCTTTCTATGATCGGGAAACACTGGGAGCCAAACTGGAATAGCATTATCTCATTTATCAAGTGATTGGGGGCACTTTAATGGAACTGGCAGAAGTTAGCTGTGAGAAAGAATCAGGAAGTAAACAAGAAGATAAAGGATGTGGATGTGACAAAAAAAGAAGAGGTAGTGAGGAAGAAGAAGGAAGTGGATATAATGGAATGGGAGGGGGCAGGGATAAGATGAGGAATGAGAAAGTAAACAAAGAGACATATGACCTTGAGGAAAAGGATAGTAATAAGATGAGGAAGGAGAAAGAGAACAGAAGGAAAGTTGCCTCCATCTCCAAGGCATGGCCATCTCCCCCATCCCCTGCCCTCCTTGAGGAGATATGTCTCCCATCTGCTCCCTCTCTGCCCTTTGTGAAGGCTTTGGAGATTCCCAGACAAGTCTAGGACAAATAATACAGAAAGCTGGAAAGTATGAAAGAAATGAGAATCAAATGCAATATGATGCAGCAGTGTATGCAGCTGTGTCCCAATGTGCCCAATGAGCATTTAGCAAAATTCAAGCTTCTTAAAAGCAGAGATCCTCAATGACTAGGATTAAACAGGTTCATCTGGGACCTGTTCATCCCAGATGAACCTTTTCCTGATTTTGTGGCCTGCCTACAAGCAGCTGTTGAGAGGACAGTGGGCAGAGGAGAAGCCTCCAGCCTCCTTATACAGAAATTGGCACAGGAGAATGCTGATAGTAACTGCCAGAAGGCCATGCTTACTTTAGATGGGGAGATTGGCCTGGAAGAGATGACAAAGAGATGTGAGAATGTTCGCTCCATTGCCTTTCAAGTGGATGCCCTCAAGGCTACTATATCTAAAGGGATTGCAACAGAAGCCCTGCCCTTGCAGTTTGCAGACAAACAGGGGTATCCCGACCCCTGGTAGTCACAGGTCTCAAATACAATCTATGTATGGGGCAGGGACATATTGAAGGCTTGTGGGGCCTCAGTTTATATAGCACCTCCACAGGATTTTTAATTGGGGTCATTGGACTCCCAGAAAAACATGATGAAAAAAAGAGCCTGGACATTATTTTCCAGGAAATTATCAAAGAGAACTGCCCAGAAGTCATAGGAACAGAGGAAAAAATAAACATTGAAAGGATTCATCAATCACCCACTGAAAGGGATCCTAAAATCAAAACACCAAGGAATATAGTGGCCAAATGCCAGAACTCTCAGATGAAGGAAAAAATATTGCAAGCGGCTAGAAAAACCCAATTCAAGTATCAAGGAGCCACAATAAGGATCATCCAGGATCTGGCAGCATCCACATTAAAAGATCGAAGGGCCTGGAATATGATATTCCGAAAGGCTAAGGAACTTGGTATGCAACCAAAAATAACTTACCCAGCGAGAATGAGCATCTTTTTCCAGGGAAGAAGATGGACATTCAACGAAGTAAGCGAATTTCATCTATTTCTGATGAAAAAACCAGAACTTAACAAAAAGTTTGATCTACAAATATAGAACTCAAGAGAAATCTAAAAAGGTAAAGATTAATCTTGGGAACTATATTTTGACTATATAGATGTATAAAGAATACATGTATACCTTGTTCTAGAAATTGATGTGGAAAGGACATTGTATCAGAAAAAGGGTAAAGTGGGGGTAGTACATCTCATGAAGAGGCATAGGAAACCTATTATATCTGAGAGAAAGAATGGAGGGGGATGAATATAGTGGGTATCTTACTGCCTTCAGAATTGGCTTTAAGTGAAAAATCTTAAGACATATTCAATCTATGGTAAAACTTCTCCCACCTCATTGAAAAGTGAGAAGGGAAAAGTGAAAAGGGAAGGAATAAGCTAAGCGGAAGGGAATACGGGAACTGGGAGGGAAAGGGGTAAGATAGGGGGAGGAACTCTAAGGTGGGGGGAGGGATACTAAAAAGGGAGAGCTGTGAGAAGCAAGTAGTGCTCACAAGCTTAATACTGGGAAGGGGGGGAAAGGGGAAAGAAGGGAGAAAAGCATAAACCGGGGTTAACAAGATGGCAAGTAATACAGAATTGGTCATTCTAACCATAAATGTGAATGGGGTAAACTCCCCCATAAAGAGGAAGCGGTTAGCAGAATGGATTAAAAGCCAGAATCCTACAATATGTTGTTTACAGGAAACACACCTGAAGCGGGGAGATACATGCAGGTTAAAGGTAAAAGGTTGGAGCAAAATCTACTATGCTTCAGGTGAAGTCAAAAAAGCAGGGGTAGCCATCCTGATCTCAGATCAAGCTAAAGCAAAAATTGACCTAATTAAAAGAGATAAGGAAGGACACTATATCTTGCTAAAGGGTAGCATGGATAATGAAGCACTATCTATATTAAACATATATGCACCAAGTGGGGTAGCATCTAAATTCTTAAAAGAGAAACTAAGAGAGCTGCAAGAAGAAATAGACAGTAAAACTATAATAGTGGGAGATCTCAACCTTGCACTCTCAGAATTAGATAAAACAAAACACACACACACACACACACACACACACACACACAATCTTAAAGTATAGGACAGTATTTCTTCACCCTCCCCCAGACAAACTGCTCAACTTTAACATAAAGTTCAAAGTCAAGAAACAGGCTGTAAATGTGAGCAAATAAAAGAGAAATGAATTTGTCCACAAAAAGCTACTATACAGGCAGGAAAAACCAAGACATAAACTGATAAGATTAAAAAATGTGAAAACAGCTACAAACAAAGCCTCAAAGAAAAATACCGAGTGGACCCAAACACAACCAGAATTCCTAAAATGTAGTAAAGGAAAAAAGTTGTAAAGAAAATGTGAATGATGCAAGAAAATTGTGAAAAGAGAATTAACAGTTTGGTGAAAAAGGCACCAAAAATACTAAAGAAAATAACACCTTGAAAACTTGGTCTTATGATAAAAGAGATGCAAAAATTCACTGAAAAAAAAAACTTCTTAAAAACAGAATCAACCAAATGGGAAAAAAGATACAAAAATAATACTTTTAAAATCACAATTTGATTAAATGGAAGCTAATGATTCCACTTAGCATCAAAAGGCAATGAAACAAAGTCAAAAAATGGAAAAAGAAAAAAATAGAATATCTCATTGGTGAAACAACTAACCTTGAAGAAAATTGAAAGTAAAAAAAACTATTGAATTGATTAATAAAACTAAGAGTTGGTTCTATGAAAAAACCAACAAAATAGACAAACCCTTAGTAAATCTGATTAAAAAAAGGAAAGAGGAAAATCAAATTGTTAGTCTTAAAAATGAAAAGGGAGAACTCGCCACTAACGAAGAGGAAATTAGAGCAATAATTAGGAGTTACTTTGCCCAACTTTATGCCAATAAATTCGACAACTTAAATGAAATAGAAAAATACCTCCAAAAATATAGCTTGCCCAAACTAACAGAGGAAGAAGTAAATATCCTAAACAGTCCCATCTCAGAAAAAGAAATAGAACAAACTATCAATCAACTCCCTAAGAAAAAATCCCCAGGACCAGATGGATTTACATGTGAATTCTACCAAACATTTAAAGAACAATTAACTCCAATGTTATATAAACTATTTGAAAAAATAGGGATTGAAGGAGTCCTACCAAACTCCTTTTATGACACAGACATGGTACTGATACCTAAACCAGGTAGGCTGAAAACAGAGAAAGAAAATTATAGACCAATCTCCCTAATGAATATTGATGCTAAAATCTTAAATAAAATATTAGCAAAAAGATTACAGAAAATCATCACCAGGATAATACACTATGACCAAGTAGGATTTATACCAGGAATGCAGGGCTGGTTCAATATTAGGAAAACTATTAGCATAATTGACTATATCAATAACCAATTAAATAAAAACCATATGATCATCTCAATAGATGCAGAAAAAGCATTTGATAAAATCCAACATCCATTCCTAATAAAAACACTTGAGAGCATAGGAATAAATGGACTTTTCCTTAAAATAGTCAGGAGCATATATGGAAAATCATACATGTAACTCCTAAGAATTGTATCATTATAAGGGAAGTTGAAAGGAATTAACATAGATTAGGAATATGAGTATAAGTTGATGATGGTAGAATGATCTCCAAAAAAGAAAGAAAGATAAAAGAGAAGGGAGAAGAGAGAGATAGAATGGAGGAAATTTTCTTACAGAAAAGAGGCACACAAAGAACTTTTACAATAAGGAAGAAAATGGAAGATAGGGATTAATGAGAAATATTTAAACTATACTCTCACTGCAATTGTTTTAACCACCCGAAGGGTCTTGGCCACTCCTCCCCAGGGAGCGCTCAATGACACAAAGGAATGAATGTACTTGTCTTTCCAGTCCTGCAACTGATGGTTGAGGAAGTAGAGTGTATACATGTTGCACATACTATAGGCATCAAAGACAATGGGGCTTCCATTCTCCTCAAACATCTTCTCAATCATCTTGTGGAGGGCTTGGAAATAGTATTTATTTTCATTTGGGACTCTTAGCCAGTCATATGGAGCTGCTCAGACATCATGTCCTCTCTTGTAACCCCAGCCTGCAAGACTCTCTACCAGAGTAAAGAAATAAGCTCCAACAGCAACTTTGCTAGGATCTAGGTATTCCACAGAAAAGGTGTCTCCAAAGCCAGGAATCATTGGATTCTCTGAGACATAAGATTGTTGTAGGACTTGAAAAAACCCTCAGGAATCACTGGATTCTCTGAGACATAAGACTGTTGTAGGACTTGAAAGCCCTCAGGAATCTCCGGATTTTCTGAGAAATGATAAGACTTGTAGGACTTCAAAACCTGCTGGAATCATTAGATTCCCTAACACATAAAAAGACTGTTGCAGGACTTCAAAAACTTGTAGGGAATCATTGGATTCCCTGACATATGAAACAATGGACAATAGATTGATTTAGGACTATCTCTTGGCTATTGAAGAAGGCGTATGTGTGACTATGGTTTACATACCCTCCTTCTAGGACTTATGGAAATATTTTACACCATGTTGATTTATATTGTTTGTTATATCACTACTTGCATGTACAATTCATGTTTGTTACACCACATCGAGCCTGCACTGACTGTGGGGAGAGTCATCACTAATAGCTTCTGCATTATTGCTGTGTGCTTATGTAATACCTCCCATGCTGATGGGTTTGTGCATACATGTTTCTAATAAGCATAGAAACCTGCTAGCAATCCCTACTTCCCTTTGGTGCTTTTCATCTCCCTTCCTGAGATGTCAGGGAGGGCGTGATCATCTCCTTTTTAGTGCTTTCACCTCCTTTTCTGAGAAGTCAGGGAGGATGTGATCACCACCCCTTGAGGGCTTTTACCTCCCTGAGAGGTCAGGGATGGTGTGACTACCTGTGTTCTAAAACAAAAGAAAGTGGGAGATGTAATGGACTGAAGCTCTTGAAGCTCTCTCAAGCTCTTAGCACTTGAGGCTAATTAGCAATTGGACAAAACTCTATTAATATATCCTTGGAGAAAGAATGGCCCCGTCCACTCTCAGTGTAAGTTGGATGTGTTGTATAGGAGCTTGCATAGACCATTTGGTGGGTGGAGCATGAGAGGCAGAAGCACTCCTGGCCAGATTTGTGTCGCGACTGCTCTCATTTCCTATTGCCATTTTCCCCTTCATCTCCGCAAAGAATAAAGATCAAGGATTTTCCCTTAACCTGAATTCCTGGCTCTGACTGATTTTAAAACACATGGTCATCGCACCCTGGGAACTAAAAAATTCACATAACACAACATAACTGATGTGTGTTGGAGATGAGGTCTTTTTATTATAAAAAGGGAAAGCTGTTGAGATATGTTGAATGTAACCAGCTAAGATCTGCTGCTTCCTCACGAATTTATCTGTGACTACAAGCTTCTACATTGGCTTCCCAGAAAACTGATGGACCCCCATTGAAGACACAATCTTGAGAAGTTATATCATTCTTGCATAATCTTGAGTTTTCTCATGATCTCTGCTTGGTATAGAAAATATACTTCAATACATCCCATTACAATAAATACATTCTGTTCATAGATATTTCTT
The DNA here is from genome assembly GCF_016432865.1 of Antechinus flavipes. Classification (NCBI taxonomy): domain Eukaryota; kingdom Metazoa; phylum Chordata; class Mammalia; order Dasyuromorphia; family Dasyuridae; genus Antechinus; species Antechinus flavipes. The sequence continues at coordinate 262,128,994 of NC_067399.1, read as the reverse complement.
TCCTCCTTAGTTGTAGTGGTTAGTTTGTCATGGAATCACCTATTTATAGGGTAATTGCTTCTGATTAAAGGGGAAAAATCTAGGAAAATCTAATTAATCCCCCCTTTTAATTATTATCTTAGATGCTGACATATTAACATGGTCATGCTAAATGTACTTTTCCTTACTTTCTAAAGTACATTCTCCTTGGTTCAATATATCAGAAGCAAAGATAAACAGAAAAGACAAAAGATAGAAAAAATAAAAAGAAAGAAATGTAACCCAAAAAGTTATTAATTAAATAACTGAAAGAAAACAATTGGATAAAATGAAAAAGTAAAATCAAGGAAAAACACTATCCCTGTTTTGTTTTTTTTTCCCTACTAGTAAATGCTGCATCTCTGTGATTGAAGAATGGGATATCACAATGTCACACAGATATTATTTATTTCCAATGTTTATGTCCTTTTTATCTCCTAGAAATATTTCTCTTGTAGGGATTATAGAGAGTGTAGAGATTTGTCATTTATATGTAGAACTTGATTGGATTTTCTTGTCAGAATAGCCTCAGTATTGGTTTCATCATTCAAGAAAATAAGGATAAGGAAGATTAAGACTTAGATATCACAATCTCTGGCTACATATATTTTCACTCCCAGCTTCTAATTCTTGAGCACTTACTGGGGTACAGATCCAAGACTTAATTTACAATGTCTCTCTTCCAAGGCATATAAAGGCTCCAAGCTCGTAGACAGTCCTTCATTTTTTCTCACAGAGTCTTAATCTTCTTTACCACACCCACACACAAACGTTATGGGGAATAAGATGGGGAAGATGCTGAATTCTCAATATTCACTTATATACATTGAATTGATTCTTGTTAATGTTACTATTCTCTTTTGTACTCTTTGTATAAACTCAGTCCATCATCATCATCATCATCATGGATCCTAGGGATTTAACTAGAGGAAATTTTTCCTGGCTTTCATTTAGTTGCCTTTACTAAACTACTATTGCTATCATTATTACATCTATGATACTTTCTATGTTAAGCTTGCTATATCAGTTCACTTTTTTCAATATCAGTTTTACCATTTGTAAATTGGGCATAAGAATATGTGCATCACATATTTTTCAGGATTGTTGTAGGAAAAACATTTTATAAAGTTCAAAATACTATATAACTATTATTTTGAGAGAAAATTTTGTTATATTTTCTGTTAGAAAATATTACATATAATTAATTGCATTTAATTAAATATAAGATAGTCATTAAACATGGAAAATCAGTATAAAATAGACTTAATTTCTTCTCTTTTGCACCAACAATTCTCTGACTTTCTTCTATATTCACAGCACATAGCAGATACTTAATATATCAATGTTTGTGGGTTGTTTCTTGTTTTGAACCAGAGGGTGCTATATTTTCTTAATTTTTAGATCAGTATTTACTATTCCTTTAAATATATTTGAAGGCTGAAAATATTTTGTGCCATTAAGCAATAGTTTTGGTAGTTTGGCCTCTAGATTCTAATTCAAATCATCCCCCATAAAATAGCTAAAGTCCAGACCTAATCCCCAGGCCCAGAGGTTTTCCTTTATCCTTAGAGGGAGCTATTCTATTTACAATTTTTTTTTTAAGTTTTAAAAAACACCACCACCAAAATTCTTCCTGAAAACTGACCAAGCATTCTTTTTGGCTCCCTTTCTTTCCCTTTATTATCCTTAACCTCTGAGACTAACCTGGCCAATCCCTGCAGGCAAAAGGCAAGTCCTGGAAACATTACCTGAAGGTAAAATCAGTCACTACATATCTCCACTAACCCCTATACCCTACATATGGATCACACCAGAGAAATATCAAGTTTCAGGGGATGTAATCACAATTCAGAAAGTCCTTATTTCGAATGCTCCTCTAGTAATTGGGATGTAACTTGCCACTGACCAAATCTAGAGAGGTTATGATCCCTGAGGAGGTTTTGAACCTGCCTTCTCAATCTTTAAAAGTTAGAGCCAGGAGGGCTTTCAACACTCACAATATTACCATATTGCATTACTTCCATGCATATGGATAATATGCATTATCCATATCCATTGAAACACACACACACACACACACACACACACACACACACACACACACATACACACATACACACTTCACACTAAAGTACCTAGATGTGGCCCCAAGCAACCAGCATGAAACTATCTGCTATAAACTTTGTCCTGTTGCAAAGACTAATGTTAGGACTTTTGCCCTGAAAGTTGTATGAAATTAGAAGCCAGTCTTTGATTACACGAGGTACAGTGAGTCTCTCTCTGTCTCTGTTTCTCTGTGTCTGAATCTCAGTATCTATCTAGCTCTTTGTCTCTCTGTCTCTTTTCCTGTTTCTGTTTCTCTCTCTCTCTGTCTCTGTCTCTGTCTGTGTGTATGTGTGTGTCTCTCTTTCTCTGTCTCTGTTTCTCTTTCTCTCTTTTCACTCTTTTCATGTTAAAAATGTGAACTAGTAGAATCATAGGATGTCAAGGGGTTTCCCTTGACATAGATAGAGATCATCTTGTCCAACCTTATCATTTTAAAATATAAGGAAACTGAGCCAGACATGTTGTAATCCCTTACATAAAGAAACTAAGGTTTCTGATTTATGGAGCTCAGAAATGCAGTGGGCTAAACTAATTGAGTGAATACACTAAGACTTACATTGTAGTAATGAAGCTGAACAAAGAGGGATACGTTTGGAATAAGGTTGGGAGAAGTACAAGGAAGAAAGCAGAGGACAGGAGAGTACAAGAAAGGAAAAGAGAAGAAACAGATTCAGGTTTGAAATGGAATAGGTTAAATCTTTCAATCATAGGATCAAACTCTGAAATACCCTTCCAGTCTGGATGAGATAGGAAAATGTATATTCTTCTTTAAATTAATTAATTAAGATGAGGAAACTGATGTCCAAGAGAAGTTAAATGATTTTCTGAAGTTTCACATATCTAGATACTGATATCTAGATATTAAAAATTCTGGGGGAAAAAAGCCAAATAGTCTGACTTTTAGTCCAGTGATTACAACAGCAAACTGGAATCTTCTTCAACAAGCCTGTAGAAAATATAATTTTTGAAATTCATTAAAAAGGTAAGTGAAAACTAGCCAACATTTGTCATTTGGGAAGACTAGAAGATTTGGACACTCAGAATCAGTCTGTGGCATTTTCTTCTTCCATATGAAGCCTAACTGACATATACATTTCTGCAATTTTCTGATTTTATTAATTGGGGAAAATGAAACATTTTTATGTGTGGCTCTCACCTTTAAGAGACAGCCACTGACAGCAGAAACTGTCATGACAATTCATTTTTAAATGGTATGTCTTTCATTTTAATAAAAATAAAAACATGTTGCATACATAGAAATGTTAGGGTAGAAAAAATTAAATGTTAAAATCATTAATTGTTAATTATCTTAAATGTTAAAATGGAAATTGAGTCAAAAGCCAAGCACAATATGAATAAAAGTTCATTTCTTTAATTTACTTCCCCAAATAATATTCTCTTATATGTCAGATTTTCCTGACCTCTACTTTAGAACATGAATGGAGAGAGCTTGGTTTGTTTGTTTTCTCTTTAGAATCATTGATCAATGAGAAAACAGGGAGTATATTAATTGCAAATTGCCCACTGATAATTTTTAAGACAATTTGAATTTTTTAAAACAGCAATTAGGGATAAAACAAGATTTACCTTCTTACCTGTAATTACAACGTGTTATTAAGCCAGGAAACAAGAATTTATCAAGCTTCTATCATACATACAATGGTTAAACATTCACAAATAACAACTCGATGAAGTCAGTCCAATTATTAATCTCTGGTTTACAGTTAAGAAAAGTGAGCCGTATAGAGGTTAAGTGACTTGCCGAAGGTCATGCAACTACTAAGTATATAGAATTGGATTTTAAACTCAGGTATTTCTGACTTCAGATCCTGTATTCTCTCCATTGTGCTTAGTCCTTTTGAGAGAGTGAAAGACAAAAGTGGAAGCAGAGAAACAGAGATACAGAGAGAGACAGATAGACACAGAAAGACAGAGACTATAGAGAGAGAGACAGAGAGAAAAAGTCAATAAAGAAAAGAGAGGAGAGAGAGAGAAGATAGGGAGGAGAGGAGATAAGAGAGGAGAGGGGAGGAAGGAAAGAGAATAAAGAAGAGAGGAGAGATGAGAGAAAGAAGAGAAGACACAGAGAGAGAGAGAAGAGAAAAAAAGAGAATGGGAAACAGAGAAAAGTGACAGAGAGAAGGAAAAAGAGAGAAAAATCTAAAATTGAGGGACAGATAGTTGATACAGTGGATAGAGCATCAGCCTTGAAATTGGGAGGACCTAAATTCAAATCTGGCCTCAGACACTTAACACTTCCTAGCTGTGGGTCCCTGGGCAAGTCACTTAACTCTAATTGCCTCAGCAAAAAAAAAAAAAAAAAAAAAATCTAACATTGATCAATAAATATTTCAAATCATTTTTAATGTGACTTGGTTTCATATTGTGACTTGTTAAACTAAAGAAATGGTAGGAAAATGAAGAAAAAAAGGCATGGTTGGGTATAACAATTTTAGAGCATACACACCATTATGTGCTGCCTTCTATTATTTTACTCTAAGAATAGAATTTCCTACATGTTGTCTCTTTCTTGATCTTACCACTTTGTAACTAACTTCATATTGAATTTTAATTCACATGGTACATGGCATGGCATGGCCACATGCCACATACTTAAATCTTTATGTGTAAGATCATTTCTAAAACTGAAATGTATTCTCTTTTCAGATTTGTGAGGGAAAATGAAAAACCCAGACAGGAATAATCACTCTGGCTCTGTGAATGAATTTGTTCTCCTGGGCTTCCCAGGTTCTTGGGAAATCCAGATCTTCCTTTTCTCATTATTCTCTGTGACTTATATACTGACACTAATTGGGAACATGTCTATCATCTGTGCTGTAAGTTTAGACCAACAACTCCACACTCCAATGTATGTCTTATTGGCTAATTTCTCCTTTCTAGAGATTTGGTATGTCACCTCCACAGTCCCCAATATGTTGGTCAAATTTCTCTCTGAGAATAAAATCATCTCCTTCACTGGCTGCTTCCTCCAGTTCTATTTCTTCTTTTCAATGGGAACTACAGAAATCTTTTTCTTGTCAGCCATGGCCTGTGATCGGTATCTTGCTATCTGTCAGCCCTTGCACTACCCCACCCTCATGACTCTACAAAAATGCCTAAGAATGGCTGCTTGTTGCTGGGTTTGTGGTTTTCTCTATTATCTCCTCCCACTTTATCTCATCTCCCAGTTGCCTTTTTGCAATCGCAATGCAATTGATCACTTTATTTGTGACCCAGGACCCCTTATTGGGCTGTCCTGTGCTCCAGCACCTGTCACTGAAATCACATGTGCTGTCTTTAACTCAGTCCTCATCTTCTCTACCTTCCTCTTCATTACTAGTTCATATACATTGGTACTTAAAGCTGTGCTGAAGTTGCCCTCAGCAGAAGGTCGACATAAGGCATTCTCCACATGTGGCTCTCATTTGTCAGTAGTGTCACTGTTCTATGGCTCTATTATGGTTATGTATGTGAATCCAACATCTGGAAATTCAGCTGGGATCCAGAAGATTGTGACATTGTTCTACTCTGTCCTGACTCCACTCTTCAACCCACTGATCTATAGTCTCCGGAACAAAGAAATGAAGAAAGCCTGAAGAAAGTCCTCAGAAGTTTGAAATTTGACCAATACATGTGAAGAAAAAACTCAAAACCTTCCTCTCTTATAACAGCACCTCCGTTCCTGTTCATGCTGCCAACATTAGTGAATTTAAAAAATGTATTATCTTATTGGAATCTGAACTAGTCTCTACATCTGGTGTACCTTCTATTAAATTCTGCATGCCATATTTCATATGGCACATTGATAAGCCTGAACTTGTCCAAAAGGAGAACAACAAAGATTGTGAAGGGACTCAAAGCTAGCATATGAGAAATTGTTGAAAAAACTGAGGATATGTAACCTGGATAAAGAAGATTAAAATGGGATTGGAAGTGATGGCATTTAGGAATATCTTAAAATTTATCATATGAAAGGAAAATAAGAGATTCCTCTGTGTGATTGATTCTAAAAGGAAATAATTAGGAGCAATGGGCAAAAGTTACAAGAGAAGTATAGATTTTGATTCACTATAGGCAACAATTTTCAAACAATTGGAACTGAAATGAAATTGGTTGCCAGGGCAATAATAATTTCTCTGTCACTACAAGTGTTGAATGTTCAAAATAATATAGAGGTGATTGATGCACCGGGTAGGGAAAGACTGGACTATACATTTAATGGTGCACTTGTCAGAGTATTAAGCATGAAGTCTTCCTGATTCATCTTCCTAAGTTCAAATCTGGCCTCATAAATCATGTGATCTTGGTCAAGTTATTTAGTTTTGTTTTCTTTCTCTGAAAACTGCTTATCCTTTTCCTTTGGACATTTATTAAATGAGAAGTGATTTTTATTCTTGTAATTTTGACTCAGTTCTCTCTATATTTTAGACTTTTGTAAAAGAAATTTGTTGCAAAGATTTCTAATTTTAACAGCACTGGTTTTGTTTGTATAAAATATTTCTATGTAATCAAATTGACCACTTGTGGATATCTCTTGTGAACATTTCTATCTTTTCTTTGGTCTGGTAGGTAAAAGAAACTTTCTCTTCTTACCTCATTTTTAATGAGTTATAATTACTGAATGGGTTTTGCCTTAGACTAACTGAGATTTGGGGAAGAGCTTAAAAACTCCAAGCCCTCCCATTGCATCCAGGGCCATCTCCAGTCATCCTGATCTATTTCTTGAGACTAGATTTAAATGATGCTGGAGGAGAGAATGAAGTTAGTTTTTCAGAGTTCACTTAAATCTAATTTACTTGTGAGTCAAGACATCCCCTACTTGATATCATTGGTCCACTTCAAAATGAAAGCAAAAGAACATTAGTCTTTTGTTTGACCATAAATTCTTCCCCATCCATAGATTTGACAAGTAATTTTTTTTCCATGCTCTAGTAATGTGCTTACTGTCACTTTTTTTCTTAATCAACTGCCAATTTTGAGTTCTTCTTGGTATGTAATGTAAAAATATTGCTGTAGGCCTAATTTCTGACATTTTTTTCCAAATTTCTCAACAGTTTTTGTTCTTGCCTCAAATAGTTCTTGTCTCAACAATTAGGTTCTGTGGAGTTTGAAATAACTTTTATTTGTGTGATTTGGTAAACTTCAGAGTAATAAGGATTTAAATAAGAAAGAAACTAAAACCCATTGTCTATGGGATGGGATGGAGTCATGAAATAACATTGGGTATAACTAAATTTCACCTGTCTCTTTCAACATGTGAAGAAAAGAAGTTACTGATTAAAATCTGGGGATGAAAAGAAAATGAAAAAGCTTCCCATTTCTATGGCTAACAGACTGTCTTGGTTGTGATGTGTCTTTATTAATTTTTTTTAATTTCAATTTTTTTTATTTTTCCAATTATATGTAATAATAGTTTTCAACATTCAGTTTTGTAAAATTTTGAGTTCCAATATTTTTCTCCCTCCCTCCCTTACTTCCTCACTATCCAAGGCAACAAACAATCTAATATAGATTGTACATGTATAATATTTTTTAATTAGTTATGTCTTGAAAGAAAAATCAAAACAAAATGCAAAAATGAGAAGAAAAAAGCAAGCAAACAATTAAAAAATTAAAATAATATGCTTTGAACCACATTCAATTATCATAGTCTCCCTCTGTATGCAGATGGTATTTTCCATCCCAAATCTATTGGAATGTATTCCTAAGAGGTAAGCTCTACCCTAGTTGATCATCATATAATCTTGCTGTTACTGTGTACAATATTTCCTTTCTTCTGCTAACTTTAATGAGCATCAGTTCATATAAGGCTTAGCAAACTTTTCTGAAATCAGCCTGCTGATCATTTCTTATAGAACAATAATATTCCATTATATTTATGAATCATAACTTATTTAACCGTTCCCCAACGTATGGACTTCTACTCAATTTCCAATTCCTTCCTACCACAAAAAAGAGCTGCTACAAACATTTTCGCACATGTGGGTCCTTTATTCTCTTTTGTGATCTCTTTGGGCTACAGACACAGTAGAGCTACTGTTAAATAAAAGGTTATGCAGAATTTTATAGCTCTTTGGACATAGTTCTAAATTGCTTTTCAGAACTCATTCACAATTGGACTCATTCACAATTCCACCAACAATGTATTAGTGTTCTAATTTTCCCACACCCCCCTCAAGATTTATTATTAAATTTTCTTGTCAGCTTAGTCAATTTGATAGATGTTAGATGGTGCCTCAGAGTTGTTTTAATTTTCATTTTTTTAATCAATAGTATTTAGAGAATTTTTTCTTATGACTACAGATGTCCTTAATTTATTCATCTGAAAATTGTCTGTTCATATCCTTTGACTACTTATCAGTTGGGAAATGATTTGTATTCTTATAAATTTGACTCAAGTCAAAGAGTAAATGAGACTTTTATCAGAAACACTAGCTATAAAAATTATTTCTTACCTTTCAGTTTTTCTTCTCATCTTGGTTGCATTTGTTTTGTTTGTGTGAAATTTTTTTAATTTAATAAAAACAGATTTATCCATTTTTCACTTCATAATATTCTTTATTTCTTCTTTGGTATAAATTCTTCCCTTCTGACAGGCTATCTTCCTCTGCTAATTTACTTATAGTATCAGTCTTTATGTCTAAATCATGAACCCATTTTAACCTTATCTTGCCACTGGATATGAAATGTTAGTCTATGTCTGGTTTCTGCCACACTATTTTCCAGTTTTCCCAGAAATTTTTGTTAAATAGCGAATCCTTATCCCAGAAGCTGGGTGTCAATGGGTTTATCAAATAGCATCAAATAGTCATTGACTGTATGTCGTGTGTATGTAACCTATTCCATTGATCAACCACTCTGTTTTTAGCCAAAATCAAGTGATTTTAAAGGCTGTCACTTTATCATATGGTTTTAGCTCTGGTACTACTAGGCCAACTTTTTTTATATTTTTCTTTTACTAGTTCCCCTGATAATCTAGACCTTTTATTCTCCTAGATTAATTTTGTTGTTATTTTTTCTAGCTCTATAAAATAATTTTTTGAGTGTTTGATTGGTATGGCACTGGATAACTAAACTAATTTAGGCAGGATTGTCATTTTTATTTTATTAAGTTGTCCTACCCATGAGCAATTGAAACTTTTGCAATTATTTTGTTCTAACTACATATGTATGAAAAGTTCTGTGATTGTGTCCATATTTTATAATGTCTACAATTATTTTAAATGGGCTTTCTCTTTCTATTTTCATCTGCTGGTCTTTGTTGGAAATATATAGAAATGTTGATGATTTGAGATGGTTTATTTTATATCCCACCATTTTGCTAGAGATTATTGTTTCAAGTAAATTTTTCCTTGATTCTTTGAGATTCTATAAATATACTATCATATCATCTGCAAAGAATGATAGCATTGTTTCTTCAATGCCTATTCTAATTCCTTCTATTTCTTTTTCTTCTAAATTGCTAAAAAAAAATAGCATTTCTAGTATAATATTGAATAATAATGGGGATAATGTGTATTTTTTTTACACCCTGAGCTTATTGGAAATACTTCTAGTTTATTCCCATTACATATGCTTACTGATGGTTTTAGATAAATGCTACTTATAATTTTAAAGAAAACTCCATTTATTCCTATGTTCTCTAGTATTTTTATTAGAAAAAAATGCTATATATAATCAAATGCATTTTCTTTATCTATTGAGATATTTTTGTAATAAGGATTTCTTACTAAATTTGTTTGTAGCAATGACAATGATAGAGTATATATCCTTCCTTTTCTAATCATGGAGGTAGAAAACTTAGAAATTAGACTGTTACATATTTTGTCAGACATTGCTGTACCATCCTTTGGGCATTTATCAATTGGAGAATCTCTGCCATGCAAAAACAAAAACATCAATAAACTGTAATATATGTCCTACTAAAATAATTATAAATGTTTCCCAATTACTAAAGGTCAAAAGCTCAGAGTTATCTTTGACAATCCTTTTCTTTACCCCCAACTTTCAATGAGTTGTCTGATTCTATAAATTCCATCTCTGAAATGTCTGTTCTTTTCCTTTTATTTCCATTGCCATAACTATCATTTAAGCCCATTACTCATCAAGTCTGAATTATAGGTTTTTTTTTTTTTTTGCTTTTGTGAATTTTGAGTTCTGTAAATTACTGGACATCTCTACTACTTTTTCCTACATTGTACCCACATTCTGTGATAGTCTCATGGTAGATAAATACAAATTTCTCCCACTTTTATCATTTTAAGTTTAAAGTCCTTTTAACTGAATTTGCAAGACTCTGGCCAAATACATTTTCTAACCATTGAAAGGTATACTCCATTCTTTTCCAGGAACTCATTATGCCTACATTATAAGCTATCATTCTCAGAAAACAACTTATTTATTCATAAATGCATTTTGTAAATCAACCTCTTGGTTTCAAAGATCTTACACTTGATGGTCAGTATTGTTGAGAGACAGTATAATGTAGTGAATAGAGAGCTAGCCTTGAAGTTAAGAATATCTGGTTTCAAGTCTTTCTTCCAACTTATATATTAGCTATGTAACCTATATAAGTGACTTAACTTCTTTGTGATCAAAGATTCTGAATTTAAGAGCATGTCCTGATTTGAATTAATAATGAGACTTTCCTCATCTACACCAATGAAATAACAGGTCTGGCACCCCACACTTCGAAAAAAAATCCATACCTCATAAGGTAACTGTAAGCATTAAGTGAGATTATCTACATTAAAGTGGATTTTATACCTTAATACATTTAACAAATCATAGTTCTTAGTTGTGAGCTTTCTCAAAAGAGGAGTTCTTGATTTTTTTTCTATATCATAGACCTCTTTGGCATTCTAGTAAAGCCTATGAATCCTTTCTAGAAGTTAGGTAATTTAATGAATAGAGAATTGAATCTACAGTCAGAAAAACCTGATTTCATTTCTAGCCTCAAACATTTACTAGTTTAAACAAGTCACACAACCTCTGTCTGCCCCAATTTCCTTAACTGTAACAATGTTCTCTGTTGAGGTTTTCTTGGGGTCTCTGGAGGCAGGCTTCGTTTCAGTTTAGTAATCAACAGGAGAGTAGACAGCGGTTAAAATCCAAATCCTTTATTATCTCTTTCAAAGTGCTATCTTCTTCACTTGGGGCTCGGTTAGTTTTCTGGGGGTTTTCTAGAGTCTTGGTTTCAGTAGAGAAGCGAAGGAAGAGAGACGGCCACCAAGGTGGTGTGAGATGGGATGAATCTGTCTGAGTCCAAGGGTTTGTGCTCCAGCCTTCAGCCTCCAGCCACAACAAAAGTGGAAGATGAATGAATCTGTCTCAGCCTCCTAGATCTTCTAGTGCACTTGTCCTGTCTGGCTCTGAGAGCTTCTAGCTTATATGACCCACATTGAGTATATACCAATCATTATATCAGTAGGAAACCATTATTTGTTGTAGGATTAAGTCAATGCTAAACTAGATTTAACCATTGTCTCCTCAATTCCACTCACTACCTTGTTTCAAGTTCTGGCCTATAACATCTCCTTGTAGGATTAAATCAATCATACTGAACCAGGCTAAATTAGATAACTATTGTCTCTATCAATTCCACTGATTTAACACCTTGTAAGAATCCTTTGTTTCAAGTTCAGAGTTCTGGCCCATAACACAATAAGACTTATTTCATGAGAAAAAGAAGGAAGGAAGGAAGGAAGGAAGGAAGGAAGGAAGGAAGGAAGGAAGGAAGGAAGGAAGGAAGGAAGGAAGGAAGGAAGGAAGGAAGAAAGGAAAGAAGAAAGGAAGAAAGGAAAGGAGGGAGGGAGGGAGAGAAGGAGGGAAGAGGCAGGGAAGAAATAAGGAAGGAGGGAAGGAGAGAGGGAAAGAGGGAACAAGGAAGGGAGGGATGAAGGAAAGAATAGAATAAGGGAGGGAGGGGAGGAGAGAGGAAAGGAAGAAAAGGAGGAAGGGAAGAAACCAGGGTGAAAGGGAGGGAAGAAGGAAGGGAGAGCAACATTGTTGAAATGGGACTGGTCAGTTGGATCCCCAGTAGAGCATCTACTACTAATCACAGATTATTATTTTTCCTTATTTCTTGAAGAGAACCACTGAATTCAAGAAGGTGATATTTTGATTTGTAAGTGAATTGGATTTTAATGAGACAGGGCTGTGCAAAGTCATTAGTTTCACTTTTTCTTCTAGAATCATCTGGGTCCAACATGGATTAGGATGATTATGAAAGGAGAGAGAAAATAGGATAAACAGGGCACAAATATGAAAAGAAATACTGTAATTGAATAAAATTTATAAAAAATAAGAGGCATTACTCAACAGGTAGTTTTAAAACAAAATAATCTAAACCATCTATAGCCATATACAAATTAAAGCACCTCTGAGATAAAGCACCTACATCTATAATTTTGACTAATACAACAGAAAAGAAAAACTATAACTTTTGGAGGGGATCTGGGAAGATGGAGACATTGAAATTATGAACTGATTCAGCCATTCAGTTGGAAACTATTCCCAAAGAACTATAAAACCATGCAAACCCTTTGACCCAACAATAGTACTTCTAGGTTCTACTTGATCCTAAAAGTAACTATTTGGACAGAAATATCCATAACAGCTCTTTTAGTGGTAGGAAAGACTTGGAATTTTCGTAGATGCTCTTCAATTGAAGAATGGCTGAATAAGTTGTGATATGTGATTGTGATAGAATACTACTGCACTCTAAGAAATCATGAGCACAGTACTCTCAGAAAAAAACCCAGAAAGACTTAAATGTTTTGTTGTAAGTTGGCATGAGCAGAACCAGGTCAAAATTGTGCATAATAATATTTATATAATAATAATTAAAATAATAATAGTACTCTGAGCAAATGTGAATGACTGAGCTCTTCTAAGCAATATGATCTAAGACAATTCTGAAGAATTTAGGATTAAAAATACTATCCTTAAAAATTTATGAAGTCTTAATGCAGATCAAAACATACTTTTTAAAAGATTTCTTTGTTTTTTTTTAATTTTGTCTGTTTTTTTTTCACAACATGACTAATATGGAAATATTTTACATTACTGCATATATATAATTTTATATCAAAATTTTTGCTTTCTCAATGATGGAAAGAGGATGGAAAAGGAGAGATTTTAAAATTTTAAAAATCATTTTATATGTAATTTGAAAAAATAAAATGATAGAAAGCAAGAAAGAAATAATGAAAAACACAAAGTAATTGGGAACTTAGAATGGTAGACAAGGTGAATGAACAACCTGGGAAATAAACCATTTGGACTTTAAAAAAAAAACACATGGAAATAAAGCAGATAAGTCTTGTTTTTTGACGGATTTTCATTTTTACTTACAGATATATTGGAGTCATAATTTAAGGTGGAAAAATTTCTCCTACTTTCTTGCATTTATTCAATGCAGTCTCTATGTTAGTTTAAAGTTATTCTCTCTGTTTTGGGAAATTTATAATAGAAAGTGGTAGAATCAAAGATGGTTATTAGATAGACCCTGAAAAAAAAATAGCCTCTTAGAGAAAAGATATTCAAATTAAATATGGCTTAAGTGTTCAGTTTCCCAGTGTCTGATCTGTCAATATATTTTGTCACTGGATCCAGATGACTCTGGAGGAGAAAGTAAGAATGACTGGTGACTGCACAGCTCCTCCTTGCTGAAATCCAATTCACTTGCTTGTCATGGCATCAGCTCCCTGATGTCATGGTGCTCTTTGGGAATGTAGAATAAGCAACAACAAACAGCAAAATGTGATCTCCATACAGTAGATATGAAAGCTTTGAGGTTGATAGCTGGGAAATACTAATATGAGAATTTTTAGGGGACTAAGGAACAATTTTATGTTACCTAATTGTTGTTTGGTTAAAGAAATGCAGTTTTGGGGTTTTCCCCAAAGATCAAAGTAAAACATTTCACACAAAAGATTCTATTTTAAACTAATAGTATTGGTCAGAACCAGACATCAGAGAGGAAAAGCCAAATTGCCAAATAGACCTAACTTTAGTACTTACAGCACAGTCATAATAATACTTCAAAGCCTGAACTGACACCTGTTGCAAAATCTCTGTTGCAAGGAAAAGCTGATTGAAAGAAAAATTGCCCCCTAGCCAAACTGATTGAAAGAAAATACTTACTACTTGGACAAAATAATTGAATGGGAAAGTCTCTACTTTCATCTATACTTGTACTCTCATCTACTTCCTGATAGGCAGAAACTTTACAATATCATATTGAAAATTAAATACCTTCTCTCTCTCTCTCTCTCTCTCTCTCTCTCTCTCTCTCTCTCTCTCTCTCTCCTCTCTTCTCTCTTTCTCTCTCCTCTCTTCTCTCTCTCTCTCTCTCTCTCTCTCCTCTCTCTCTCTCTCTCTCTCTTTCTCTCTCTCTCTCTGTCTCTCTCTCTTTTTCTTTTTCTCTCTGTCTCTCTCTCTTTCTCTCTCTCTCTCTCTCTCTTTCTCTTTTTCTCTCTCTCTCTCTCTTTCTCTCTCTCTCATTTGAAGTACTTGCCTTTTTGAGACTCATCTCAAATTCTATTCATAACATCTTCTCTTGAATTCTCAGATTAAAGTGACATCTCTACAAATTTCTCATAGCACTTTGTCTGGAATTCCTTTGCTTCTCACATTCTTTCTTGTATCTTGTTCATTTACCATATGCTCTAGCCTTCCCACCCTTATTAGAGTTTAAAGTCAATGAAGACAAAAATTATGAAGGAGTTGAGTGATTGCATTTGAGTGGTGTAGCATTTGATAATCTGATGGCCTGTTAGTTACTATTTTAGTGACATTAGATGAGTTGTTGACATATTTGAGCTTTAATTTTTTAAATTTTCTATCTGTAAAAAAGAAGTCATAATGGGATAATCAGAATAGAAGCAGGGATAACCTGCTTCAAGGATCAGTTCTGATGAATACTAATTGAGTGATTCTGAATGTCATAAATCCTCTTAGTGAATGAATGAGTGAATGAAAAGCATTTATTAAACACTTACTATTTGTAAGAAATATGCTAAAAAAGGGGCATCTAGGTAGCCCAGTGGTTAGAGCCCCAGCCCTGAAGGCAGGAGGACCTGAGTTCAAATCTGGCCTCAGATACTTAACACTTTCTAGCTGTGTGACCCTAAGCAAGTCACTTAACCCCAATTGCCTCAGCAAAAAAAAAAAAAAAAATTAAAAAAGAAATATGCTAAATGCTGGGGATATAAGTAGAAAAATGATGACTGGTTTTAAGGGGTTTATAACTAGAGTAGATAATACAGTTTTATAAAAAGATCCCGCAATAGAGCATATAGAAAGTCCAAGAGATCATAAGATTATTGCAATGGGATGAATGTTAAGGTCCAAGGCTCTTTAAATTACATAAGTAGATCAGATAATAGGCAAGGCATTCTACTGCAGATAGTAAGGCTCCCAGGACCTTAACAGTCAGTGACAGGCTAACACTTGGTTATCCTTCATCTCACTTGAAAAGAGTTTTTGATTCTATATCATCCAAGCTGATGGGGTGCAGCTTTTATTGGAGTTGAAGCAATTAGAGCTACTAAAGCAACCTGACCTTGGAAGTGATATAGTTTAAAAGGATATTTTTTTCCCTAGCTTTTAGAGAAAATGTTGCAATAACTCCTGGCCTTGGGAGTGCTATAATTCTACAAATATTGCTGGCTGTTGGTCAATCTGTTGGTCAATAACCCCAAGATTCCTTGGCATTGGGAGTGCTGCAGTTCCACAACCATTTTCCACAAACGTTGGTATCTGTCAGATAACAATCTATTGGTCAATGACAACAAAGTTTCTGAGACAAAAATGATGTACATACCAGACCACTAGTCAGAACCACCTGTAAGACATAAAATTAGCATATCAGTGACATGAAGCACCTGGTCTCTAACTTTTTCCTATAAATTTATCTTCTTGCCCCTGGTTCTTTGCTAAACTTCTTTGGAACTTGGCCTGTTCTTAGCATCATAATAAATCTTTGCTTTTTAACTTAGAGACAAACTGAGTTTGTGAATTCTTTCACGATGCCTGTGAAACTGACCTGGGGACACTAACATTGTTGGGGTATCTTCCACTTCAGCACAAGCCATTGAATAATCAGTCAGTCTGAGTAACCTCTCCAGTAACTAAGAAACAGACAGGAAAAGAGATGCAAATTTACATTGGTAGAGGGAGTGTCCTTCCTGGGAGTTCCCTATATGATTGAAATTGTGGATTTAGGGTTTGTTTTTTTAAAGAGAGGAGAACTGGATTGGATGACCCCAGAGGTCCATTTGAGATCTAAAAATTAGTGACTTGTGTTTTCTTTCTTTTATGCCTCTAACATTCAGTATATAGTAGCCATTTCCCAAATTTTTTTTGAATTTCATTGAATTTCTTAGGGGGAAAATAAAACTGTGGTTTTAACTATTTTAGTCATTATGGCCAATTTTAAATTATTCTCCAGAAATATTGTGAATTTCCTAGTATGAGGATTTAGGAGAAGAGGAAAAGCTACAGCAACTGAACTAGACTTCTGGGAATAACAAGACTGGGATTTCATTCTGAACAAGAAAAATTCAGGATGTTGATTAAACAAGTCAGATAATGCTCAAGAGGAGAGTCCCAAACCTCAAAAGGCTAGGGAAGGAAATAAACAACTACTGGGCCTTTATCTAGACTATCACAACTTTCAGTGAACACTTAGAAGCTAAGGAGCGATATTACTTCCAGATTTGCTGTATACAACTCATGGCTGGTTACAAAGCCACTAATCCCATCCCTTTTTCATACCCATTACCCCCTAGATCAATATTTTACATCATTATTTTGACCAGTCTCTTCATAGAAGAATCAAAGAATAAGCTGAAGTTTATTCTAATACATTTTTCTAGAGCCAGAATATGTTCAAAGGTGAGCCCTATTTATGCTTTCTTCTTGTCTCTAAGAAGGTTGAATATAGTTTTCTTGCTAGTTCAAGGAATCTCTTAGGAACCTGGGGAATTATTTCCCCAAAGCTTGTTCATCACTTCAAATAGGGATCATTTATTAAGGGAAGTTAAGCATTGTTTGCTGAGCAATTTGAGAATTTCAGGTAAAAATTCACAAAATATTAGGAAATGGTTAAAACAATTATTCTATTATGCTACAGAAGAATAATCTCCATACCCCATGGTTCATGTGTATTCCTGTTTCTTAAAGCAATATTATATATATATATATATATATATATATATATATATATATATATATATATATATATTTGTACTTTGGTTAAACGTAGAGATACTCTGGACAACTGACTACCCCAGGAAATAATGGAAAAGAAGCTTCTATCAGAGTAAGTATGGATACTTAGTATTGCTGATTTGAAATGATGCTATAAAAAAGGACTTGACCAGGAAAAGGAAACTCATACAGTGGGATGTATCAGGGGTCTTAGACAATCTATGTGACATCACAGGACTAGACTTGTGATTTCATAGGGATATTGAGTGATGCCCTGGCAAATGGTAAAAAATAAAATAAAATAAAATCACTAAAAAATGAAAGACACCCTTTTAATTTACATTACAAATTTACAGAGAAATTTACATGTCTCTATCATTTTCTTACATCTAGACAACCAAAAAAATCAAGTCCTATTTTGTATTGTTAGCCAGTTGTCAAGGTCTAGATATTTATATGACATCTGTTCTCATCAGTGTAGTAGTTCCAGCATATCCCTGAGTATATTCCTCTACAATGCAGATTTGCATCGGTTCTATAAATTAAAGATTTATTGTTTTTCCTGTGAAAAATAGGGGGAAGAAAGCCTTTTTAGAATTTTGATAGGTAGCAGGATGATATAGTGCATAAAACACTGGCTTTGGAGTCACAGAATTCTGATTTTGCCAGATGTTGGGTAGGATACTGGGTAAGTTACAGCTTTGGGTCTCATTTTCATCTTTTGAAAAAAGAGAGAGTAGGACTAGATTACATTTAAGTCCACAAAATTTAAATCTATGGTCCTATGAAATGACCAAATGGATATAGTAACTCTTATAAAAATAACAGATGCTATTCAATGTAACCATACCTTTAATTTGGTGCACTTTATAGGATTCACTTTGGTTTCTGATTTGAGATAGCAACTTGTCTCAGGAGACTTCAAAGCAAAATGTCTTGCCAGAGTGAACAGTGATAGGGATTTGAAGTAATCCTGTGAAGAAAGGAAATATGGGCTACTGGATACAGAGTTGGCCTTCAACCTGAACAATGTAAATTCAGGCCCTACATCTCACACATAACAGTTGTATGACCTTGGCCATGTTACTTGACTTCTCTCTGACCCAAATAACTCCTTAAGACTACAAGTTAGAGAACAGCTCCATTGGTAGAGAACATTTCCTGTATCAATGAAATAATAGATCGACACAAAAACAAAATGAAATAACATTGTTAATGTTTCAAAAAGGGACAAAATAGTCAAGAAATGCTATTAATTCAAGAGGAACTGTGGAATTTTCCATTCTTATATCACATCATATTTAGTACATATTAACTGAATTCAATTTTTTAATGTAATTCAGCTAAATCTATGCCTGTCCTTAGGAAGAAGCTGTCAGGAAAGTACTTATTTGTTACCCTGAACAACCTCAGATCTCTCTATTTCCTTGCTCAAAATAGAAGGTATACAGTTATCTCCATTTTCCTTACTCTATGGTACTTTGTTCCAAAATTCTAAGTATGTAAGTGTTCATAGAATGGAGAAATATACTGAACATTATCTAGCCTCAAATTTCTCTTTTTACTCATGAAACTAAGGCCCCAAAAGGCCAGGTAACTTGTCCAATGTCATACAGATATTTGGCAGCAGAATCAGAGCATCAATAATGAACATTTACTGAAATCACCTGGGTATATTATTACCTTTGTATCCAGCTGTTTTCTAATTGAACATTAATGTAATAACATTCATTAATATAGCATGCTAAAGCTTATAAAGCACATTCAAGATAATATTATTTGATTCTCACAGCAATCGTGTGAGGTAAAGCAAAAAGGTATCATTACCTCCATTATATAGATGAGGAAACTGAAGCTGAGGAAGGTTAAATAAGTTACCCACAGATAATGTATGTTTGAGACAAGATTTGAACCAAGGTTTTCTAAATTCCAAGTCTGATACTCTATTCCCCTATGCCATGTTGTTTTTCTACTGTACAATGAACTAGACTGGTACCTCTCCAACTTGAAGTCATTAATTGAGAAGATGAGGAAAACCTTAAGGAAAAAACTAACTTCCGTGAAGAGTGAGGTCATAAATCAGTTAGGGAAGAATAAAATGACTGCATCACTGCATTGAGGACTCATTAAAAAGTAGATAAAATAAATTTGAATTGAAAGCATTTCACATTTTTCTCCAGATTTATTCAATATCATTTGAACAGAAGAAAATGAGGCAGGTGCAGACGTAATTCAGGAATAGTATCTGATGTGATGAATGATGGGAGAAGGGATTAAGGCATTCTAAAATGGAAAACAATTTAGAGTTGAAACTGGCATACGAAGGGATTGAAAGAAAAGAGGAACATTTAGCCAGTGCAGGGACTTATTACCTAGAAAAGAAATGAAGAGTAGATGGAATGGTGAGAATTGTGGATAGCTGGAAATACTACATAATGAAAGACAGAATGATAGAAGATAGTGGTTTTGTAAAAGGCTTTCAGAGTTCAGGAATGTGGAAATGGAACAGTTGAGGGTAATGGTAAGATCAATGATATAAAGATCTCTATGCAGATCTAAGGTAGCACAGAGGTGTGGGTAGTGGAAATGAGTAGTTTGAGGAACTTGAAAATTAAGGTGTTTATTGAGTAGTTAATAAGCCTATATAGGAATCTTTAATGTGAAGGCAGGAAATGTCATGAACAGAAAAACACTGAGCCAGAAACTGAATTCATTTAGGAATGAATGTGCTGGAAGCTATAGATACCAGTCACTGGGATCTGGATTACAGATAAACTGAGCAAGGATGAACTTCAAAGGAAAGGTTGCTGAATAATAATAAGAGACGGAAAGCCTACAAATGGCTTGAAAAGCAATGAGCATTGTCAAAAAAGAGAAAGTAGAGTATATGAAAGGTATTGAGAAAGTAGAAATGACAGGACTTGGTAAGTGATGTCATATAAGGATTTGACATCTCGGTTATAAGCCTAAATGACTCAGAGGATAGTAGTATCCTTGAGAGTAATAGGAAACTTAGAAGAAGGGGGACTTTTAAGGGATGAGGAGATAAATTAAGTTTTAGCATGGTGAATTCAATATGTCTACAAACCACCCAAGTAAATATATCCCATAGGCAGTGGGAGATGAAACATTGGAAGAAAGGAGAGAGATTAGAGTTGGATAGCTAGATCTGAGAACCATTTGCACAAAAATGGTAACTGAAGTCATGAATATTGTTGAGTTCAACAAGCAAAATAATTGGAACACAAAAGGAGAAGTACAAGCTAGAACTCTGGTGAATATCTACAATTAATGGACATAATCTGGATGAAGAACCAGAAAAGGAGATTGAGAAGTCAAATAGGTAGGAGAAAAATTGGGAAAGAATAGTGAAATGAAAATAAAAAGAGAAAACATCATCAAGAAATAAAGGGTGATAAGCAATGTCAAAGGCAAAAAAAGGTTAAATAAAAGATGAAGACTGAGAAAAGTTCATTAGATTTAGTTTTTGAAAGATCATTGGTAATTTTAGTGAGAACAGTTTTGATTGAATGATAATTTCATTCATAATTCACATGCGAACCTGCAAAGAATTAACATCTTGTGAGAAGAAAGGAAATGAAGGTATCCAGTGTAAACAGACTTCTCAGAGAGTTTATCCACAAAAAGAAGGAAAAATATGGGACGATAATTAGAAAGGGTGAGTGAAACAAGTGAGGGTTTTTGAAAATGGAAGAGAAATGGGAATATTATCAGGCAACACAGAAGCAGCCAGTAGGCAGGGAGAGAATGAAGATAAATGAGGCACTGAGAATGACTAATCTGATGGAGAAGAAACAAAATAGGATTACTTGTACACAAAGAGAACCCTGGACAAGGTAAAAGGAATATTCTCTTTCATATCAAACATATTAGATGATTTCTTTAGTGAAATAGCTGAGAGGGTAAGCGGTTTAGTCACTATAGGAGGTTTAAGGAAAGGTTTGGAAAAGGCTCTTTGGTGTGGGGGATTTTAAAAAAAATTGGTTGCATTGAAGACTCAATTAAAATTGTGTACTATGAATTTAGAATGGATCCAGTCCAGAAATCCATCATGGTTTGTCTCTGGTTTCTTTCAATAGTATGTGAGTAGGACTGTAGGCAGCAAATGGTAGAAGTAATCTGAGGCTGAAGTTTATAGATCTTTGATGGACTAAGAGGTTCAAGGGCCTTAGCAGAAGAACTCACTGTAGAAGTAAAGGAAAGAGAGTAGCCAGTGCAGAGATGAAGGCTTGAGAGGAAAAAACTGATGAGTGGGGGAATTGAAGCTCACAGCAAAGTTGAAGAGCAGATTTGGATGCTAGAAAAAGTGACCTGGGAAAATGGTGAGGATGTTCTCTCCACCAGTGCAGCAATTGCTCTGCAATCTACAAAATGAAGAATTACCTGAGATACTGATAGTCTAAATGACCTACCTATAATTACATAGATAATATGAGTCAACGACATTAAATAGAAAAGCTGAAATTCAGATCCTCTGGATTCCAAACTCATCCCCCTATCTACTATGTCATGTTTTCTCTCATATCTATATTACAGATAAGGAAACTAGAAGTAGATAGTAAATAAATCCAGAGTTAAATAGGAAGGTAGTGGCAGACCCAGGACTAAAAATGAGGATTCTTCCATTCCAATTCAATGACCTTTGTTAACTAAAATCTAATCTAAATCACCATTGATTGCATTTTGCTTTGTATTATTGTGTTGCTTTACAGGATAAAGAAGTTCATTTGTATCTTCTACCAATAGATAGGAGACATCAAAATTTTGCCTCTCCAGCAAAAATAAGGATATTTACCATTTGATTGAAATAAATGAAATTTAATGTACATTTCCCAGAGAAAAGCATTTAATCTCAATTTAATTTGTGTTTTTATACTTAGCACCATCTTCATGACTTCTGAAAAAAGAAATGTTTCTGACATAGAAAGCATGGTCAGTTCTGTTAGTCACTTCATCCTCTTGAGCTTCTCCTCCAGCTGGGAGATACAGATGGTCTACTTTGTGGTATTTTCAGTGATTTATATGCTAACTTTAATGGGAAATGCATCTATTGTGTGTGCTGTGCGCTGGGATCGGCACCTCCATACACCCATGTACATACTCTTGGGGAATTTCTCCTTTCTGGAGATCTGCTATGTCACCACAACTGTTCCCAACATGTTGGCCAATTTCCTTTCTGAGACCAAGACCATCACCTTTGTTGGTTGTTTTGTCCAATTTTATTTCTTCTTCTCCTTTGGCTGTGATGAAGGCTTCTATCTTTGTATCATGGCATTTGATAGGTACCTTGCTATCTGTCGTCCACTTCATTACCCAACCATCATGACTACCCACCTCTGCACTGGCTTGGTGATCTTTGGCTGGTCATGTGGCTTTGTCCTCTTTCTAATACCAGTTGTTCTCATCTCACAGTTGTCCTATTGTGGCCCAAATATTATTGATCATTTTGTGTGTGATCCTGTCCCACTGATGGCCCTTTCATGTTCCAAAGCCCATACCACAAAGCTCATTTATTCTACTTTCAATACTATCTTTATGGTTGGTACTTTTATCTTCATCCTCATCTCCTATGCCTTGGTCATTATTTCTGTGCTGCGGATCCCCTCTGCAGCTGGCAAACATAAAGCTTTCTCTACATGTGCTTCACATCTAGCTGTAGTCATCTTATTCTTTGGTTCGGTTATGATGATGTATGTGCGGCCAGGATCAGAGCAACCAGTAGGATTCCAGAAAGTTGTGACCCTATTTTATTCGGTTATCACTCCACTCATCAACCCCTTGATCTACAGCCTTCGAAACAAGGATATGAAGGCTGCTCTGAGGAAAGTTCTGGTAACCAAAAGGGCTTCTCACAAGACATGAAAGGCTATTGTGAAACTATTCAGTCCACAATCTGATATTACAATGGAAAGGTACATAGTAAAGATATGTATCTGCAGAACTCTATGGGATTCATCATTAAACTGTACAATCCTAAAGGTCTACTTATCAGTTTAGGAAGCAAACCCAAAGTGGTAACTACAAATTTTTTTTTGAGGATAAAGGCAAAATGAGATTTTAATTCACATTTTTTCACTTATGAATATGTCCTGGGCAATTTTTTTTTAACATTCTGTAATTCAATTTCTAAAATAGTGAGAATATAATCTGTGTTTTAGTATGTTATGAGGGTAATCAAAATAATAGATTAAATTTAAAGAACCATACATTTCATAGAATATATCCCTCTTTTCTGTGGACCTAACCCCAATCAAAGACATTTTAGTGTGAACATTTGTTTTTATGTTGGTTAATTTTAGTATTATCCATTTTACCATGTTATTCTTTTCCTTTGAAATGTGTGAACTTTTAAAAATGGGTCATATGCTTAAATAAGTTATGTGCAATATCTTGGATTTCAAAAAATTTCTATGAGAAAAAACCCTCTCACTTTATTTCTTATCAGAAGGAACATTGAATGTGTTTTTAAATCCATTTCACTATCTTGTTTAGAAATTTTATCTCTTCCACAAATGAAGCACAATTGTAATTTGTTTTCTTTCCTGTTGCTCCCCCAAAATTAAAAAACACTAAAGCCAGAAATTCTTCTGATCATCTTAACTTTATTTTTTTTTTAATCACTGAGAAACTTTAGCTCTCTTTTAAAGATAACATTCCCTCTTTTAAAGATAACATTATGACTAGAAATTAAATGGTGGAAAAGAGGAAATTACTGAAGTTTAATGAAAAATGCTGATGATTTTTATTAAAATTTGTGATTTTGTGACTTATTCCCCAATCCTTTAGTATTATTGTTTTGATATCAATTACAAAGTAAAATATTCAAATTCCTCTAGAAAAATAAAATAATCCCTACAGCTACTGTTGCCAGAGGAATAAAGGTCCTTTTTATATAGTACCTTGAGATTAAATTAAGACCATCTAAGTTAGATATCAAAGCAGACATTTTTCTCTATTTTGTCTGAGATACTTTAGGGCATTGTTAAGTCTTTAAAGAGTATTTACAGTATGAAAAGCTAAGTTGATCATCTTATCTTAAGAGTAGCATATCTACAGAACCCACTTTTACCACTGAAAAGACAACTCCAGAAAAAAAATAATATTGATCTGTGTCACATATTTCTTCCATGATTTATAAAAAGGAATATCAACCGCTAATTAATGATTTCATCACAATCTTTATCCTGTGTCTATCTGTAAACTAAAATATGTAGTACTCTTGTTTATCAGTTACTTAGCCACTTTAATTATTTTTTTTGTGACTAGAGAGTAATACACATGAATATTAATCCAATCTGTGATCTGACACCTCTTTTTAAAGACTGTGAGAACTATCTAACAACTACTGAAAAATAATGTAGCAATAATAGTGACAATAAATCTGAAAAGGAAACCAATAAAAAGCAGAATGAAAAGAGAATGATTGATTGCTACTTTTGGGTCATCAATGTCACCACAAGCCAACCTTTTGGTTTGATCCCAATAAAAATAACTAATGGTAGAGAAGAAAAGAGAAATTCTATCTCCAAATAAATTGGACTAGCCTCAGGAACAATATCAGAACTCTCCAATTTTTGCAAGAAAATTGATGTCTTTTGGGGGCTCATAGGGCTCAAACAAATTGACAAATTTCTGCCTCTCTCTTGAAAACTTGGATATATTTGGCAAACATTGAGAAGAACTACTTGTTTATTTTATCCCAAAACTCTTGAGAACCATGGTGAAGGGAGAAATATTAAATGTAAAGGTGGACAAGAGAATAAGGTTCCACTCAAAGCAGCAGTTACAGAAATAAAAGATATCTTTTATTCAGTGATTGCAAAGTGGTTTACTCTCAAAAAAGTTAATTTAAAGGGAAGGAAATGGGCACATTGTACTTGAGAGTTGTAGAAAATTAGAAAAAACAATTTCTATTTGAGCAGAGACCAATTTAGGCCACAAACTCTTGAATGTTCTGGGTCCCCTTAACATGAAGAGAAACATCATAAGTAGTCTAAAACAACAACCAATGAAAATGACATAATCATCCCAGTAACATGACTAATTAATGTCAAGATAAGTGACTATTATAGATCAATTGTATGAAATTTTGAAGAAGAAAAGGAATAGATAAAAGTTTTGAGTCCAATGTTTTGAAAAATTATTTTTCTCTTAAATTTATTCATTTTATTATTATCTTTCTACTACAACATTCTAAGAACTTACAGGCATTCTGAGAGATTTTATGGGAGAAGTTTAATATGGCCATTAAAATCACTCATTAAAAAAACAATTTTTACATAATGAGTATTCGTGTAGTGTCACAAAAAGTGTTAAAAAAAAAAGTGTTAAATGTGTATTGCAAAATGGTAGGAAGAAAAATTAGAATGATGGCACATAGCAAAATATTTTCATTATTAGTTCACACTTAACAATATATCATAGTACTCAGCTTCTCCAAATAGCCTATTTTTTTAACATTGAAAAATTGTAATAGCAAATTATTACCCATTTTAGATGTAAAGGTCTAAATGTCAGACAAAACTGGATGTAAAGAAAATATTAAATTAGCAATGAGTGTATACAAGTAATAAACCATAATCATTAATAAGTAGCATAGGTAAGATGCAGTATGATATGCTATGTCATGCTGGATTTAATATCAGAAGATCTTATTTCAAATTTGGTATCAAAAAACTTAGGTTCAAACCTAGCATTTATTAACTATGATTCCATAGTTAAGTACTTAACCTCACTGAATATTAGTTGCTCCATTATAAAATGAGAGGTGAATTGAGATAACCTCTGAGGTTACTTTTAGCTCTATTTAGTCTTATGATTCTTAGACACTCAGCATGAATTCCCTTCAGATGTCAGGTGATATATGCTGTTACACTCAGATGGGCTTAAATTTAATTAATTGAAAATTCAGAGAGGTGGAACCAGTATGGGTGGAGTAGAGAAGCACTTTTCCAAATTTCTCCCCAAACAACTTTAAAAGAATGCCTTAAATTGAGTTCTGGAATGACCAAATTAACAAAGGGTCAGGTGAAACAATTATCTACTCCAAGACAAATTATGATGTCTACAGGAAAGGTCCCACAAAGAAAATGGAGGGAACATAAGAGTATAACACAGGCAATGCCATGAGATAGCTGCATTAGATGCAGTATCAGTTTTAGGTTCTCTCAGCCCACAGATAGTAGAATAGTAGCAAGGAACCGTTTGCTGGCACTGATTTCGGGATCCTGTTGGATTGCCCATAAGAATTCCAGGTCAAAAGAACCGATAGTATTTTCAGCGACCCAGGTTGTGGGTTTTAATGTAAAGAAATGTTTGACCACTCACAAGCTATTCAGGACCTTTATCTCAGCTCTGAAACAGAGCAGAACGCTAGCAGTTCCATCTACAAGAGAGTAAGAGACTTGTTCATACTCCTAGGGCCAGAATGAATGCTAGTGTTGGTAGATACATGAGAACAAGGTCACTTTCTAGGTAAGGACCAGAATACAGGCTAGGAGAGCAGTGATCCCATTTCTTAAATCATAATACCCTTGAGGCATCAAAAGCTTCACCTACCCCACCAGAATTAATTCTGAAAACACCAGCAAGAAAGGTCTGAAGCTTGGGATACTGCTCTTTCCATCAGAACCTAACGTAACAGGAAATTAAAACTCGAAATATGCTGGAAAATGGGCAAATAACCAAAAAAAAAATCCTAATATTAATACATTATTATTGTGACAGTGAAGATTAAGACACAAACTCAGGAGAAGACAAAGATACCAAGAACAGCTAAAAAAATAAAGCCTCAAATTGAATTGAATATATATCCAACAAGAAATCCCAGGAGAAATCAAAAAGGCTTTTAAAAATCAGTCAAAATAGAGACAAAAGTTGGAGACAAAAATGAAAGTAATGTAGAAAAATAATGGGAAATGAGTCAGCAGCTTAGTGAAAGAGTCATAAAAATCCAGAAAAGAGAAGAATTCCTTAAAAAAGAAGAATTGACTCAATGGAAAAAAGGTACAAGGGCTCACGGAAAGAAATAATTCCTCAAAAGTTAGAATTGGTGGTCATGGAGCCAAGATGGCAGAAAGATCTCTGTATGAGCTCTTCCTGGCTTCCCTCAGAATTAATAACAGATCAAGGTCTGAATGAGTTTAGAATAATAGAACTCACAAATATATGGAGTGTAACAAATTTCCAGCAGATGTTTCAAAAGAACTTCAGGAAGAGTATGTCTCAATCAGTCAGGGGTTGGGACACAGCACAGGTGCATCAAGAGGAGGCACAGGGTGCAGAAGCCTCCACATGCAGGGGGAATCTAATGGGAGCCTCATTAACTACTCTATCCTGAGTCAGAAGCCAGTGGATCAGCAGACTAGCTGTGAGACCTTCAATGCAACTACAAAAGGCAAATAGTGAGCCCCTGAACCTCAGAATAATAAACAGGATTTGGCCACACCCACTCAGCATGGGAAAGACGTCAACAGCACTAGCCCCAGGGCAGTGTGAAGCCACTGTTGCCTGTAGAAGAAGCTTGGGACAATCTCCCCTTTTCCCTAAAAGCAGATCTCAACATTAAAAAAATGGGCAAAAAAGCAAAAAGAGTTCTGAACATAGATAGCTATTATGGAGACAGGAAAAAACAGACCTTAAACCCTAAGGACATTAAAGGCAAAACATCTCTGATCAAGTCTCAAAGTGATATGAATTGGGCTCCAACTCAAAAGGCTCTCTTGGAAGAATTCAAATAGGATATTAAAAGAGAATTAGAAAAAATGAGGTGGAATGAGAAGATAGGAAAAGAAAAAAAAATTGTTTAAAGAAAGCCCTCCTTGAGACTTACATGAACTGACACTGAGTGAAATGAGCAGGACCAGGAGATCATTATATACTTCAACAACAATACTATATGATGATCAATTGTGATGCACGTGGCCATCTCCAGCAATGAGATGAACTAAATCAGTTCCAATAGAGCAGTAATGAATTGAACCAGCTATACCCAGCAAAACTACTCCAGGAGATGACTATGAACCATTACATAGAATTCCCAATACCTCTATTTTTGTCTGCCTGCATTTTTGATTTCCTTCACAGCTAATAGTACATTATTTCAAAGTCTGATTCTTTTTGTACAGCAAAATAACTGTTAGGATATGTATACTTATATTGTATTTAATTTATACTTTAACATATTTAACATGTATTGGTCAACCTGCCATCAGGAGGAGGGAATGGGAAGGAGGAGAAAAATTGGAACAAAAGGTTTGGCAATTGTCAATGCTGTAAAATTACTCATGCATATAACTTGTAAATAAAAAAACTATAATTTAAAAAAAAAAAGGAAAGCCCTCCTTTAAAAAATAGATTGAGTGAAATGCAAAAAGAAAACAATTTCTGAAAAAACATTATTGACAAAATGAAAAAAGAGAACAATTCCTTGAAAAACAGAATTGGTGAAATGGAAAAAAAATGCAATGAATAAAACAAGTTCAATTGGCCAAATTCAAAAGTAGATAAAAAAGCTAATTGAAGAAAAGAATTCACTAAAAATTAGAATTGAACAAATGGAAGTGATTCAATAAGACATCAAGAATCAGTTGAACAAAACCAAAAAAAGTGAAAAATAGAAAAAAAACATAAAATATGTCATTGGAAAAACAATTGACCTGAAAAATAGATCCAGGAGGGACAATTTAAAAAATTTTGGACTACCTGAAAACCACTATGAAAAAAGGAGCCTAGACAACATCTTTCAAGAAATCATCAAGAAAAACTGCCCTGATGTCTTAGAACCAGTAGAGCTATTGAAAGAATTCACTGATCACCTCCTGAGAGCTACAATATTCCAAGGAATATTGTAGCTAAATTCCACAATTATCAGATGAAGGAGAAAACACTGCAAGCAGCCAGAAAAAAAACAATTTAAATATTGAGGAGCCACAATCAGAATTATCTAGTACCTAGCAGTTTTCACTTTAAAGGGTCAAAGGGCCTGCAATATGATATTCCAAAGGGCAAAGGAGATTGGATTGCAACCTAGAATTATCTATCCAGCAAAATTATCTTTCAGGGAAAAAGATAGACATTCAATAAAATAGGGAATTTTCAATTATTTGAGGGGATGAAAAGATCAGAGCTGAACAGGAAATTTGATCTTCAAATACAGAACTCAAGAGAAACATAAAAAGATTAAAAAGGGAAGGAAAAACTATGTTTTTTAAAAAATGAAAATGTTTACATCCTTATATGGAAAGATGATATGTTTAACTCTTTAGAATTGTGTTTTTCTTAGGGGTATGCTTAGAGGATGTAGGTATAATTTGATTTTACTGTGATAATATAAAAAAAGAAACTAGGGGTGGAAAAGGGATTGTACTAGAAGAAGAGCATAGAAGAAGTAAAATAAAATAAATTACACCACAATTAGGGGCAAAAGAAAACTATTACAGTTAAAGGAAAGAGGTGGGGGTGAAATGACCATGTTATGCATCTTAATTTTTTTGGATTTGGTTCAAAGAGAGAATATGAGACATATTTAGTTTGATATAGAAACTTGTCTCACACTAGAAGGAAATAGGAGAAAGAAGAAAGAATAGAAGTACAAGGGGAAAGTGAAAAAGAAAGGAGGAGGGGCTGTAAAAGGGTAGGATAGATTGAGGGAGGTGGTGTTCAGAAGCAAAACACTGGTCAGGAGGGAAAGGGGGAAAGTATAATCCAAAAATAAGGTGGTGGGAAATACAGAGTTACTAATTTTAACTGTGAGTGTGAATGTGATGAAATCTTTCATAAAATGGAAGTGGGTAGTAGACTACATTAAAAGCCATAATTCTACAATATATTGTTTACAAGAAACACACTTAGGGACAGCTAGGAGGCACAATGGATAGAACACCAACCCTCAAATCAGGAGAATCTGAGTTCAAATCCGACCTCAGATACTTAACACTTCTTAGCTGTGTGATCCAGGGCAAGTCACTTACCCTAATTGCCTTAGCAAAAAAAATAATAATAATAATAATAAATAAGCAAAGTAATACATACAGAGTAAAGGTAAAAGGCTAGAGCAGAATTTATTGTGATTCAACTGAAGAAAAAAAAAAGCAAGAGTAGTGAGCCTGATCTCAAATCAAGCAAAAAAAAAAAAAAAAAGGAGAGAAAGATCTAATTAAAAGCAATAAGAAAGAAAACTACACCTTGCTAAATGATATCATAAATAATAAAGAAATATCAATACTAAACATATATGCTCCAAGTGGTATAGCATCCCAATTCTTAGAAGAAAAATTAAGAGACCTGCAAGAAGAAATAGACAGCAAAATTATACTAGTGCAGGATCTCACTCTCTTCCTTGCCCTCAGACTACTTCTTTTATGAAAGGCCTCAAAATTGGTGCTTAAATGTCAAAATCCACGAATATTGGTAGTACAACACATTACCAACAGAAGATATTCTCAAAATTCGCCAGAAAGGGTCTGTTTTTGCTTGCAGGCAGGGATAATTAGACCAGGCGCAGACCTCAGGCAGGCAGTGAGAGCATAGAAGACAGTTCACACTGAGCTGGGGTGGGATATGGTCTCAACCTAAAGAAAATTTGTGAAGAGAACTTTACCACAGTGTGAACTGTAGTCTGTAGAGGAAAATTGGTAATACCACACTGCCCTAAAAGCAGAGTGCAGTTTTTCTTTTTATTTATTTTTTGTTTTGTTTTTTGTTAAAATGAATAAAAAGTTAAAGCAGGCTCTAATGGTAGATATCTTCTATACTAATAGAGAGCAGATGTCAAACTCTGAGGAGACTAAAAACAAATTATCTCTAGATGAAACCCCAAAGGGGGATATGATCTGGTCCTTACCACATAAGGTTCTCATAGAAGAAATTAAAAAGGCTCTTAAAAGAGAGCTAGAAAAAAATGAGGAAAGGAAAAGGAAGCTGGGCAAGAGAGTCTGGATAAGTCATCCTACTCATTTAAAGATAGAGGGGATAAAGAAATCAATTCCCTGAAAACAGAATTAATAAATTAAAAAAAGAAAATAGCTCTCTAAAAACTAAAATTGGCAAAATGGAAAAAAATTCCATAGAACAAAACAACTCATTTAAAAACTCAATTGGACAATTACAAAAGGAAATAAAAAAGCAAATGAAGAAAATAATTCATTAAAAATAAGAATTGAACATTTGGAAATGAATGACTTGAGACACCAAGAATCAGTTAAGCAAAACCAAAAAAAAAGAAAAAGAAAAAGAAAAAATAGAAAAAAATGTTAAATATCTACTTAGGAAAACAATAGACCTGGAAAATAGATCTACGAGAGATAAATTGAGGATTATTGGACTACTTGAAAATTATGATGAAAAAAAGAGCCTAGACACTATTTTTCAGGAAATCAACAAAGAGAACTGCCCAGATGTTATAGAAACAGAGAGTAAAATAGATATTGAAAGAATTCATTGATCACTCACAGAAAAAGATCCCAAAATCAAAACTCCAAGAAATATTGTGATTAAATTCCAGAACTATCAGACCAAGGAAAAAATACTACAAGTAGCTAGGAAAAAAAAAAAACAATTCAAATACTAAGGAACCACAATAAGGATTACTCAGGATCTACCAGTGTCCACAGGATTGAAGGGCCTGGAATCTGAAATTCTTAAAGACTAAGGAACTTGGTTGGTATGCAGCCAAAAATAACTTACCCAGCCAAAATGAGCATTTTTTCCCAGGGAGGAAGATGGACATGCAATTAAATAAGTGAATTCCAACTATTTCTGATGAAAACAACTGGAACTAAACAAATTGTTTGACCTCCAAATATAGAACTCAAGTGAAACATAAGAAGGTAAAAAGAAATATTGGTAACTATATTTCTGTTATGAGTATACACAAAGATACATGTATAATTTGGTTTTTCTGTTATAATATAAAAAAGAAGCTAAAGGTGCAAAGGAAATAGTATCAGAAAAAAGGAAAAATGAAGGTACTACATGTCATGAAGAGGCAAAGGAAACCTATTATATCTAAGGGAAAGAAGAGAGGCGAATGAACATAGTGTGTATGGTACTCTCATCAGAATTGGCTTAAAGAGAAAAATATTAGACATATTCTATTTACAAAGAAATTTCTCCCACCTCATTGAAAATTGGGAGGGGAAAAGTGAAAAGGGAAGGAATAAGCTAAACAGAAGGGAGTACAGAAATTGTAAGGGAAAAGTTTAAAAAAAGGTGGGGGAGCATTTAAGATGGGAGGAGGGACTCGAAAGAGGGAATGCTGCATGAAGCAAGTGGTAATCACAAGATTACTACTGAGTAGGGGAGTAAGGAGGAAAAAAAAAGAGAAAAGCATAATCTGGGGTTAACAAAATGGCAGAAATATTAACCATAAATGTGAATGGGGTAAACTTCCCCATAAAGCAGAGGTGGAAAGCAGACTGGATTAAAAGTCAGAATCCTACAATATGTTGTTTGCAGGAAACACATCTGAAGAAAAGGCGGAGCAGAATCTACTATGCTTCAGGTGAAGTAAAAAAAGCAGGTGTAGCCATCCTGATCTCAGATCAAGCAAAAGCAAAAAGTGATCTAGTTAAAAGAGATAAGGAAGGGCACTATATCTTGCTAAAGGGTAACAGATAATTAAGCAATATCAATATTAAACATATATGCACCAAGTGGGATAGCATCTAAATTCTTAAAAAAAAATAAAGAGAACTGCAAGAAGAAATAGACAGCAAAACTGTAATAGTACAAGATCTCAACCTTGCACTCTCAGAACTAGATAAATCAAACCACAAAATAAATAAGAAAGAAGTTAAAGAGGTAAATAGAACACTAGAAAAATTAGATATGATATACCTTTGGAAAAAACTGAATAGAGACAGAAAGGAGGACACTTTCTTCTCGGCAGGTTTATAAACCTATACAAAAATTGACCATATATTAGGACATAAAGACCTCAAATTCAAATGCAGAAAAGCAGAAATAGTAAATGCATCCTTTTCAGATCATGACGCAATAAAAATTACATTCAATAAAAAGCTAGGGGAAAATAGACAAAAAAATAATTGGAACCTAAATAATCACATCCTAAATAATGATTGGGTGAAATAGCAAATCATAAACACAATTAATAATTTCACCCAAGAGAATGACTATATAATGAGACATCATACCAAAATGTGTAGGATGCAGCCAAAGTGGTAATAAGGGGAAATTTTATATTTCTAGAGGCCTATTTGGATAAAATAGAAAAAGAGAAAATAAATGAATTAAGCTGGCAACTAAAAAACCTAGAAAAAAGGCAAATTAAAAACCCCTCAAAACTAAACTTGAAATTCTAAAAATAAAATGAGAGATGAACAAAATATTAAAAGTAAAAAAAAAAAAAAACTATTGAATTAATAAATAAAACTAAGAGTTAGTTCCATGAAAAAAAACAAGAAAATAGATAAACCCTTGGTAAATTTTATTAGAAAAAGGGAAGAAGAAAATCAAATTGTTGTTCTTGAAAATGAAAAGGGAGAACTTGTCACTAATGAAGAGGAAATTAGAGCAATAATTAAAAGTTACCTTGCCCAACTTTATGCCAATAAATTTGATAACTTATATGAAATGGATGAATACTTTCAAAAATAGAGCTTGCTTAGACTGACAGAGGAAGAAGTAAATTGGTTAAACAGTCCCATTTTAGAAAAAGAAATAGAATAAACTATTAATCAGCTTCCTAAGAAAAAATCCCCAGGACCAGATGGATTTATATGTGAATTCTACCAAACATTTAAAGAACAATTAACTCCAATGCTATATAAACTATTTGAAAAAATAGGGATTGAAGGAGTCCTACCAAATTCCCTTTATGACACAGACTAAACCAAGTAGTTTGAAAACCGAGAAAGAAAATTATAGACCAATCTCCCTAATGAATATTGGTGCTAAAATCTTAAATAAAATATTAGCAAAAAGATTACAGAAAATCATCCTCAGGGTAATACACCATGACCAAGCAGGATTTAAAGCCAGGAATGCAGGGCTGGTTCAATATTAGGAAAACTATTAGCATAATTGACTATATCAATAACCAAATTAACAAAAACCATATGATCATGTCAAATAGACGCAGAAAAAGCATTTGATAAAATCCAACATCCATTCCTATTAAAAACACTTGAGAGTATAGGAATAAATGGACTTTTCCTTAGCATAGTCAGGAACATCTATTTAAAACCATGAGTAAGCATCATATGTAATGGGGGATCACCTGCAACGATTCCCAGTAAGATCAGGAGTGAAACAAGGTTGCCCACAATCACTATTACTATTCAATATTGAATTCAAAATGCTAGCTTCAGCAATAAAAGTTGAGAAAGATTAAAGTAATTAGAGTAGGTAATGAGGAAACCAAATTATCACTCTTTGCAGATGATATGATGCTATACTTTGAGAACCCCAGAGAGTCTACTAAAAAGCTATTAGAAATAATTCACAATTTTAGCCCAATTCATTGATATTCTCTTTCTCTATTTTATTCAAGTAAGCCTCTAAAGATATAAAATTTCCCCTTATTACTCCTTTGGCTGCATCCCACAAATTTTGGTATGTTGTCTCATTGTTGTCATTATCTTGAGTGAAATTATTAATTGTGTCTATAATTTGCTGTTTCAACCAAGCATTCTTTAAGATGAGATTATTTAGTTTCCAATTACTTTTTGTTCTATTTACCCCTAACTTTTTGTTGAATATAGTTTTTATTGCATCGTGATCTGAAAAAAAAAAAAAGCATTTACTATTTCTGCCTTCCTGCATTTAATTTTGAGGTCTTTATATCCTTATATATGGTCAATATTTGTATAGGTTTCATGAACTGCTGAGAAGAAAGTATACTCCTTCCTGTCACCATTCAGTTTTCTCCAAAGATCTATCATATCTAATTTTTCTAATATTCTATTTACCTCTTTACTTTCTTTCTTATTTGTTTAGTGGTTTGATTTATCTAATTCTGAGAGTGCAAGATTGAAATCTCCCACTATTATAGTTTTGCTGTCTATTTCTTCTTGCAATTCTCTTAACTTCTCCTTTAGGAAGTTAGATGCTATACCACTTGGTGCATATATGTTTAGTGTTGATATTGCTTCATTGTCTATAGTACCCTTTAGCAAAATATAGTTTCCTTCCTTATCTCTTTTAATTAGATCAATTTTTGTTTTTGCTTGATCTGAGATAAGGATGGCTACTCCTGCTTTTTTGACTTCACTTGAAGCATAATAGATTCTGCTCCAGCCTTTTACCTTTACTCTGTATGTATCTCCCTGCCTTAAATATGTTTGCTGTAAACAACATATTGTAGGATTCTGACTTTTGATCCAGTCTGCTATCTGCCTCTGCTTTATGGGAGAGTTCATCCCATTCACATTTACAGTTAAAATTACTAATTCTGTATTTCCTGCCATCATAATATCCCCAGCTTATGCTTTTCTTTTTTTTGCCCCTCCTTATCCCCTTCCCCTAGTATTAAACTTATGTGCCCCACTTGCATCATGCAGCTCTCCCTCTTTAGGATCTTTCTCTCCTCCCTTTGATTCCCTTCCCCTTTCTTGTACCCTTCCCTTATTACTCTTTTTCCTCTCCCCCTTTTCAATAAGGTGAGAGAAGATTCTCTGTAAAACAAATATGTCGATTATTTTCTCTTTGAGCCAACTCTGATGAGAGTAGATTCACACAATGTTCCTTCCCCTCTCTAAGTTCCCTCAGATATGATATGTTTCTTTGCCTCATCATGGGATGTAGTTTCCCTCTTTTTATCTCCCCTTTTCCCTTTTTCAGACACTATCCCCTTTCCATTTCTACTTCCCTTTTTTGTGTTATATCAATAAAATCAAATTATACATGTGGTCTTTATGTATATCCCCAACAGAAATACAGTTCTCAAGAGTTCTTTTTACCTTTTTCTGTTTCTCTTGAGTCATATGGTTGGAGATCAAATTTTTTGTTTAGATCTGGTTTTTTGCTTAGAAACAAATGGAATTCCTCTGTTTCATTAAATGAACATCTTCTTCCATGGAAGAAAATGCTCAGCTTAGCTTGGTAATTTATTCTTGGTTGCATTCCAAGTTCTTTTGCCTTTTGAAATATCAGATTCCAGGCCCTTCAATCCTTTAATGTTGAGGCAGCCAGATCTTGCGTGACCCTTATTGTGGCACCTCAGTATTTGAACTGTTTTTTCCTGGCTGCTTGTAATATTTTTCTTTAGTCTGAAAATTCTGAAATTTGGCCATGATATTCCTCAGAGTCTTTATTTTAGGGACTTTTTCAGAAGGTGTTTGATGAATTCTTTCAATACCTATTTTACCTTCTGGTTCTATTACTTCTGGGCAGTTCTCTTTGATGATTTTCTGTAAAATAGTGTCTAGGCTCTTTTTTTCATCATAATTTTCGGGTAGTCCAATGATCCTCAGGTTATCTCTCCTAGATCTATTTTCCAGGTCTGTTGTTTTTCCAAGTAAATATCTGACTTTTTCATTTTTTTGGTTTTGCTTGACTGATTCTTGATGTCTCAATGAATCAGTCATTTCTTTTTGTTCAGTTCTGATTTTTAGTGAATTATTTTCTTCATTAGCTTTTTAAACTTCTTTTAGTATATGTCCAATTGAGTTTTTAAGTGAGTTGTTTTGCTCTATGGAATTTTTTTTCCTTAAGATTATAGTTTTAGAGTTTCACAACAGTGTTCCTTGGGGTTTCCCTTGTGGAATCTCTTTCCAGAGGTGATTGATGGATTCTTTCAATGAGTATTTACCTCTTTGTTTCTAGAATATTGTGGCAGTTTTTCCTTAATGACCTCTTGCAGAATGTTATCAAGGCTCTTTGATCATGACCTTCAGGTATATCAATAATGTTTAAATTGTTCTTTTGAATTTTCCAGGTCTGCTGTTTTGCCAATGAGGTATTTCACATTTTCTTCCATTTTTTCATTTTTTTTAGTTGTTTGATTGATTCCTGCTATCTCACAAAGTCATTAGCTTCCATTTGTGTTATTCTAGTTTTATTGTGTGATTTTTTTTAGTTATCTTTTGTATCTCTTTTCCATTTGTTTTATTCTTCTTTTTAAGGAGCTGTTTTCTTTAGACAAATTTTCCTTCCTTTTCCAAACTGTTGACTCTCTCATGCATACCTCTTATTTCCTTTCTCATATCTTTTTTTCTACCTCTTTCATTTGCCTTTTGAAGTCCTTTAGGAGTATTTCCAAGAAGCCTCTTTGGGCTGGAGACCAATTTATCTCACTCTATGAGATTTCTTTGGTGGACATTCCGTCCTCGTCTGAGTTTCTATTTTGGTCTGTCATATCACTAGAGTAGCTTTCTATGGTCAAGGTTATCTTTTTGTTTCTTGCTCATTTTCTTTACTTTTCTTTTGGTATTTCCTCTTTTTTATTTTATTTTTTTTATTTTTAAGATGGAACTTTCCTCCTGGGATAAAAGTGGTGCTGTTGGTCCCAAGCTTACTGTGCAGCTCTGACACTTTCCTTTTGAGTCACAGCACCCCCTTGTGGCTGCAGGGAGTAACTTTGCCTGCTCTGTTCAGGAAACAGTTTGGTTTCCCAGAGTTTGCCTTCTGACATGGGACTGGAAGTTGCCCCTCTTATTTGCTCCTCTACAGAGCCACGACTGAGGGTCATAGCCACTGATATGCTGTGATGAAGATCCTCTCACCAGCTTTCCCAGAGTCTGTCTGACCTGCGCTAGATACCCTTTTCATCCCAATGAGATTGACATTTCTTAAATTGAAGCTGGAGAATGGTTTCGTTCAGTCATATTCTGCTTTCAAGTGGTTTTCCAGGGAAATTGGGAGAGCTCAAGCAGCTTCCTGATTTGACTCTGCCATCTTGGCTCCACTCCCAGTAACTCCTAATGCCACCTCTGGTACTTAAAGACTTAAAGTACATAACAGCATTTCAAAGTATGCTGCAAAATGTCTGCTACAAGGAAAAGCTGATTGAAAGAAAAATTGCTGTTTGGCAGAACTGGGTTGGAAGAGAATACTTACTATTTAGACAAGATAATTGAATGGGAAAGGCTCTGCCTTCATCTATATCTGTATTCTCATCTAATTTCTGATAAATAAAAACTTTACAATCATATTGAAAATGGAATAGTTTATCTTATTCCTCTCAATGCATTCTTTTGAGACTTATCTTAGATTCTCTTTTACATAACACCTTCTCTTCAATATTAATTGCATGATTCTGAACAATTCACATAACCTATTAGTGAATAAATGAATGAAAATGCTTTATTAAACATTTACTATTTGTAAGAAGTATGCTAAATGCTGGAATATAGGTAGAAAAATAATTCATGAGGGGTAGCTGGATGATGTAGTGGATAGAGTGCCAGCCCTGAAATCAGGAGGACCTGAGTTCAAATATGGCTTTAGACATTTAATACTTCCTGGTTGTGTGACCCTGGGCAAGTCATTTAACTCCAATTGCCTCAGCAAAAATAATAATAATAATAACAATAAGTTTGATTTTAAGGGAGTAGACAACAATTTTTAAAAAACTTTAAAAGAAAGTATAAGTGTTATTAAGGTTGTTGCAGTAGGGTGAATGTCAATGTCCAGGGGTCTTTAAATTACATAAGTAAATCATATGATACTGCTAAGAGTACTGAAATATAAGGAGTCAGTGCAGGGCCACTCTGGGTGGCAAGGTATGTAGATTAATGGGAATGACAGAAAGAGGGAGGGAGAAGGTAGGGGGAGAAGATAAGGGAGGGATCCATGGTGGAAGCAAGTTAAGTAATAACAAGGCAAGTGAAGGAGTAGAACTAAAGTAATTAAAAGGATTAGGAGTAGAATTTGTTAGGAAAACAATTAAGGCAATAACCA
Source organism: Antechinus flavipes (assembly GCF_016432865.1). Taxonomy (NCBI): domain Eukaryota; kingdom Metazoa; phylum Chordata; class Mammalia; order Dasyuromorphia; family Dasyuridae; genus Antechinus; species Antechinus flavipes. The sequence continues at coordinate 262,089,772 of NC_067399.1, read as the reverse complement.
TTGATCTTAGATGAAATCAAACTTAAAGATTGAATTAAAAGAGAAATCTACATTATTTCTCAGCCATATTAATATTGTTTTAGATGTGTGTCTATGTATATATAAATGCATGATAATTTGTGTGTATGTGTGCAGATATGTGTGTGTGTGGATGTATATGTGTTTATAGATGTGTGTATCAATGCTTTTTGGGAGGAGGGAAAGGGGATGAAAGGGAAGAAAGCATAAAGTAAAAAGTACACATCAGAGAACAAAAGAATAGCCTACAAGGAAGCAAATATATAATTAATATAATGTCTTCTATTATTATATATGCTTTCTTGAAATGTAAATCTATTGTTATATATTTTGAATCTTCTCTGATGTTCTGCTGAGTACATGACAGTGGTTGGTTTGGTTTTTCCTTTGTCTTTTTTATTTGTTTTTTTTTTCTTATTTGGCATTTAATTTTAAATAAAAGAATAGAAAGAACAAACCCCAAAAAAGAGATGCTAATTTACATTGTTATAAGGTATTTCCTCATTGTGAATTCCCTATGTGATTAAAATTGCAGTTTTAATTTTTAAAAAAGAGGGGAACTGGACTAAATAATCTCTGTGGTCCATGTAGGTCTAAAATTTGTGACTTTTTTTTTTCTTTTGTATTTGTAGCAGCTAGCATTTCACAAATATTTATGAAATTTCCTGAGGAAAAAAATTAGACTGTAATCTACCAACAAAGGTTTTAACTTATTTAATCATTATGACCATCTTTATCAATTTTAAATTATTCCTCACAAACATTGTGAAATTCCTGGAATGAGGATTTAGGAAAAGAGAAGCTACAGCAATTGAATGAGACTTCTGGGAATAGCAAGGCTTGGGATTTCATTCTAAACAAGAAAAATTTCTGATGTGGAGTAAACAAGCCAGATAATGCTCAAGAGGAAAATCCCAAACCTCAAAAGGATAGGGAAGGAAATAAACATCTATTAGGCCTTTATCTGGACCTTCCCAATTGTCAGTGAATACTCTGATGCCAAGGAGTGAGGGTCCTTCCAGTTTTATCGTGTACAACTCATGGCAGGTTACAAAGCCAGAGATCCCATCTCTCTTTCATACCCATTATCCCCTAATGCAATATTTGACTTTCTTGCTTTGACCAGTCTCTTCTGGAAAGAACGAAAGAGTAAATTGAAGCATACTATAATCTCTTGCAATTAGAACTTTGCCTGGGGCCAGAATATATTCAAAGGTCAGTCCTATTTGTACTATCATTTTTGTCTCCAGGAAGGTTGAATATAAAAGCCCAAAAGGCACAGGGTTTTCTTGTTATTTCTAAGAGACTTTTAGGAACCTTGGGGAATCACTTCCTAGTCCTGTAGTTTGTTCATTACTCTAAATATGGATTGTTTATTAAGGGATTTTAAATATTGCTTATTAAGCTATTTGAGAATTTCAAATAAAAATTCACAAAACATTAGAAAGTGATTAGCACAATCACAGAAACTATCACAATAGTTTCTATTGCTGTTACAAAAGAATAACACCCATGTCTTAGTTTTCATGTGTATTCCTATTACTTAAATGTTAAGCCACATTTAGTGTTTATTTTAATTGTACTTTGATTATACTTAGATATATTCTGGGCAGCAGACTACTGCAGGAGACACTGAAAAAGAAGCTCCTACCAGAGTAAGTATGCACACTTAGACAGCAATATTGATTTGAAATAATGCTGTAAAGAAGAGATTGATCAGTGAAAAAAAAATTCATACAATTAGATGTCAGGGGCATAGATGATCTAGGTTATATCACTGGACTAGATTTGTGATTTCATGGGAATATGTGAAGGGATATCCTGGAAAATGGCTAAAAGCTAAAAAAAAAAAAAAAGGCTTAGAAAAGACTATAGTGTGGAGTAGTAAATCAGTGTAGGAGGAACTACTTGTGATCTTCTCTGGTTAGTTTCAATATCATATGAGTAGGATTGAAGACAGCAGATGGTAGAAGTAATCTAAGGCTGAGTTTTGGAAATATCTTGGATGAGTTAAAGAGCTCAAAAGCCTTAGCAGAAGAGCTCACTATAGAGTTAAAGGGAAGTGAATAAGCCAGTGCAAGTGTGTTGGCTTGGGGGAGAAATGATGGGTGGGGGACTGAAACTCACAGTAAGGATGAAGAGCAGCATTTGGAGTTGCAAGGGAGAGGAAGAAATAGAGTGACACAAGATAACAATTAGATAAAGAAATTTCAGAATCTATAGACACGGAAGAGGACTGGTTTTAGCTGATAGCAAGATCAAGGGTGTAGCCATTTTTGTAACTGATGTGGGATGAAGAAATCTTTCATAGAAAATAAGTAAGTTGAGGAATAAAGAAGTTAGAGTTTTTGAGGAAGTATCAATATGTACACTGACGGAACTGATGAGGAAAGACTATGAATCAGGTACTGAACCATTGGGGAAAGAAGCAATATTCTTGAGATTGGTAGATAGTGACCACCTGAATATTGATTGAGTAATAAATATGGATTCAATCAAACTCAAAGTAGTTATTGAGTGATGATGATAAAGGGAGAGCCTAGAAGTATAAGGTAGTATTTTAACTTCCCCACCATCACCAATGAGCCATGGGATATGAAAGAATATGCAACAATGCTACAAAAAGTAGCCAGGGATTTGGTAAGGACATTACTTCCACCAATGCAGCAACTGCTTTACAACTTGCAGACTGAAGAATTCCTTGGGATATTGATATACTAAATGACCTGTCTATAATTACACAGAAAAAAAATGTGTCAGAGACACATTTAATTTAGGTACTCAAATCTTCTTGATTCTAAGCTTATCTCCTTATCCACTATATCATACTTTCTCTAATACCGAAAGGCAACAGACACAGAATCAAATAGAAGTGTAGTGGCAGAGTACAAGAAACGAGGATTTTTGAATTCTAGGTTCTTGATCTTTGTTAACTAAAATCTAACCTAAATCATTCCTGTTTTGCTCTGTAGTACTGTGTTGCTTTACTAGATAAAGAAGTTCATTTGTACATTCTAATAATAGGTACAGGACATCATAATTTAAATTCCAGCAAAAATCAGGATGCTTACCATTTGATTGAAATAAATGAAAATGCAATTCACACTTCTCAGGGGAAAGAAACAATCTCAATTTAATTTGTATTTTTATACCTAGCACCATCTTCATGGCTTCTGAAAAAAGAAATATTTCTGACATAGAAAGCATGGTCAGTTCTGTTAGTCACTTCATCCTCCTGAGCTTCTCTTCCAGCTGGGAGATACAGATGGTCTACTTTGTGGTATTCTCAGTGATTTATATGCTAACTTTAATGGGAAATGCATCTATTGTCTGTGCTGTGCGCTGGGATCGGCACCTCCATACACCCATGTACATACTCTTGGGGAATTTCTCCTTTCTGGAGATCTGCTATGTCACCACAACTGTTCCCAACATGTTGGCCAATTTCCTTTCTGAGACCAAGACCATCACCTTTGTTGGTTGTTTTGTCCAATTTTATTTCTTCTTCTCCTTTGGCTGTGATGAAGGCTTCTATCTTTGTATCATGGCATTTGATAGGTACCTTGCTATCTGTCGTCCACTTCATTACCCAACCATCATGACTACCCATCTCTGCACTGGCTTGGTGATCTTTGGCTGGTCATGTGGTTTTGTCCTTTTTCTAATACCAGTTGTTCTCATCTCACAGTTGTCCTATTGTGGCCCAAACATTATTGATCATTTCATGTGTGATCCTGTCCCATTGATATCTCTTTCATGTTCCAAAACCCATACCACAAAGTTTATTTATTCTACTTTCAATACTATTTTTATGGTTGGTACTTTTATCTTCATCCTCATCTCCTATGCCTTAGTCATTAATTCTGTGCTGCGGATCCCCTCTGCAGCTGGCAAACATAAAGCTTTCTCTACATGTGCTTCACATCTAGCTGTAGTCATCTTATTCTTTGGTTCGGTTATGATGATGTATGTGCGGCCAGGATCAGAGCAACCAGTAGGATTCCAGAAAGTTGTGACATTGTTTTATTCAGTTATCACTCCACTCATCAATCCCTTGATCTACAGCCTTCGAAACAAAGATATGAAGGCTGCTCTGAGGAAAGTTCTGTTGACTAAAATAACTTCTCACAAGATATGAAAGGTCATTGTGAAATGCATTCATTATATAGTCTAAAATTACAATGAAAGGGGATATAGTGGAAATTTGCATCTATAGAAGTCATTATTAAACCATACAAACTTAAAGGTCTGTTTACCATGGAAATCAAACCTAAATTGGTGAATATAGTTGTTTAAGTATTAAGGGGAAGTGAGATTCTATTTCATATTTTCTCACTGATAAATATTTCCTAAAATAGCAACAACACAATCTGTGCTTTAGTGCTTTAGTACTCTAGAGTGCTAGAGTACTCGAAATAAAGATCATATATCTCATATTCCTCTTTTCTGTAAATCTAACTTCAATCAAAGATGCTTTAGGATAATCATTTGTTTCTATTTTGGTACCTTGTGACTTATTTTAGTATTGTCTATTTTATCATAATAGCATCCCTTTTCCTTTAAAATTTGTGGGGATTTTTTAATGAGTAACTATAAAATGTGCAATATCTTGAGTTCCAAAATATATATATATATGAGAAAAAACTTTCCAACTTTCCTTTCAGTCAGAGGGAAAATGGAATGTGGGGTTTTTTTTAATTATTATTATTAATTTTACAGTTTGTCTTGTTTGGAAATTTCATGTCTTCCATAAATGAAGCACACCTGTCATTTTTTCCTTTCCTGCTGCCCCCAAAGATTAAAGAATACTAAAACCTGAAATTCTTCTGATCATCTTATCCCTGGTGTATTTTTTTTAATCAGTGAGAAAATTTAATCCTTTTCAGTATCTTATTTTCTCTCTTTAAAATTATTATGGAACTAAAAACTGAGTGGTGGAAAGGAGAAATTAATGAAGCTTAATGTAATGTGTTGTGTTGACTTTATATTAAAGATGCCCCAGTTATGATTTGGGGTCTTATTTCCAGTCATTTGGTATTATTGTTTTGAAATCTGAGGCAATTACAAAATAAGATATTCATATCCCCCCAAAGAAATAAAATAACCCCTACAGTTGTTGCTGCAGGATGAATGAAGGTCTTTTTATATGGTAGCTTGGTATTCTACTTAGACTATCCAAGATAAATAGCAAAATAATGCAATCTGTCTTTGAAATGCTCCAAGGCATTGCCAAGTATCTAAAGAGCCTTCATGATACAAAAAATAAGCTTGTCATCTTATCTAAGAGTACTATATCTAGTGAACCTACTTTTATCACTGAAAAGACAGCTCCAGAAATAAATATAACATCTGTCTCTATCATTAAAATATTACTTTACTTCTTGCATGGTTGACAAAAAGAAATGTCATTCCCTAAATCAATGGTACCTTTAGAAGTTTTTATCCTCCATCTATAACCTTAAGTATGTAATACTCTTGATTGCCCCATATAGTTAGCCAACTTCATTATTCTGTTTGTGACTAAATAGTAATACACATAGATATCAAACCATTGTGTGATCTGACACTTCTCTTTAAAGATTGTGAGAACAAGTACTTTTATGGCAAGAATAATGACAATGGATCTGAAAGGGAAACCAACAAGAAGCAGAATGAAAAGAGGATCATTGCTACATTTGATTCATCAAAGTCATCACAAGTCAACCTTTTGGTTTCATTCCAACAACAATAAAAAAAAAAGGAATGGCAGAGAAGAAAATAGAAATCTTATCTCAAAATAAATTGTACTAGCCTTTGATACAATATCAGAACTCTCCAATTTTTTTGCAATAAAATTGATGTTTTTTAGACTGAGAAATTTCTCCCTCTCCATTGAAAACTTGGATGTATTTGACAAAGGTCAAGACCCATTTTTTTTTGTTTCATCCCAAAACTCTTAAGGACCATGTTGAAGGGATAAATGTTAAATGTAAAAATGAAGAAAATAATAAGGACCCACAGAACAAAATAATAAGGAGCAGTTACAAAAATCAGAGATACCTTTTATTCAAAGAAGTGCAAACTTTTATCAAAAAAAAGTTAATTTAAAGAGAAGGCAATGGGCACACTGTACTTGAATGCTATAGAAAATTATAAGAAACAACTTCTAGTTTGAGCAGACACCAATTTAGGCAACATTCTTTCAAGTATTTTAGGTCCACTCAACATGCAAGTAATAATGTATAGAAACATCACATTGTATTCTATCAACAAAAAGGACACTACTATTCCAGTAACATGACTAGTTAATATCAAGATAAGTGACTATATGGATAAATTGCATGGAATTTTACTGAAGAAAAGGGATGGATAAAAGTGTTGAGCCCAATATTTTGAAAAATTATTTCCCCTTAATTTTATTCATCTTATTATTAATATTCTACTACAACATTCTAAGAACTTATAGGCATTCTGAATTTTATAGGGGAAGTTTAATATGGCTAATAAAATAATTAACAAAAAAAGAAAACAATAATTTCACATGAGTTGAATACTCTGAAAAGTGTCACAAAGAGCAAAACAGTGTTAAATTTGTACATAGCAAAATATTTTCATGATTGGTTCACACTTAAAAATATCTCATAGTACTCAGCTCCTATAAATAGTCTGAAGTTTTTTTTTAATCATTGAAAATCTAACAACAGATTATCACCCATTGTGGGTAGAAATATATACTTAAGAGATGTGTCAGACAAAATGGGTTTAAAGAAAATATTTTAAATTAGCAAAGACTACATAAATAACATAAGTAAGATGCAGTGTGATATGGTATAAGTCATGCTAGATTTGGTATCAGAAAATCTTATTTCAAATTTGGTATCAGAAGACTTGAATTCAAATCCATCATTTACTAGCCATGAGACCATAGTTAAGTATTTAACCTCACTGGGAGTAGTTCTTCTATAAATAAGAAGTTGATTGAGAAGATCTTTCTTTGACACTGAGCATGAATCACCTTCAGGTGATTATATGCTACATAGATGATATACATATCAGATGATATATGTTACACTCAGATGGGCTTAAATTTAATTGAAAAATTAAGAGAGGTAGAACCAATATAATTGGGGGAAGAGAAGCACTCTCCCAAATTATTCTCCAAACAATTCTAAAATATTTTTTTAAATTGAGTTCTGGAGTGGCAGAACCAACAAAATATCAGGTAAAGCAATTATCTACACCAAGATAATGTAAGATGTCTAAAGGAAATATTTGGCTCACATGAAAAATGAAGGGACCACAGAAGCATAACACAGGCAGTGCAATGAGATGGCTGCATTAACTACAACTGCCATTTCAGGAGCTCTCAGGCCACAGATGGTAGAGGAGGTCAGCCAACTGCTCAGAAGGAGATTACAGGGAACCATTTGTTGGCACTGAATTCAGGTTCCTGTTGCATTTCCCATAAGCAGTTACAGGTCAAAAGAAGTGATAGTACTTTAAGAGCAGGCTATCAGGGACCCAGGTTGTGGTTCTAAGGCAAAGAAGAATGCTTTTGGTCACTCACAATGTATTAGGGACTCTCATCTCAGCTCTAAGACAGAGGAAAGCACTAGCAGATGCATCTATAGGAGAGGAAGGGATCTCATAGTACTAAAACCTGGAGGAGTACTAGTATTGGTAGTTACATGAGAACAAGGTCGTTTTCTGGATAAGAACTAGAGCTCAGATCAGGAGAGCAATGACCCCACCTCTCCTTAGATTATAACATTCTAGAAGTCCCAAAAACTTCCAGACACCCACCTCACCAGAGTTAGTTCCAGAAACAGCAACAAGAAAGATCTGAAGATTGGTATATAACTCTCGCTCCAGTTCAGCGTCAGAACCTAACTCTAATAGAAAATTAAATTGCAAGAAATATGCTGGAAAATGAGCAAAAATCTAATCTTAATAAAATATTATGGTGAAAGGGAAGATTAAAACATAAACCCAGAAGACATTGTTTAAAAAAAAAGCCTCAAAGAAAAAGAAAAATGTGAATTGGATATAAATCCAAAAGGAATTCTCAGAAGAAATCAGAAAGGATTTTTAAAATTGAACAAGAGAAATAGGCAAAATTTGGAGAAAAATGAAAACATGCAGGAAAATTATTAATAAAGAGTCAAAAGATTTATAAAAAGATTACAAAAATTTACTGAATAGAAAAATGCCTTAAAACCTTTTCAGATGATCAGATATAGTTTCAGTTTCTTCATCTGAAAATTTTCTGTTTGTATCTTTTGACCATTTATCAATTGGAAAATGGCTTGAACTATTATAAATTTGAATCAATTCTCTATATATTTTTGAAATGAAGCCTTTATCAGAATCTTTGAATGTAAAAATGCTTTCCCAGTTTATTGCTTCCCTTCTAATCTAGTCTGCATTAGTTTTGTTAACTTAATATAATCTAAATTATCTATTTTGTGATCAACAATAATCCCTAATTCTTCTTTGGTCAAAAATTCCTTCATCCTCCACAGGTCTGAGAGGTAAACTATCCTATGGTCTTCTAATTTGTTTATAATATCATCCTTTTTGTTTAAATCATAAACCCACTTCAACTTTACCTTGGTAGGTGTTAGATGTTAGGTGTGAGTTAATGCCTAGTTTCTGCCATACTAGTTTCTAATATTGCCAGCAGTTTTTGTAAAATAGTGAATTCTTATACCAAAAGGCGGGATCTTTGAGTTTGTCAAAATTAGTTTGCTGTAGTCATTGGCTATTTTGTTTTGTGAAGTGTTTAACTTATTCCACTGATCAACAGCTCTATTTCTTAGCCAGTACCAAATGGTTTTGATGACTGCTATTTTAGAATATAGTTTTAGGTCTGGCACATTTAGGCCACCTTCATTTGCATTTTTTCCATTAATTCCCTTGAAATTCTTGACCTTTTCTTATTCCAGATGAACTTTGTTATTATTTTTTCTCGATCTGTAAAATAATTTCTTGGGAATTTAATTTGGTATGGCACTAAATAAATAGATCAATTTAGGTAACATTGTTTTTTTTTTTTATTATTATATTCACCAGGTTTTTTTTTTTATTATTATATTTACTGGGCCTACCCATGAGCACTTCATGTTTTTCCAATTGATTAGATCTGACTTTATTTGTGTGGAAAGTTTTTTGTAGTTGTGTTCATAGAGTCCCTGACTTTGCCTTGGCAGGTAGACTTGCAAATATTTTATGCTATCGACAAGTATTATAAATGGAATTTCTCTTTATATCTCTTGCTATTGGATTTTGTTGGTAATATATTAAAATGCTGATAATTCATATGGATTTATTTTGTATCCTGCAACTTTGCTAAAGTTGTGATTTGTTTCTAGTAGTTTTTAGTTGGTTTTCTAGGGTTCTCTAAGTTTACCATCCTATAATCTGCAAAGAGAGATAATTTGGTTTACTCATTACCTTTAATTTCTTTTTCTTCTCTTATTGCCAAAGATACCATTTCTAATACAATATTGTATAGCAATGGTGACAGTGGGCAACCTTCTGTCACTAGTGATCTTACTGGACTGGATCTAGTTTATCCACATTATTTATGATGCTTGCTGATGACTTTAAATATACGCTACTGATCATTTTAAGGAAAACTACATTTATTCCTATACTTTCTAATGTTTTTTATTAAGGGTTTTGGATTTTGTTAAATGCTTTTTTCTCTATCTATTGAGTCATGCAATTTTTGTGAGTTTGGTTATTGATATAATCAATTATGCTTTAGTTTTCCTAATATTGAAACAATCCTGCATTCCTGGTATAACACTTACTTGGTCATGGTGTGTTATCCTGGACATAACTTTCTGTAATCTCTTTGATAATATTTTACTTAAGATTTTTTTGCATCAATATTCATTTGGGAAATCAATCTATAATTTTCTTTCTCTTTTTTGATCCTTCCTGGTTTAGGTATCAGCATCATGCCCATGTCATAAAAAAGAATTTGTTAGAATGAATTCATTCCTTATTTTCTCAAATAGTTTACATGGTATTGGAATTAATTGTTCTTTAAATGTTTAGTAGAATTCACATGTAAATCCACCTGGTCCTGGAAATTTTTTTAGGGAGTTGATTAGTAGCTTGTTCATTTTCTTTTTCTAAAGTGAGACTAAGTAATTTATTACTTCCTCTTTAATCTGGGCAATCTATATTTTTTAAAAATATTCCTCCATTTCATTTAGATTATCAGATTGATTGACATATAGTTAGGCAAAGTAGGTCCTAATTGTTGCTCTAATTTTCTCTTCATTGGTGCAAAGTTCACATTTTTCATTTTTGATACTAACAATTTGATTTTCTTCTTTACTTTTTCTAATCAAATTGACTAAAAGTCTATCTATTTTGTTGGTTTTTTTAAAAAATAAAAACAACTCTTAGTTTTGTTTACTCATTAAATAGTTTTTTTCTTCCAGTTTTATTAATCTCTCCTTTTATTTTCAGAATTTCAAATTTGATATTTAACTGCTTTTTTTTTTAATTTGTTTTTTTTTCCCCTAGCTTTTTTAGTTGCATGCCCAGTTCATTGATTTCCTTCTCTATTTTTTGCAACTAAGCATCTAGATATATAAAACTTCCCCTAAGAACTGCTTTGGCTGCATTCCATAAATTTCATTATGTTGTCTCATTTTTGTCATTCTCTTGGATGAAATTATTAATTATGTTTATGATTTGTTGTTTCACACATTCATTTGTTAGGATCAGATTATTTAGTTTCCAATTAATTTTTGGTCTATTTTCCTGTGGATCTTTATTTCGAGTAATTTTTATTGACTCATGATCTGGAAAAGATGCATTTACAAATTTTGCCTTTCTGCATTTGATTTTGAGGTATGTATGCTGTAATACATGCTCAATTTTTTGTAGGTTCCATGTACTGCCGAGAAAAAAAGCATAGTCCTTTTTGTTTCCATTCAATTTTCTCCTCTAACTTTTCTAAAATTCTATTTACCTCCTTAACTTCTTTCTTATTTAATTTGTGGTTTGATTTATCTAGTTTTGATAGAGCAAGGTTGAGACCCCCCACTCTTGCAGCTGTCTTAATGTATTCTCTAGGAATTTGGATGCTACACTACTTGGTGCATATATGTTTGGTATTGATATAACTTCATTATCTCTGGTAACTTTTAGCAAAATGTAGTTTATTTCCTTATCTCTTTTAATTAAATCTATTTTTACTTTTGCTTGTTCTGAGATCAGGACTGCTACCCTGCTTTTTTCACTTCACCTGAAACAAAATAGATTTTGCCCCAGCCTTTTACCTTTACTCTGTATGTATCACTCTGCTTTAAATGTGTTTCTTGTAAACAACATAAGGTAGGATTCTGCCTTTTATTCCAATCTGCTATTTACTTCTGCTTTACGTGAGAGGTCATCCCATTCACATTCACAGTTAAAATTATTAACTATATTTCCCACTATTTTATTTTCCCCAAATTACACTTTTCTCTTTACTTTCCCCCTTTCCCTGCTCCCCAGAATTTTGCTTCTGACCACCACCTCCTTCAAACATCTCCTCTTTTTTACATCCCTTTCCCCCTTTTTATACCTTTCCCTTTCTACTTCTCCTCTCCCTCTATTAGCCCCCCTCTTTCCCTTCTCCTTTCTCCTCCTACTTCCTGTAGGATGAGACAAGTTTCTCTGTGCAGCTAACCATCTTATTTTCTCTCTTTGAGCCAAATCTGATGAGTGTAAAATTCACATAATGCTCATCCCCTTCACTTTTTTCCCTCAATTGGAATAGATTTTTTTGACTCTTTGTGAAATGCAATTTACCTCATTTTGCTTCCATTTTCCTCCTCTTCCAGTACAATCCCTTTTTCAACTCTAGTTTCTTTTTTACATCATCACAATAAAATCAAATTATACCTGTACCTCCTAAGTATAACATAACAGAATGCAGTTATCAAGAGTTAAATATAACATCTTCCCTTATAGGGATGTAAGGGTTTTAACTTTTTAAAAGAAGTCATTTTTTTCTTTCCTTTTTACCCTTTTTATGTTTCTATTGAATTCTGTGTTTGAAGATCATATTTTCTGTTCAGGTCTGGTTTTTTCAACAGAAATAAATGAAATTCACCTGTTTTATTGAATTTATATCTTTTTTCCCTGAAAGATAATGCTCAATTTTGCTGTATAATTGATTCTTGGCTTCAATCCAAGTTCCTTTACCTTCCTGAATATCAGATTGCAGATCCTTCAATCCTTTAAAGTGGAAGCTGCTAGATCATGTGTAACATTGATTGTGGCTCCTCAATATGTGAATTGTTTCTTTCTGGCTGCTTGCAATATTTTCTCCTTTGTCTGATAATTCTGAAATTTAACTAGAATATTCCTTGGAGTTTTCATTTTGGGGTCTCTTTCAGGAAGTGATCAGTGAATTCTTTCAATGACTATTTTATCATATGGTTCCAAAAATATCAAGGCAATTTTCCTTGATGACTTCCTGAAGATTGAAGTCTAGGCTCTTTTTTCATCACAGTTTTCAGGAAGTCCAATAATTCTTAGATTGTTTCTTCTAGATCTATTTTCAGGTCAATTGTTTTTCCAATGAGGTATTTTACATTTTATTCCAGTTTTTCTTTTTTCTTTTTGGTTTTGTTTGACTGATTCCTCCTGTCTCATTAAGTCATTCATTTCCATTTATTCGATTCTAATTTTTAGTGAAATCTTTTCTTCAGTTAGCTTTTTTAAATCTCCTTTTGCATTTGGCCAGTTGTATTTTTAAATGATTTGTTTTGTTCATTGGATTTTTTTCCATTTCACAAATTCTGTTTTTCAATGACTTGTTTTCCTTTTGAAATCTATTTTAAGGGCTTATATGCTTTTTCCATTTTGTCAAATCTATTTTGTAAGTTTTCTTCAGATAATTTCTGTATTTTCTTTTCCAAATTGCCCTGCAATGTTCTCATTTCCTTTCCCCATTTTTCTTCTCTCTTTTAATATAATTTCTGAGTTCTTCCAATTTGCCTCAGAGTTGCAATATTTTTCTTCTCCTTCTCCATAAAAGCTATCTATGTCAGAGTTCTTTTTGCTTTTTTTCTCATTTTTTAAAAAAAGTTAAGGTCTGCTCTTAGGACAAAGGAGACCTTTTCCCAAGGTTCCTCTACAAGCAACAGCAGCTTTTTGCTGATCTGGACCAATCCTGCTGGGTGGATATAGCTAAATTCCATGTTATTCTGGGGTTCAGAGTCTCACTATTTGCCTTTTGTACTTGTGTTATGTATTTGTGTATGTTGGGTTGTGTACCTGTGTCTCACAGGTAATATGGTAATCCAGTGATTTCTGAACTAGGAGTGTAGTCAAAGCAGCTGTATTTTAGCTAAGATTCTCCTTGTTGATTTCCCAGCACTTGGACACCACACCATCCTGGGCCCCTATACTATGCTTGTGCTCAGCCACCTCCCCCATGCCCAATTAAACCAAACCTTTTCTGAAGTTCTTCCAAAATATCTTTTACTGGAAATTTGTTGCACTCCAAATATTTGTGGGTTCTGTCATTCCAAAACCAGTACAGAGGTTTGATCTGGTGCTGATCTGAGGGATATCAGGAAGAGTTCAGATATGCTATTCTCTGCCATTTGCGGTCTGCCCCAACTATGGATAACCTAACACACTTAAACATCCCTGAAATTTCTAGGGTTTTTTTTTCCCTTTAACTAATTTATTTATTTAAACAAATAGAAAAAGAAAAAAAAATATTATTATGTGCGCAACAGAACATCAGAGAAGATTCAAAATATAAAGCAATAAAATTTCCATTTCAATAAAATCTAAATAATAAATACTAAACATAGGATTCAGAGCTATCTTTTCTTTGCTTTTTTGCAAGAATTTTTTTGTTCTTTGCTGTGTACTAATTAGTTTATTCTTTTCTCCTTCCCTTCACAGAAGGCTATAATTAAGTACAGATATATTTTGTATACACATACATACATAGACACATATATAGACAGAGATAGCTATGATATATATCTGTGTAAGACCATATTATATTTGTTTGCCCATTGTTTCTCTAAAAGTGAATAGCATCATCTTTCATATGTCCAAGTCTTTCCATATTTTCTAACCCACCAACTTATCACTTCCAACTTATTGGAACTTTCCAAACTTGTGCTATCTAGTTATTTTAAATAATCTAAAACAATGTTAATATGGTTCTTCTATAGTGTAGTTTCTCTATTTTTCTCTTTTGGTTAAATCTATTTTAACTTTAACATTGTCTGCGATCATGATTACAAGCCCTGCTTTTTTATTGCATTTCACTTTATTGTACTTCACAGATATTCTATAACATTCTTATGTCATAACTTATTCAACTGATGAGCATCTATTCAGTTTCCAATTCCTTGCCACTACAAAAAGACCTGCTACAAAGATTTTTGCACATGTGCATCCTTTTCCATTTGTAATGATCTCTTTGGAATATAGACCCAGTAGAGATACTGCTAGGTCACTTTTGATCATAGTTCAATATTGCTCTCCAGAAGAGGTTGGATCAGTTGACAACTTCACCACCAATATATTATTAATGTCCTAGTTGTCCCACATCCCTTCCAACATTTATCATTATCTTTTTCTATCATCTTAGTGTTGCTGTGTCTTAATTTGCATTTCTCTGATCAGTAGGGATTTAGAGCATTTTGTCATATGAGAAAAATAATAATCAAGGGGTAAAAAAATGGATTGTATGGGGAGAAGAGAAAAGGGAAAAGACAGAATAAGGTAAAATATATCACATGAAGTGACACTAAACATCTATTATAGTAGAGGAAAAGAAGGTGATAAGCATTGTTTGAAATTTACCCTCATCTAATTAGCCTTAAAGAGGGAATAATATGCACATTCATTTAGGCATATACATTTTCCTTACCCTATGTGGAAGTAGGAGGGAAAAGAGGAAAGAACAAGGAAGGGTAGCTAACAGAAGAAAGAGTAGATTGAGAGAAATAGTGGACAGAAGGAAAACATTGGTGAGAAGGGACCAAATGAAAAGAGAGAGAAAAATATAAATGGGGGGAGGGCAATAGAATGAAGGAAGATGTACAGGTGGTGATGATAATTGAATGTAAATAGGATGAAAGAGAAGAGGGTTGCAAAGTGGATTAAAAAACAGAATCCTACAATATTTTCTTGTAAGAAACGCATTTGAAGCAGAGAGTCAAACAGAACAAAGGTTAAAGGCTGGAACAGAATAGATTATGCTTCATCTGAAATTTAAAAAAACAAAGCATGGGTGGTAATCTTGATCTCAGATAAAACAAAAGTAAAAATAGATTTGATTAGAAGAGACAATGAAAGAAATTACATCTTTTTATTATAGCTTTTTATTTACAAGATAGATACATGGGTAATTTTTCAGCATTGACAATTGCAAAACCCTTTGTTCCAATTTTTCTCTTACTTCCCCCCATCCTCTCCCCTAGATGGGAGGTTGACCAATACATGTTAAACATGTTAAAACATAAGTTAAATACAATATATGTATACATGTCCATAGAGTAATTTTGCTGTACAAAAAGAATCGGACTTTGAAATAGTGTACAATTAACCTGTGAAGGAAATCAAAAATGCAAGTGGACAAAAATGCAGGGATTGGGAATTCTATGTGGTGGTTCATAGTCATCTCCCAGAGTTCTTTCACATCAATTCATTACTGCTCTATTGGAACTCATTTGGTTCATCTCATCACCAAAGAGGGCCATGTCCGTCAGAATTGATCATCATATTGTGTTGTTAAAGTATACAATGATCTCCTGGTTCTGCTCTTCACTCAGCATCAATTCATGTAAGTCTCTCCAGGCCTAATAAATCACATCTTGCTAAAAGTTACCATAGACAATAAAGTATATCAAGACTAAACAAATAGGCATGGAGTAGTATAATTCTTCAGAAAAAAAAAAAAGTTGTCAGTTGCAGGAAAATATAAACAGCAAAACTATACTAGAATGGAATCTTAACCAAATCTAACCACAAAATAAACAAGAAAGAAGTTAAGGCAGTGAATAGAATTTTTTTTAAAATTTATACATGATAGACCTCTGGAGGAAATTGAATGAGGATAAAAAGGAATATCCCTTTTTCTCAGAGGCATATGGCATCTACACAAAAATTGACTATTATGGAATAGCAAGCTCACACTCAGATTCAGAAAGGCAAAAACATTAAATATATCCTTTTCAGGTCAAGATGAAATAAATATGTAATAAATGGCCATGAAAAATAGATTAAAAATTAATTGGAAACTAAATAATCAAATCCTAAAGACTGAGTGGGTCAAACAACAAATTGTAGAAACAACAATTTCTTGAAAAAGAACAACAGTGATGAGACAACATAACAAAGCTTATGGGCTGCAAGCAATACAGTACTTAGGAGAAAATTTGCATCTCTAAATGCTTATGTTAATAAAATAGAGAAAAGGCAGATTGATGAAATAGGCATGCAATTTAAAAAACTAGAAAAAGAACAATATTAAAATACACAATTAAATACCAGATTAAAAAATTATGAAAATCCAAAGAGAGATTAATAAAAGTGAAGTAAGAAAACTATTGAACTTAATAAATACAACTAAGAGCTGGTTTTATGAGGAAAAAACAAAAAAAAAATAGATTAAACCTTTGGTTAATTTGATTTTGACAAAGAAAGAAAAAAATAAAATGTGAATTCCCTTCTGATGAAGAGAAAATTAAAGCAATAATTAGGAGCTATTATGCTCAAATGAATGCCAATAAATCTGAAAATCCAAGAGTAATGAGTGTTTACAATATAAATTGCCTAGACTAACAGAAAGGGAAATAAAGTACTTAATTACAAAATAATTAATTACTTGAATGACAAAGCCACATTCCAAATAAAATAAAGGAACTTTCAGATGTATTGCTTATTCTACAATTCATTAGATTAACCTACTTACTGATGCTATTAGATGAAATTTAAAGAAGGAAGGAATTCTTTTTCCAAAAATTGTATCCCCTGGTCCCTGAGTTTTCTTTATTTTCTCTTCTTTGTACATTGATGATATGTCCACACCATCAGTTCAAGTATACAGATAGATTTTATTTGTAAGGTAAGGAGATCTGGAATTTTGTTGAGATATGGGAGCAACCTGCTAGTGGTTGCTGGAGATCTAACTCAGATCTGTAGAATGGATCTCTTCATGTGAGAGGATTATGATGATGATACAAGGAGACTGAGAGGCAGTTGCTGTTCTCTGACCTCTCTCCTCTTCCCGTTTGCCTCCAATTTATTTCATTCCCAATCTACAAGGAACATCTACATTAGTGAAAGTTGCTTTGCAACTCCTAAAGTATTATGATTCACAACTGTGGAGGCTTTCAGAGAATTGACCTGCTCCTTCACCTAGGCATGGTCCTTAACAGGATTTGGGGGAAAAAATTCAGTCTTATGGTACATTGATGCTATTAGATGAAATTTAGCTCAACTATTAAATCTTACATGGTCCTTTCCAACTACCATCTCTCTTCAATGTCACTTTCAAAAGGGAAGAATTTCTCTTTTTTAGGCTATCAGGGTTAGTTAACTTGCCCAAAGTCACATAGCCAGTAAGTATATGAGGGCAGATTTGAACTCAGCTCCTCCTTCTTCCAAGACTGGTTTTCTATCCACTGTACAGCCTACCTGCCCCAAGATTGTTTTTCTGAAGTTTCAAAACTGTCTAATGGCAAATTAAAGTAACCATAAAACCACCTTCTGGTCTAATGCTAAACATTTTTTTTAGCCTCATTTTGGTCTCGACCACTAAACTGCCCTTTTAATACAAAAATAATACCACTGCCCTTGAATTTGGAGGACTTTACCTTTGAGTTATTTTTCCAGCAATGATATGCTGTTGATAACTTATATCCATACCCTTTGACATGAAGTTCATTATAATTAGAGGCTTAATTTGATGAAATTTACAAATTGAGAGAGACTTAAGGAATAATACTTTTTTTCCTGAAGCAATTTGGACTAAGCCCAGAGTCACACAGCTAGGAAATGTTTAAGTATGTGAGGTCAGATTTGAACTATGGTCCTATGGACTCTATCCACTATACTAACTAGCTGTCCTGAGAATAACACTTTCTTTTTTACCCTCAAATGTAAGAATATATATATATATAAAGAAACCTGAAATTTAAGCATCACTTTGCCAAACCAATCAATGATTGTTTAAAAAAATACCTCAAACATAGTTATTTCTGTTCAGCTATTTCAGTAATGTTCAATTCTTCATGAACTCATTTAGATTTTTCCAGGTCAGATCATTTTACACATGAGGAACTGAGGCAAACACAATTAGGTGACCTGCTTAGGGCCACACAGCTAATAAGTGACTGAGGTCAGATTTAAATTTTGGAAGATGAATCTTCCTGACACCCAACTCTATCTACTGCACCATCTAGGTGCTACATTAGTTAAGTGCTATAAAGCACAACTAGGATTTTAAGTACTTAGGAATCAGAAGAATTAGGAAAGAAAAAGGGAAAGGGAGAAAAAAGAAAATATTAGCACCTAGTGCAAGGCATTGTGCTAAATGATTTTCATATGCTATCTCATTTGATTTTTATAATAAGCCTGGAAAGTAGACACTATTAGTTTAACCCCATTTTATAGCCAAGGAGACAAAGGTTAAATGGTTTATTCAGTCATAGACTTAGTAAGTATCTGAGGACAGAATGAATTTCCTCTTCCAGTACTCTAGCCACAGCACCATTTAGCACCGGCTCATTAATGAAAAGATCTCTTTATCCTTCCCTAACAAAAGAAAAGAAAAATATTTCACTCACACACATAAACACACACACACACACACACACAAACACACACACACACTTCCCTTTTGTTTTGGTGGTTATAATTGTACATGTTTTTTCAGAAAAAAATCACAGACAAAAACAAATTCTCTGAGTAAAAGGGTCAATGGCTTAACCCTAGATGATACAAACTTGATTTTAAAAAATGATGCAACTTAACTTATCTGATGTCACCTTAAGAAATTATAATTAATAAATAAAATATCAAAAATAGTATATTACATGAAATAATATTATAAATATTATATGTATAGTATATTCTCATCTATTTGAGTACTTTAAAGATGTCTTTTTAAATTTAATTTTTATTTTTTCTATTTTGAACAGTATTTTATTTTTCCAATTTAAGTAGTTAGTTTTCAACATTGATTTTTATTAGATTTTGAGTTCCATATTTTTTCTCTCTCCCTCCCTTACTCCCCCCTCCATAAGACAGCAAGCAATTGTACACAGCAAGCAATTGTAAGATCATTTTAAACATATTTCTATATTATCATGTTGTGAAGGAAAAAATCAGCAAAAAAAAAATGAGAAAAAAAAAGGCAAACCAAAAAAAGATTAAAATGGCATTCTTTCTCTGGACGCTGATGATGTTTTTCCATCACAGGTATGTTGGAATTGTCTTAGTTCCAAATTGCTTTCCAGAATGACTAAATAAAAGATGTCTTTTTCATCAAAATTATATCCCTTCAGTCAACGCCTATGATTATCCTTAGATCTATCACTCAACCCAGAAACACCCTGGTGTAGGATTTCTGGAGATTTAAGATTCACCATGAAGTCCTGATGTATGAAGAGTGGTATCTGCTTCATTTACAATAATCTTGACCCTTAGTTAAAGGCTCAGTCAGATATTCTGTCTATGAATTAATAGATAAATCCTAGAAAGTTTATTGAGGCACAGATAGGTTAGAGTCACACAACTAGTCTAAAATATCAGATAGGATTTGAACCTTTCTTTCTTGACACCAAACTCAGTATGCTAATCTTTGTCATCATTACAATCTTAGCTAAAGAAATGAAAAGAAGTATGAATGAATGACTCAATTATTATTTATATACTATAATCTTATTAAATTCCTACTAATGCAATATGTGTTTAGAAGAGTTACACAGATTCAGACATGATTCCTGTCATCATAAGGTCACAAAGTAACAAAGACTGATTAAGCCAAAAATATTATAGTGAAATTAATAAATACTTCTTTAGTTCCATTTGAAATTTGCCCAAGATAATAGTAACGATAGGATTTTTTAAGTCTGTCCATAACTTTCCATAATACAGCCTTTGAAACAATTAAAAGTTAAATTATCTTCATTTTACACAGCTGAAACTTGAATCTGAGAGGTGATTTGGAGGTGGGGGAAGGTTCATGACAGGAGACTTTCCTGCCTCAATACACCAAAAGGCTCAACTTGAAAAACTTAACTGGGCAGATATGAAATGAAAGAGGGAGGATAGACATAAGTCAGTAAGTATGAACCCAAGAAAGTGGTGAGACACGTAGTGAATACTCTCATTGCCAGGAAAATTTGTTCAAGCACATAGGATCACATTTATTAGTTGCATGTCATTTAAACTTTCTACTTCAGTTTTTCTATCTGAAATGAGCACAATAATATCTCTAATATCAACCTCACAAAGATTGATGCTTTTAAAATGTTCCATATAGTCAATTATTATTATTCTATCTTTGTTGTTACTGAAATCATTTCAGTTTTGTCCAATTCTTTGTAAGCCCATTTGAAGTTTTATTGACAAAAATACTGAAGTACTTTGACATTTCCTTCTCTAGCTCATTTGATTGATGAGGAAACTGAGGCAATCAGAATTAAGTGACTAGTAAATGTCGAGTAAAGGTTTTCGTAACTCCAATCTCAGTCCTCTATAGACTGCACTACTTAGCTGCTCTATTATTCCATGTAGAGAATACATAATATTAACCATGAGTGGAGGAACATAGCAAAGGCTAAATGGGGCTTCTATTCCCACATAGAATTACTTGTTCTGACTGGATACAAGCAGAAATTATTAAGACCAAAATATAAACATACATATGAGCTTTGACTGCATAACATTTCTGTCCATGCCTCTGGTGCCAGAGCAAAGTGATCTCCAATAAAATACATGGACATTATTCAGTAGAAAAGAAGAAAATGCTAGATAAATGATCAAAGAACTGGAGTATGAATTCTAACTCTTTGACTACCTTTGTTACCCCAAGGAACTTTACTGGGGCTCAGTTTTCTCTAATCCTCAATTTCTTAAACTGTAGGTCAAGACCTCAGATGGGGTAATAATTCTCAAAAGTTTTAATTTCTTTGTAGGAGTAAATCAATTAGTTTTTCATTACTCCTAATGACATAACAATGTTCTGGTGGACTGATAACTTTCTGAAGAAATCATTTGTTATTCCTTATGAAGACAGATCATATTCCATTTTCTTGGGAAAAGATTAAGATGATATTTATCGTAACTGTGTGTAGGGAAGAGAGCCACAAAATTATGATTTATTATCAGAGTGTTTGATTTATATACTTATTTTATATACCTATATAGTCAGGGTCATGTCAAATTTTCTTGGGCAAAAAGGGGACACAAGTGGAAAAAGTTTAAGAAGTCCTGCTCTAGTTAGGCTAGATAATTTCAAATGCCCCCTCTACCTCTGAATATTATGATCAAAATATTTGATTCACTAGTTGAAGAAGGTGGATACAGATGATAAAGCTTTCACCAAACTAGACAAGAAACCTTAAAAGGAAAAAAATCAATCCAAGAACAACTCAGCACATACTGATAGATGAAAAAGAATTTGTCTCCTCTGATAGGCAAGTACAACTGTGCTGAAAAATAAGGTTGAGCAACTATTATTTGCTGCCTCCAGCAAAGACATGAAGATTGCCAACAATTACCCAGATTTGAATGTCTACCATACGGAAAATTAAATCAAAGGAGTTGAGTCAACTTTGACTCAATGTGTGACAGAGAAACCAATAAATATCACCTTTTCCAAAGCAATGGAAAATGATCTGTTCTCATAAGAAACAAAAAATAATTTCTACAGAAAGTTGTCACTTCATTTAAACATTGTTATGTCATTAGGACTAATGAAAAACCGGTTTATACATTCCTACAGAAAGAATTCAAACCTTTGAGAATTCAAAGTGCTGCAAAAATAGTTAATTGGACCAGGAAGTTTATAAAACCCACAAAAATGTCATAAAAATGCATTCTGCAAATAAATAATGAAGTATATCACACTCAAGAAGCCAAGCTTTGTGCACGCAGAGATAATCTGGTACTATCATTAGTGAATATAAGTTCACTGCAATATCTGCTATTAAGAACAAAAAAAAAATGATATATAATGTGAGTCAGGTTATTTTCCCAAGAGTAAGGTAGAATACTGAATAAATTAAAGCTTTTCTTGTGAAATCAAATTGAAATAAACACCCCAACTACCTCTCCTCTATATGCGTTGCTTGTATTCCCCCTTTTAGAATATATGCTCTTTAAGAGCAAAAACCTTTGTATTTGTGTTCCTAGCTCTTAGTATATTCATGAAATATAATAAGCATTTAATAAATTATTTTCTTGCTCATTCACTCACTAAGTGAAGTAAATGTACAAATAAATAATAAATTCTTCAAAATTTGTATATTGCTATGTTGTTCATAAAAACATCAGATTTCTACATTTTTTCTTATGAACAGCACAATTGTACAATTATAGAATCATGGAGTTTAAAGTCTGAAAGGATAGAAGAGATTGTCAACGAATATGATGTTTAGCAATGAACTTGGAGACAATATACATTCATGAAATAAATATTTGTTCTGCTGATGATTTTATGGCCTGTCTGCAGAGGTTTTAAATGAAGTTATTCTGAGTTTTCCACAACTATCATAGAGGCAGAGAGAAATCAAGAAGATTAGTATACTTTTTAAAAAATGAAATTATCTTCTTGGAGACCTGAAATTCTCTTCATAAATAATAATGCAATATGAAAAAGGAAACTTACATATATAGCAAAATCTAAAATACCTATGTTAACATAAACACAGAAAACATTAAACTGCACAATTGGGCAATGTACCCTCATTCTGCTGTCAAAATTCTTGGCTTTTGAAATGATAAAAAATAAAAAAAGAATAAATCTACATCTTAGTTTTGTCAGAAATAGGAAGTCAAAGATTGAGAAGAAAAAGGAGCCTATTTCTTGGCATTAAAGAAAAAAAAATTGTAGTGAATTTAATTGGTAACCATCATAGCCTAATAGTTTGGGTTGTAAAAATGAATGACATAATTAGGAAAGAATCCAAGTGTCATTCTTGCCTTTATGGGGTTAAAGCTTGGGAGCCCAGATCTACATTCAGGAACTGGAGAGTGGGAGTACCCATGTCTAGCACGTCAAGTAGTCCATGAATAGGAAGTTAAATAACTGATAACTGTGAAAGATGCATTCTAGAAGAAAAATGCAGCAAACAGGATGACGGAGATGGTCCTGAGGCTTCAGTACTTTTTTCTACTCCCTTACATTTCACCTATCTCCTGATTTGACCCTAAAAACAAAAACAAAAACAAAACACACGCACTCACACGCAAAAAAAAGCTCTCTTTATTCTGTCTTTTGACAATTGAATCTACTCATTAACAATCCTAGCCTTCTCTAGAAAATTCAAACTACACTGAGGTATTTTTCCATTCTGATGTACCCATGTGCCACCTCGTGGTGCAAAGTGGTAACAGCATCGAACAAATTTTTTTTTTGTTTTATTTTGCCGATTTTTTTTTAGTCGGCAAAAAGTTATCATCGTTCCTTCCTTATTCAGTATCTATTAAATGATGACTCAGAAAACATTTGCTAAGCTTCTGCCATGTGTTATTCATATTTCTAGGTGCTAGGAATGTACATAAAAAAAGGGAAATAACTTTTGTCTTCAAGTTTATCTCCTATTGGGGAAGATATGTATGTGTATATATAAGTATATGGAAAATAAATATATAGGAATAAAATTACAGGACAATTTAGACACTAAGTTTATTTTTGGACTCAGGTTTAGTAAATGTATGTGTATAAAATACAAGTGTGTATATATGTATATAAAAATAAATTGGGATTGTGTATATATGTGTACATGCATATAAATACTTGTATATATGTAGATATACATACACGTAAACACATTTATCCATACATATATACACATACTTTCCCAGTATGCTTCATTGCATTTGATTTCATGTTGGAAAATAATGATGAGGTAAGACTTGATTTATAAAGTGACAATTACCCATTTTAGTTACAAACTAAACCTTTAAAAAAAAAAACTATTTTCAGTAGACTATAGGACTTTAAATCCAGATGTAATGGATAAGGTGCTAGACTTAAAGTCAGAGATCCCTGTGTTCAAATCCCACCTTGAATGCTTAGTAACTTTGTTATCTTTTGTGAGCACTATGATTTACCAGTTTCCTCATCTATAAAATGAGTGAATTATACTCAATGAACTCCAAGATTCCTTCCTATCATCCTAGTTCAATTCCCTCATTTTACAAATGGGGAAATTGAGGCCCAGAGAGGTAAATTTCCTAAGGTAACATAATAAGCTAATGACAAGACCATACCTAGAAGTCAATATTCTTTACAACTATCATAGATCAGAGATTATAACCTTTGAGCTGACAGAGATCTTAGAATTCACCTACTTCTAGTTTTTCATTTTATAAGAGTAGGAAATGAGGTGAAATGACTGGTCAAAATCATAAGTGGTAGAGCTGGCAATTCAACTCCTCTAACTTTAAAGCCAGCATCCTTTCCACTCTACCATAGATACATGCATGTACTTAAGAATAAAAAGAAAGGAAAGCAAATGAAATGCATGTTGCTGATCCCAAATCTGATAACATTTAGGCCTCTGACCTTGGTGACCAGTAGTATTTGTCTGCAGGATATTAGAGTAAAAAGAGCACTAGATTGAGAGTAAGGATATCTTTTGAAAGTCTGTTTTTCCAAGTGACCTTGGACAAGTAATTCCTCAATCTGGATCTCAAGTTCCTAAAATGAGGGAGACAAATGGGATACTTTTTTTAAAGGTCTCTTCTATCTCTGATATTCTGTTTCCTTTAGGCGTTTTATGGTTTTCTTATTATAGGGTTTCATTCTGTAAAAAAAAAAAAAAAAAAAAAAAAAAATTATAGATTATACAGTCCAATAGTCAACATAGTCATAAAACCGCATGAAGAGT
This sequence comes from Antechinus flavipes, assembly GCF_016432865.1. Lineage (NCBI taxonomy): Eukaryota > Metazoa > Chordata > Mammalia > Dasyuromorphia > Dasyuridae > Antechinus > Antechinus flavipes. The sequence goes on along the minus strand of NC_067399.1, from coordinate 262,064,663 downwards.
GTCATAAGAGTTTAGAATATTTAGGAGAGTTTAGAATGGAATCCTTGATTCTGAGTCATATGACCAACTTTTTTCTTTGATTCCCTTGAGCTCTCATTCCTCTCCAAAATAAGAGTTGTACACAATATATGAAGCATTTCTGACTTTCCTAATGGTCTAGGACACCAACAGTCCTAACAAGGTAACAGATGAATATCCGACAGCAGAGAAAGCTAATCCCTAACTGTTAATTCATTCACCTTAATCCTCCTCCATAGCTTCCATGCTGTAAAAAGGTTTTACAAAATGTCTTCTGCCTTGTAACAGAATTCTGCTTTATTCTTCCCTCCTCCTAATGTCAGTAGCTTTATCTTGTTTCATTCTTTATATTTGTAATTCCAGCCCTTAATTCAATGACCCACTCGTAGTAGGTACTTAACAGATATTTGATTAATTGAGTTATCACTGGGAATAAGTGTTTATTGAATGAATGAATGAAATTTAGAAAGACTTTGATTCAAGTCCCACCTCTGATGACTGTGAGCTCCTGGAGGTCAGCTGACTTCTGAGTGCTCTTCAAGCTCTTAATTAGCAAAAAAAAAAAAAAAAATCTCTAAGAATTGTATGAAATAAGGTATATTTAGAATGCTTGGTAAACCTTAAAGTCCTAGTATGATTTATTATTTGTATAGAAATTTGCAGATAACTACTTGGCATAGTGAACAGAGTTCTGAATCAGGATGACCTGAAATCAGATTTAATTTTGGTCTCTTCAACTGCAAAATGGATAAAAAACATAGAGAAATAGATGTCTCCTTCTATGAGCCACTAAAGTATGACTCAAAGATTCTGTGTCAAAATGGCTAGCTGGGTAGCTTCCTCTTTATATTTATTCCTGCAAGTCTTATGTACTAGATACCTTGGTGTGATCCAAATATCACTGACAACTTTTTTGTGATTTAGGGCCACTACTGGCTCTGTCCTGTGCTCCAGTCCTCAAACTATTCTGATATGTGCTACTGTTAGTAGTCTCATTATCTTTACTGCTTTTCTCTACATCCTGGGTTCCTATACCCATGTCCTGAGAGCAATGCTAATGGTGCCTACAGCCATAGGACGAAATAAGGCTTTTCCTACACGTGCCTCTTATTTCGTTATGGTATCCATCTTCTATGGCTCAGTCATGGTGACTGAGTCTATTATCCAAGAACCAGCCTGGATTGAGGAAATTTGTCACTTTATTCTATTGTATGGCAACTCCGTTCTTTAATTCCCTAATCTACAGTCTTTGGAGCAAAGATATGAAGGATATCTTAAAGAAAGTCTTGAAGGGATTGTCACAAAAGTTTCCTAAAGGGCATGAAAAATGAGTTGATTCTGCTCCATTATCATCATTGTCTTCATGATGATCTTCAGCATTGTCAATATGAATAGACCTGGAGGATTTTCTAAATTCTGATGACCTTTGATTGTCTAATTCACTAAACTCAGAAAAGAGGGACACTTGTATCTCAGGAGCCCAGTGACCTCCAGAGAGGAATCACAATCTCAGTACTTCATTGGCCATCTGTAAAATACAACATAATTTTTATTCACTATAATATCCATAGAATGTTTTTAATACTTTCCTTATGTCTGGAAGCAGGAGAATCAGATTTCCCAGGCTTGGCCTAGGACTCATACAACTATATATGAATTTAACTCTATCCTAACACTATGGAATGTGTTTCAACTTTTTAAAAATACTTTTCTCTACATGGACATATGCAGATATATCTGGGATAGAGGTAAGCAGCTATTAAATGAATAAAAGCTGTTGAAGAATCCAGCAGAACAATAAGCTAATTTTTCTATTAACATATACATACTCTTTTTTGATGGGCAGTTGAGATAATATTTGTGATTACATCAAAGTACAGAACTCTCATTATGCAATGTAAATTCCCCATTCTACCACTGTCAATCAACAACTTCTCTGTGATGTATGGTCTGCAAGAGATCAAGGGCACTGAACTGTTGGGTGATTTGCCCTGGGTTTCACAACCAATACTTGTGAAAAAAACAGGTTTTGAACTCAAATCCTCCTAATGTTGAGAAATACTCTCTATTTATAATGTCATCCTGTCTCTCATTTACCCTTTTAGATACTGATGATGTGTCCTCATTATAGATGAAACAAGAAATTAATTCTGTCTTCTTAAAAGAAAAGTAACTAAATTTAGGTATAACTAAATAAGAAAAAGATATACAGACAGGCAGACAATGACATTATAGTCTTCATGATGAAACCTAGTTAAACCTATTGGCTACACAGCTGACCAAAGTAAAGCAACTTTGTTCAGAATATCTTTGGTTGTCTGACTTTATTGATTAATTGCATCAACTACCAAGTCCAGAACTGCAATCATATTCTTCAAGTTTCATTGATTTAGCATGGCCAGTATGCTGACCCAAAAAACCAACAGCCTTAGAAGTATGAGTCTCTAACTTTCCAGATATTAATTTCTTTTTATTTATTTATTGTATCTATGGTAAAAGCAGTTGCTCCTGAGAAAATAGTTCCTTGATGTGTAGCTACATAGGTTAACTGACTATTTATTTCAACATGGGTATCAGAGAGAATTATAATCTAGCATACAAATTAGTCAATTGTGCTATTTTAAAAGAATAAAGAATTCTTATTAAAATAGCAAGCATAAATCATTGTGTAAAATGCTAACATCATTAAATTAATATAATCACATGTGAAAAGAACTTCCATTGGAATATATGTAACTGAAGAATAGAGTTGGTGGTTTATTATGAATGAATGAATGAATGAATGAATGAGGAAGCATTTATTAAGTACATCTAACAATGTGCAAAGCACCATGATAATAGAATACATTGGGATGGGAGGAAAACGGTGAATTAAAAAATGAATTTACCATCTTCAAAAACATCAAGGAAAATATAAAACATTCAGGAATAAGTATTTATTTTCTTATGATGGCTGACATGAAATCTCTTGAAATCTGAGTTAGGATTAAGAATAAAATTAATAAAGGAAGATATGTAGCTCTCTGACTTTCTTATTATTTGTAAGTTTAAAAGTTAAATCATTCTTTTTAATGAGAAACACATAATAGCATTTTACTAAAGAACCAGAAGTGGTGAACTTTTTGTCTTATTATTCAGAAATGTATGTAAGTGTCTGAATATAGGAAGGACATTTCATTCAAGTACCTAATCCAATGACACTGTAAAGAGTAATAAGTAATCTGTTGAAGAAAAAAATCAATTGAATACTCTTTGAAATAACTAAAATTTGCATAATATATGTTTATAATATAATTAAGCAACATAAAGTTCCATGATTATTTTCAGATTGAATACATTAACATATATTGCATACATTTAGAATATTTTGCAACTACAAGACAAATTACGAGACAGATTGTTATATTAAAAACAATACTCGACTTGAATTACAAGACCTATAATTAAATTTCAATTTCATACACTGAGGATATGACTTTGGTCAAGATATTTCTTTCCTCTGAAACACTCTTCAGTGAGATAGGCATTCTTGTTATATATTATCCTGGAAATAAATAATTAAAACAAATGAATGTCCATCAATTGGGCAATAGCTGGATAAATTATGGCTATAATGAAATATTACAGAATTGTAAAAAATGGTTTAAAAAAAAAGATGGATTCAGGGAAATCTGGGAAACTTCTAAGAATTGATGTAGTTCCCAAATAAACAGAATCAGGAGACAAATTTATTTAATCATTAAAATAAAAGAAAATGAAATATTTCCTGACCCTATAAGATCAAATGGACTGTCACAGGGAATTCTGAGAAATGGCTAAAGAATAAATTGATTTAGCTAGCAATACAAGATAGTGAGGAAAAGGAAACAGTCTAGATAAATCATTCCAATATTTCCCTCCAAACAACTTTGAAATAACAACTTAAATTGAATTCTAAAGCAGCACAATCAACAAAAAGATCAGGTGGAAACATGTTTTCTGTCAAGAATAACTGAGGTGGTCAAAAGGAAGGTCTGTAGTACTGGGCTAGGAGCTGGCCAGATTCACAGTGTGGCAGAGAAATTAGAGTGACAGTAGCAGCAGTAGTATTAAGAGCTCTCATTTCCCAGCAAGAGTGGGGATTGAACATCTAATCAAAAAAAATATATATATTTTAGGAGTCACCAGTGCTAACCCTGGACATAGGAGGTGCATTTTGGAGTCACATTTCCAAAGTGAAGAGGAACCCTTGTGGTTTCAAGAAGCAGGGACTTTAGTTCCAGGGTCTCAGTTCCATTACACAAAAGTATGCTTGCTGTCACAAAAGACCATGGATAATATATCCGGGCTGTAATACAAAGGAAGAGAGAAGTTGTGGTCATGATAGAGCAGGAATCCTACTTTGGTAAAGATCAAAGTGTAATCCAGGAGAGAAGACACTACAACTCTTTCCAGATCACATCAAAGCAACTTTAGAAGATCTTTCTTTAAATCCATCCTAATACTTCTAATACTTCTTCTAATCTAATAATGTTCATTATATGCTCAGATCTAGACCTGCTGAAAAGATGATAGCAACAATATCATATTTTCTATATCTCAAGCTTAGACAGATGTGAAATGCAGTAGAACTCCCTCCCTCCTTTCTGAAGTAAAAGCTAATTTTCCATCAAAAGTTTATGCTGATTTAATAAACAGAAAACTACCTACTTAATCTATCTGACATGACTCAGTGAGAGTCACAGACTTAAGAATATTTTGACCTACTCAAAAACAGAAAGCCTGTGCCTGTATTACAATCTAAAAATAATTTAAACTATACTTTCTTGGGACTTTGTTTTCTGGTTGAATCCCTTAGAGGGAAGAATGAAACTCCTCCATGCAAATAGCTTGAAGGTAATTAGGTGTCAACCACTAATTGTAATATTTCCAAGGGTAGCTAAGTAGATCCACATAATATCAATATATTATCTATAAAATTAGCAATAAGCCCCACTTACATAGTGCTTTAGAGTTTGGAAATGTGTTCCCCACAACAATCTACCCTGTGAGCAAGAGAGTATAAGAATGAGAGGAAAAAATTGAGTTAGAGAAGTCAAGAGGTCAAGGCCCAGGATCACATTGGAGTAAATACATTGGTAATGAATGTTAAGAGTCAGGAGTTGAGCCAACTTCTAACTTCAAGGTCAAGACTCTTTCTACTGCACAAGAAGCTATTGTATCAACATGTGGCATGAGCTTCTGCTCTATGATGGTATTTTTCTGAGAAGATGACTATGAAGAAACAAGTGATAAGAAAATGGAAGAAAATTTTCTGGAGGCTATTCTAGAACATCTATATAGAACCTAGTTTCTCATTCATTCATTCATTCATTCATTCTCTTTCTGTCTCTGTATGTCTCTCTCTCTGGCTCTCTGTTTTTCACTCTTGCTCTCGCTTTCTCTCTTTTTCTATGAGAAAGAGGGGAAAAGGAGCTTTTTATGTGGACATTCAGAAGGGAAATGTAACTTTTCCTTGGATAGCTTTGTGTCCATTTTGTAATTCAAATGTAAGCATTAATAATAAACCTTGCAAATAATGAGAACATTACTGTAAGAGGCAATGATAATGAAAGGAGCTCCCAAAGAATGCAACGCCTAGTTTATAATCCATTAGGAATTGCAAAAAGTGAATCTCAAAGGACTTTCTCTTTCCAAGTTTAGGCACCATGTTCACACAACAGCAGTGTAACCACAGAAGCAAGGCAACTCTCTGTTTATTTGTTTCTTCACATCATAGTTGTTTGAAGTTTGAATTTTTTCCCCTTGAGCTCTGAAGTCCGTGTTCACAAGTTAAATTCACAAGAGTATGGTTGAGTTTTATTGATTCTCAATGAAATCATAGATCATGCTATTCCCTAAAGATAACTCATTTGCAGAGATGATTTCTAATTAATTCCTCTATCTCTTCAATCCTGAGGGACATAATTAAAAATAACAAAAGAAATAGTTTCAATCATTAGAATAATTGGGAGCTATGGTTTCTAAGGCTCATTTTTGACGCACTCAAGTTAAGGACCCAAATGAGTTTATAGGACAAGGAGAATCTGACTCATAAATAAGTCAAGTAGGAAAAATCAGAATCTTCTGCAGAAATAATGCCAAATACAAAACATGAAATTCAATTTAAAATTTTTAAAAAAGAATTTTTCAACACTGAATTAAGAAATAATAAAAAGAAAACATTAAAACAGAATTCTTCCCTTTCCTTAATTGTATTTAATATTTAATATATTTATATTTAAACAATATTATTTAATATTTATATTAAATTATCTATTAAAATTATATTAATATTAATAATACTTAAATAATAAATACAATATATGTATACATATCCATACAGTTATTTTGCTGCACAAGAAAAATCAGACTTAGAAATAAGGCAAAATTAACCTGAGAAGGAAATCAAAAATGCAAGTGGACAAAAACAGATGGAGTGGAAATGCTATGTTGTGGTTCACACTCACTTCCCAGAGTTCTTTTGCTGGGGGTAGCTGGTTCTCTTCATTATTGAACAAATGGAACTGATTTGGTTCATCTCGTTGTTGAAGAAAGTCACATCCATCAGAATTGATCATCATATAGTATTGTTGTTGAAGTATATAATGATCTCCTCCTGGTCCTGCTCATTTCACTCAGCATCAGTTCATGTAAGTCTCACCAGGCCTTTCTGAAATCATCCTGCTGGTCATTTCTTACAGAACAATAATATTCTATAACATTCGTATATCACAATTTACTCAGCCATTCTCCAATTGATGGGCATCTATTCAATTTCTAGTTTCTAGCCACTACAAATTGGGCTGCCACAAATATTTTTGCAATACAGGTCTCTTTTGCTTCTTTAAGATCTCTTTGGGATATAAGCCCAGTAGTAGCACTGCTGAATCAATGGGTATGCACATTTTGATAACTTTTTGAGCATAGTTCCAAATTGCTCTCCAGAATGGCTGAATTTGTTCACAATTCCACCAATAATGTATGTATCAGTGTCCCAGTTTCCCACATCCCCTCCAACATTAGCATTATCTTTTCCTGTCATCCTAGCCAATCTGACAGGTATGTAGTAGTATCTCATAGTTGTCTTAATTTGTATTTCTCTGATTAATAATGACTTGGAGCATCTTTTCAAATGGCTAGAAATAGCTTCAATTTCCTAATCTGAGAATTGTTTATTCATATCCTTTGACCATTTATCAATTGGAGAATGGCTTGATTTCTTATAAATTAGAGTCAATTCTCTATATATTTTGGAAATGAGGCCTTTATCAGAACCTTTGACTGTAAAAATGTTTTCCCAGTTTATTGTATCCCTTCTAATCTTGTTCTGCATTGGTTTTGTTTGTACAAAAACTTTTCAATTTGATATAATCAAAATTTTCTATTTTGTGATCAGTAATGATCTCTAGTTCTTTTTTGGTCAGAAATTCCTTCCTCTTCTACAGGTCTGAGAGGTAAATTATCCTATGTTCTTCTGATTTATTTATAATCTCATTCTTTATTCCTAAATCATAGACCCATTTTGACCTTATCTTGATATGGTGTTAAGTGTGGGTCAATGCCTAGTTTCTGCCATACAAACTTCCAATTTTCCCAGCAGTTTTTGTCAAATAGTGAATTCTTGTCCCAAAAGTTGGGGTCTTTGAATTTGTCAAACACTAGATTGCTATAGTTATTGACTGTTTTGTCCTGTGAAGCTAACCTATTCCACTGATCAACTAATCTATTTCTTAGACAATACCAAATGGTTTTCATGACTGCTGCTTTATAATATAGTTTTGGATCTGGGACAGCTAGGCCACCTCCATTTGATGATTTTTTTTTCCCATTAGTTCCCTTGAAAAGCTTGATCTTTTGTTCTTCCAGATGAATTTTGTTGTTATTTTTTCTAGGTCACAACAATAGTTTTTTTTGGGGGGATACTGATTGGTATAGCACTAAATAAATAGATTAGTTTAGGTAGTATTGTCATCTTTATTATATTTGCTCACCCTACCCAGGAGCACTTAATATTTTTCCAATTGATTAGATCTGACTTTATTTGTATGGAAAGTGTTTTATAGTTTTGCTCATGTAGTTCCTGACTTTCCCTTGGCAGATAGATTTCCAAATATTTTATACTATTGGCAGTTACTTTAAATGGAATTTCTCTTTGTATCTCTAACTGTTGGATTTTGTTAGTGATATATAAGAATGCGGATGGTTAATATGGGTTTATTCTGTATGCTGCGACTTTGCTAAAGTTGTGGATTATTTTTAATAGCTTTTTAGTAGAGTCTTTGGGGTTCTCTAAGTATACCATCATATCATCTGCAAAGAGTGATAATTTGGTTTCCTCATAACCTACTCTAATTCCTTTGATCTCTTTCTCAACTCTTATTGCCAAAGCTAGAAGAGAAATGACATTTATAAAGAATTCAGACCTTCCTACATTTCATGTATGACTTATATGAACCAGTGTAAAGTCATTTCCCACCAGTTGGACTACTCAGGTTTAACTCTACTTTCTCTTTTTTCTCCCTACCTCTCCTCTTTCAACTTTTTTTGTGTGTGTTTTCTTTTAGTATTATGATGGCATAATGTTGTGCCACAGTTCCCTTTTATTGTCCTGCCTCAGTTTCCCTGATTTTCCTGCCTCAGTTCCCTTAAATTGTTCAACATCAGTTTCCCTGAACTGTTCTGCCTAAATCCCCCTGATTGCAACACATCCCCCTCCTGTTCATTAGGACTGAGATAATTAGGGCTGTGGACGCTCTGGCATTCCAAAAGATAAAACTCCATATGTCCTATCTCAGATACCTAATTGGCATCCTCTACCTCTTCAGACCTTCTGGCTCTAGCTTGACTATCTTCTTTACTCTCAATTTGTAAGAATATATGGTCCTACCCCGCAACTTGTCAGAACCGGATTGATGGTCCATTCCTGCTCTTAGTGCTCGGACTCAATATTTCATGGGAAACTCTCATTCCCTGGTGGATGCTTTGAGACATCAGCCCTGGGGGCAACATGACCCAGCACAATTTCTCCCTCTCAAATAAAATATTAAAAATTCTCTAATCTATCTTGCCTAGTTTCTCCAGCATTACATTTGGAGGCCCCAACAAGATATTAGAAATGAGAGCAGGATTAGAGATTAGAGACCTTTGGGTCTCCCCCTTGGACCTCAGGATGGTTGAAGATCTGGGTTCTTGCTCTGGAAGGGCTGGCCCTCTGGATTTCTCCAGTTTCCAGGAAGAGAGCAGTTTTCAGCCATAGACACACCCAACAGTGGACACCTTCATTTCGGTCATGGGAGAGTAAGTCTGTATGTTGTATGTCTTAGGACATAATCCAATTTATTCCCCTGTTCTGTCTGTTTGTGCTAGCTTCTGAATTCTCAGAATAATAAAATGCTGATGGACATTAAATTCTGATAATGGTATCAACAGGATGCTGGATGATACCATCTGTTTTGGGTGTCTTCAAAGACACGTCTGGTCTGAATGTCTTTGGACAACAAATTTGAGTGTCTTTTAAGACACATATCTGGTTCTGTATGCCAGTAGCACAATTCTGGTGTTCTAGAACAATTCTGGATATTCTGGAACAATTCTGTGTTCTGGGTCTGGTTCTGGATGCCCACTGTTGGCAGAATCCTGGTTCTGCATATATATATATATATATATATATATATATATATATATATATATATATTATCTCTAGGCATTCTCTGTGAAGGCAGAGAAACGCACCAAACTGGAGCTTGGAAGCCTAAAAAGGCTCCATTTGGACACTGAGAGGAAAGAGTCTGGAGCTGACAAAACTTCCCTCAGGGGCTATTCCTCATGTTTCTGGAAAACCCCTACTCTATATATATTAAATGTTTCCTTTAATGTTGTAATTGTGTAATCTATGTTTGTGTGATTTGTGTTCTGTGTTTTATTTGTCTGTTTTGTTGGTTAAAGAGCTCTGTTAAAGTTTTAAGAACAATGATTAAGAATTGGTTAAAACTCTGACAGAAACGTTTTTTTGAAAAGCCTGCTACTGTGTTTCCCCAATAATAAGATCTATCCCGAAAAAAAGCCCTCCCCTTACTGTGTAAGATTCCTCTAAAATAAGCCCTCCCCTGAAAATAAGCCCTATTGAGATTGCTACTGTAGTGAAGGTGATCCCCTGCGCTACACGCTACATTACGATACCCTCTGTATGCACTGTCCCCCTCCACCCCCCGGGTGAAACGCACACCGCACTCCAAGCTGCATCCAATCAAAGCTGCAGCAGTGAGCCGTCATCCTGTTCTTCCCCAGTGATTTGCTTGCTGGCGCCATTGAGAGCAGTGCCGCGGAGGAGAGCTGAGGCAAGACAACATAAAAACCCGGTATGTAAGCAGGAGTGAGGGGGCATGATGGAGGATAAAAGAAGAACTCAGCCAGCACTCACCGCGCTAAAGAAATGAAGAACTTCCTTACAGAGAGAAGAATAGATCAAATAATGATTCCTGCAGGAATGACTGCCTATCTCCAGACCCTTGATATTGCAATAAACAAGCCATTCAAGGACCATTTGCTCATGGAAGTCAATGACTACATTGAAAATAGAATGGAAAGAAATCAGCGTGGAAACTTTGTGAAGCCCTGTCTGCAAGAAGTCATGACTTCGGTGAAGAAGTCATGGGATAAAATTACGGACAGCTGTGTCACCAAGGCACTACGAGCAGGTTACCTGGACAAGACATGTTCATTTAAAGAGAGCTATATTGCTGGACATGACAGATTGGGTCCACTTCTTCTGAAGGAAATAGAGGAGCAAGACATCCAGGACGGAATTCAGGGTATGGACACTTATGACGATGTTGTTGAAGAAGATGACATGATCATTATTGAATAAAGGTACTTTTTTTTGTTCACATTTACCTGTTTATTAAAATTGCTGTCAATGTTCATTAAAATAAGCCCTCCCCTGAAAATAAGCCCACTGGTGTTTTTCTGTCCAAAAAATCATAATTTGATAGTGTCTTATTATCAGGGAAACACAGTAGTAGGATTAAAGGCATAAAGCAATAAAATTCAGGCTCTACCTGGACAAATAAGAGAAATGCTAATTGCTGTGAGAAGAACACTCAGGCAGAAGAAAGAAAAAGTTTTTTAAAGCTGTGTTTGATTTGGTTTAGTTTAACTTGCCCAAAAGAGGTCACATGCCTCTAATTAGGTAAAGTATGCTACCTTCTGAAACACATTGGGTAATTTGCAAAGCATATTAGTTATGTTTTATGGAGTTGTCTAGCTATTCACTATATTGTGAATCTTAAAAATTTGAGGGGAAAGTAAAAGATAATAAAGGTGATTTAAGAAGGAGCAACTGGGGGGGGGGGTTGAATGATTTTAGGAAGTGAGAGAAGGGGAGAGAAAGTATTGGGAAGGTTTTTGGGAGGAGAGAGAGGTTAGGTGGGGGGAGGGAGAAAGAGGAAAGAATCTTTTGTCTAGGAGTTCACTTTAGCTCACTCCCTCCCACCCCCTACTATCTTTTTCTACTTTATGGAGAGAGCATCTAGTTAGAAAGATTGTTGGTTTGAGAAGTTTGTTCAAGGCATGTCAGAGAATGTCGGGAAGCATGGTGGACTTGGGAAGAAACTTGCCATGGGAGAAAGTAAGTAAACTGGCTGGCTAAATCCTGAGAAGGATTTCTGTGTGGAAAAAATTGAGTAGGGAATGGAAAGGAATCTTCTCCCCCTCCCCCCTCCTCTTCCACAGGTGGCTGCTTCTTTGGAGGTAAAATGGGGGCAGAGCTGCTGGCCCTTGCTGAAAAGAGCAAACTGTGATTTAAAGAGACAGGCCTACTTTTAAGTTAATTGGCTGAATATTTGTTTCTTTTGATCAGAGGTCCTCAAACTTTTTAAGTAGAAGGCCAATTCATTGTCCCTCAGATTGTTGGAGGGCCGGACTATAGTAAAAACAAAAACTTTGTTTTGTGAGCCTTTAAATAAAGAAATTTCATAGCCTTGGGTGAGAGGGATAAACATCCTCAGCTGCTGCATCTGGGCCATGCGTTGTAGTTTGAGGACCCCTGCTTTAGATACATAATGGTCATCTTGTTTAGGAATATGGTCATAAATGTGATCTATAATTTGGTAGGATTGTTTCTAAAAGTTTAATTAATATTTTAAAGAACTTCTGAGATTCTTTTATGTGGGATTAGGACATTTTGTATAAGTTTTAATTGATTGTATTGGGTCATCTTAAAAATTATTCCCATTATTTAAAGGGCCTCTGAAAATAATAGTTTTTTTTTTCTTTGTTGTTTTGAAATGTTTCTGTAATGGACAATATGTAATTTGGGATGTATTGGGTATTTTAAAACAAAATGATTTGTATAATGTTCAACTTAAGAAACTGTCTACTTGGACATGTAAGATAATTATGTGAACTTACTGGAACAAATTAGCTTTGAAACCCCTTATTCTGTTGGAATTGCCCTGGCAGACTCAATTTTGGGGCCTGTTTTTTAGGAAATCTCCAAGATACAGACACCTATCTTGGGACTGGCAGTGTCTCTGATCTGTTTCTCCAGTCCTATGACCCCAGTTCCTTAATTAGTAGCATTCTCAAAGGACTTTGAAATTTGGTATCAGGCCTCTAAAGTTTAGGGTTTGCCTTCCTTGATAGTGTAACTGTGCATGTTCTGATAACAGCTCAGAAATCTAGATCCTTTCTGTATCCTACTAGCAGCTCATGTTTGTTCTGAGCGGGGACAGGTGGAACTACTCCAAGTCTCACCCTTCTCCCTTGGAATTTTTGACAGGTGCCTCTCTTAGGATGGGCAGCACAACTGTCTTGAGCACTGTTACTCCCTCTATAAGCAGAGATTGAGCCAAGTGCACAAATGATTGCAGACCTAACTCACAATGAACTATCTCACACTGAATTCTCTGGCTGATATGGTGCTCGAAAACTGCAGAGGACTTGACATGCTTGCAACAGGGAGCCTTTGTACTGCTGTTAACTCGGGGGTTATCCTTGCCATAAATCCTTGCATTTTTCTAGTTTTGGCTTATTTGCTTCATATAGGGTTGATCAAAATTATGGGGCGAAGACCTTCCAGGTATCTAAAGATTCAATGATTTGAATATTCAGAAAAGAGAGTGTAGAATGTTGTACCACAGTTCCCTTTTATTGTCCTGCCTCAGTTTCCTTAATTGTCCTGCCGCAGTTTCCCTAAATTGTTCAGCCTCAGTGTCCCTGAACTGTTCTGTCTCAATTCATTTTATTTTTCTGCCTAAATCCCCCTGGTTGCAACACCTCCCCCTCCTGCTCATTAGGACTGAGATTATTAGGGTTGTGGCCACTCTGGCATTCCAAAAGATAAAACTCCAGATGTCCTATCTCAGATACTTAATTGGCATTGTCTACTTCTATTTCTTCACATTTCCTGGCTCTAGCTTGACTGTCTCTTTTACTCCCAATTTGTAAGAATTTATGGTCCTACCCCCAAACTGTCAGAACCGAATTGATGGTCCGTTCCTGCTCTCAGTGCTCGGACTCCATCCCTGACTCAGGGGCAGGCAACATGCCCCCAGCACAATCTCTCCTTCTCAAATAAAATATTAAAAACTCTCTAATCTCTATCTTACCTCAGTTTCTCCAGCATCACAATACAAGGATGCAAAAGAACTGAACCCCCAAAATATATTGGGGTTTCAAAAACCTGCCCATATGGTTCACCAAATGTTGGGGAATGGGTAGTTGGGCTCCAAAAATATATTGAGGTTTGGAATTGGTGTTGTGAAGTATCTCAAAAGAATTTGCAGCCTTGATCATCTCATAATAAAGAGGCAAAAATTTTATTATACTCTATAGACTAATTTCCCAAAAGGATTTTTGGCCATTAACAATCGGAAAAACTCAGGCATTAAATTATCTAGAAAACTCATAATTAATCAAAAGGAAGATGCCATTAAGGCAGGCTAAATTCCTAATGAACTAGCCATTGAGATGCTTAATAAGTTGGATAACCCTAAAAGGAGTTAGCCATTGTGACTAACCTTAAATAAATGGAAACGGAGTACAGGTAGGCTCTTTTATAGGAGAGAAATAAACTCAGGTGTTAACATCATAACTTGAGCCTCTGATTGAATACAATAACCATGGGGTAATTTTGCAAATTCAAAGAACAAAAGGCACATTAAGAAGAAAAGTTCTATTTAAGAGCAGATAATTCTGTCAGTGCTCCTCACTGCTTACCTCAGAGAAGTAACTATGAAAATTCAAGTAGGTATTGTAACATTGTATTGTATTGTATTGTAACATTGTATTGTATAGTATTGTATTGTATTGTATTGTAACAAAGACACCTCTACCTGACCCACCGACACTTTGCTAGCAGGGACTTGGTCTTTTGTGAGCTCTTATTAACCCCATCAATTGCATAGTAAACTCCTTGAGGACAGAGCCAGTCTTTTTTTTATCTATATCCTCAGTAATTAGTAATGTGCCTGACACATAGTAGATGCTTCATAAATATTTATTGTTGTATCATATTATAAAGTAAGTTAAACAGAGAAAACAAAGTATACACTACAACAATTTAAATGGAAAAACAATAACATGAAATCAAATAATGGAAAATTTTAATGACCAAGCTTGGCTCCAGAATAGATTTGAGAAAACCAATCTTCAAGGATTCTGGGAAGATGGCAGAATAGGTCAGAAAACTTTTAGCTCTCCAAATTTCCTTTACATACCCACACACCAAAAAAAGAATAAAAAAGAAAAAAAAATCATAAACAAAAGCACATTACCTCAGAGGGGAAATGGAACAGTGGAAATAAACAAAAAGTCGGGGTAAAAAGCAGCTGTGCTCCTAAGACAATTTGAGAAGACTTCAGGAAAGATTTGACCTCCAGGGGTTTGACCTAATAAAATGAAAATACCTCTATGCTGACTCTAGTGATCAATAGACAAATCCTGGGGGCAGCCTCAGCCTTAGAAAATTTCATCTTATGGACAGTATGAAGGTTCTACTGGATGAGCAGAAGATTGAAGGACCTTCCATTTTTAGAGACATCAAGCATAGCTTTGCTGACCAGATGCATCCCAGGCTGTAGCTGTGGGAGAGAATGAGCTAGCACAAGAGTGCTAGAAGTGAATGTTAATAGTAAGTGTTAGAGTGAAGGATGGGGTTTCTGTTGACTTGAAGCCACTCCACTTGCAGGAGAGCAGAATCTCTGATTTCAGTTCCAGGGCAGAGAGAAAAGCTATAGTTTGTAGCCACTGTTGGGACTCTAGGGAGTGAGATCATTTACAGGATAATATGGTTACAGCTTGTGACTTAGGAGTTGAGAGGAAAGCCCATGTTTTGGGCCTGAAAGACCTTAGAAAATAACAATAAGAAGTATCTGAAGCTTGGGACATCATTTCCCATATATTGAGATTGGAACTTGATTATATGAATAACCACTTAAAACAAAATAAAATTAAAAATAAGGAAAGGAGAAAGAACTCAGCCACAGACAGCTATTACAAGGATAGAGCAGATCTGGATTCATATTGAGAGGACCTAAAAAAAAAAAAAAAAGCCACTCCTTTTTCAATGAGAAATGCCAAGTGTTCTCAAATACAAAAAGAAAACTTGGAAGAATTTTAAAAGAATTTTTTAAATTAAATAACAGAATTTGAGGGAAAATTAACTTTAAAAAGAACAATTCAAAAAATATAGAAAAATATGAAAAAAATCAACCCACTTGAGAAAGAAAATCAAAAACTTAAGGAAGAAAATAATCCCTTGAAAACTAGAACTGGGCAAAGAGAAACTGACATTCAAAGATATCAAGAAATAATAAAAATCAGAAGAATGAAAAAAAATAGAAGAGAATATGAAGCATCTCATCAGGATAACAGATAAATGAGACATAATATAACAACTACCTGAAACTTACAAGAAAATTACAATAAAAAACAGAATCTTGATGCAATCTCATAAAAAATTGTCAAGGAAAAAAGTCCTGAAGTTTTTGAACAAAAAAAAAATAGAAACAGGAAAAAAAATCACCAATCACAATCTGAAAGAAATCTCAGGAGAAAAAATATATAAGAATAATATAGTCAAGTTTCAAAGTTCATAAATTAAGGAAAAAATATTGGAAGTAACAACAAAAACAAAAACAATTTCAATATCTTGGTGCTACAATAAGGATTATATAAGACCTAATATTACTATGGTAAACATCCAAAGTTTTAAATATGAGCAAAAGAGCTGGGGTTACAACCAAGGGTAACTTACCTAGCAAAATTAAGTATAATTCTGCTGGGGAAAAAATTAAATATTTAATGAACTTAAAGATTTTCAAATATTTTTTACAGAAACAGTTGAACTTAAAGAAAAATATAACATCAGAAAAAATATAAGGTTAACATTGAGGATCAATCACAAGGGACTCAATAGGATTGAACTGTCTACTACTACTACTGTAAATATTATCAGTATTCTTATGACTTCATCACTGCTTAGGTAGTTTAAAAGAAAGGTTTGGGCTGAGGTGAAAATGGACAGCTGAGAACAAACTAGGAGAAGGGAGGAGAGATAGTGCTAGAATCTTGCTCTTATCAGGAATGGGTTAGAGAGGGAAATTATATATACATACATACATACATATATATGTATGTGTATATATATAAAGTCTTGTAATTTCAAAAAGAAATGAGGTCAAGAAAGTGGGTCAAGAGGAGAGGATAAAGAGAGGATAGATTAAGGAATAGGAGGGCAAGAGAGAGTGTAGAAGTAAAACAAAGGAATGAGAAAGGAATAGGATAAATAGGATGAGAAGGATAGTGAAGAAAAATAGGAAGTAGGAAAATACACAAGTAATTACAACTTGGAATGTGAATGGGATGAATTTATATTTATTTTTATTATTTTTTAGTTTTTATTTATTTTATATAATTATTAAAATTATGAATTTATGAATTTAGAAATGAATAGCAGATTACAATTTTGAATTCAAAAATATGTGGCTTTCAGGAAATATAAAAATGAGAGATGCACACAAAAATAAAAATAAAGGGTAAAAGTAGAATTTATTATGTAAAAAAAAAGTCAGGATAGTAAGCATGATCTTAAATGAAATTAAAACTAAAAGAGATATAATCAAAAGAGAAAAATAAGGAAACTATACTATGTGTCACAATATTGGTCAATATTATTAAAACCATTTAAAATAGAAAGTATAAAACCTGAGTATACCTGCCAAAACAGACACATATACTATATGAACATAAATATAAATACTTTTTATATAAAGTCAGATCTAAATAATTAAAACAATATTTATTTTTCAAGGGTAGATAAAAATAATATAATTAAAAATGACAATTTTACTTAACTCACCTATTTATTCAATGTCATTCCAACTGAATTATTTGGTTGTTTTTTTTTTTACTGATTTAGAAAAATAACAACAAAGTTTATTGGAAAAACAAAAAGTGAGAAATTTCACAGAAACAGGGGGAAGAGATAAAGGGATATTTCAGACCTTCACCTATGTTATAATGTAAAAGAACATTGTTGAAATATAAAATGAATAATCTCAATTATTTTAAATTACATTTTCTTATATAAATAAAACCAATGTAGCCAAAAATGGAAGAAATGCAGACAATTGAGGTGGGAAAATTTTCGTAGACACTCTCTTATATAGTCTGTGATTGGTTGGAATATTACTATGGTATAGGAAATGATGAACTGGTTGAATTAGAAAAATATGAAAGGTCTTGGACTTATGAAGGAAGATGTTAACCACCTCCAGAGAATGAAAAAGAGATGATAAATGGAAATAAGCACAGTATGGCTGCTCATGTATGTGTGTATGTGTATTATGCATGTGTGTATTTATGTTTATACATATAGATGTATGTGTTTATTTGTGTATATAGAGATACATGTATGTTTAAAGATATTTATGTGTATATGCGTGTATGCATATATTTATATAAACACACATACATGTTTAAAATTGTAACCATCTTTATGGTCAGGGGAGGGAGAGGAAAAAATAAAGTAAAAAGTGCTCAGCAAAGAACAGTGGAAAACCTTCAAAGAAGTAAAGAAAATCTAGGTAACTTGGAAATTAATGTGCAATATTACATACGTTTTGTTGAAATGAAACTTTATTGTTTTACACTGAATCCTCTCACATTTGGCAGTGTCCATGGTATTTTTTTTTCTTTTCTTGATTTGTATTCAAGTTTAAAATAAATCTCAAATTTTACTTGAAAGAGAGAGAGAACCCACTTTCTTCCCATTATGAAGAATTGGAGGCAGTATAGAATGAAATATTTCATATACTATCTGATTTGATCTGTGTGTTGTTTCTTTTTACTGAATTTTTCTGCACTTTTAAAATATATGTTACAAGTTAAGACTTTCTGGGAAGAGGATAGAAGAGGGAAATATTTGTAAATGAATATAAAGTAAAAACAAAAGAATTATGTAAACTTCAAAAAAAGAAGACATGGGTGCTCTATTGAGAAGACCTTTTGTAGTTATAATTAGGTTGTGGTTCCTCGATTCTTTTTTTATCTTCCCAAGATCTATCTTCTTAAATTTATATCTTAATCATGAATTTTATCTTTTCATTAATTTTCTTAACCTTAATTACCTGACAAAGGGGCCAAAAATTACAACTTTACTGACACATTTTCATGTGATATTCAAGATGACTCTCATATCCTTGCAAAAGGGGAACACATCATATATGTATAATTATGTAAAAAGACTTTTCATCACTGAATTTAACTTCATTTCTGAGTCCTTGTACCACTTCACAAGAACTGATTAATCTTTTATTTCCTTAGCTCAGAATGGTCATATAATTCACTTATGCTAAAAACATGTGAAATAAAATATTCTCATTTCTTGTGTCCTTTAGGGAATCTCTGGAACAACCCATCCAAAAGTTTTTTTAGGGCTTTCTTCATATCTTTGTTGCGGAGACTGTAGATCAGGGGATTAAAGAATGGAGTTGCCATGGAGTAGAACAAGGTTACAAATTTCTGCATTCCAGATTGGTTCCCTGAACCTGGGCTGACATACATCACCATGACTGAGCCATAGAATAGAGACACCACAGTGAAATGAGAGGCACATGTTGAGAAAGCCTTGTTTCTTCCAGAACCTGATGGCACACGTAGTACAGCTCTCAGGACATGGAAATAGGAGCCCAGTATGTAGAGGAAGGTGATAAAGATGATGAGAGAGCTGATGGCACCACAGGCCAAAGTAGTCCTGGGCACTGGGGCACAGGACAGTGCCAACAATGGCCCCAAGTCACACAAAAAGTGGTCAATGATATTTGGGCCACAGAAGGGTACCTGTGAGATTAAGATCACTGGAGTCAGTAACCACAGGAAACCACCTATCCAGCAGAATAATGCCAAGGTAATACAGCGGTTGTGGGTCATGATGGTAGAGTAGTATAGAGGCTGGCAGATTGCAAGGTATCTGTCAAATGCCATCACAGAGAGAAACAAACCTTCAGAAGCACACATTGAAAAGAAGAAATAGAATTGAAGCAAGCAGCCAGTAAAAGATATGGTTTTGGATTCAGAGAGCATTATGGCCAACATTTTGGGAACATCAGAGTTAACATAGCAAATTTCTAAGAAGGAGAAATTGGCCAAGAGAGTGTACATGGGGGTTTGAAGTTGCTGACTTGACCATACAGCACAGATGATGGATGTATTACCCATGATGGTGAGGATGTAAATGATAGAGAACACCATACAGAGGATGATTTGAGTCTCTTTTTGACAAGGGAAACCCAAGAGGATAAACTCACTTACAGTCTCAGAGATATTAGTAACCCCTGAGATCCTCATTTCTCTCTTATCTGTGAAAGCAAAAGAAACAGTAAATATCTGAAGACTTGTTAGGCTTTTTACCCTCTTTTTCCTTTCCACCTTCTCATCACTTCTGCCCAAGAATCTGTTTTTATTCTTCTGTCCCTGGTTTATTATTCATGATACTGAAGTTGTGCTGTTTGACAAAAATAACCAGAAGAAACCATATTGTTTAACTTATCTTCCACAATTTTCTGACCTACTCTAGGGAGCAGCTTGAACTCTGAGAGAAACTGGCCTGACAAATCCATATGTAACTATCTTCTGGAACACAAAACAGAACCATTCTCCATATGCACTTATTTTTTCGCAGGGTACCATTTTATTCAATACAGAAGTGCACATATAGGGAGACATGAATCAATCCAGAAGGCTTCATTTACTTCCTATTACATGTGCCATTTCTGCTAGGACCTTGAAATCCATGAATGCAAATGGACTTGTGTCATTTCCATATTTAAGTTGCTGCATCATTAAACTACTGGTGCTATTTAGAGCTTCTGAATTAAGTATATTGGGGTAATACTAAGGTCAGAAATTCTACTTTTAAATAGCATAGTTAGTTTTATGGAAAGAAATAAAAGGATTCTATGACCTTAAGCTATACTTCTAATTTTTGTCAACCAATTCCCAACTTCTCATTTTTGTTTATTATGGAGACTAGGTGAGTAAATGTGGATAGAGTGCTGGAAACAGAATTCAGACCTTCTGTACTTCTGATATAGGTGCCTCAAAAATATTTTTTTCTGACATAAAAAGACAACACAATGTCATAAAACCAGATATTTCATATCTCATAGTAAGGGGCTTTAATCTTCCCCTATTAGAAGTACATAAATGTAACAACAACAAAAAGAAGTCAAGGAAGTAATTTGCATTTTAGATAAGCTAGCTAGTATAGCTATTTGGAGAGGATTTAATTGAATAGAAAGAAATGTTTATTTTTCTCTACAGTACATGGCACTGGTCGATCATATATTGGAATACAAAATTTTATAGTTAAAAACATTAATATTATAAGTATCATTTTCAGATCACAATGCAATAAAATTAAATTTAATAAGAGACCATGGAAACAGAATAAAAAATTGGAGGCTAAATAACCTGATTTTAAAGAATGAGTAGTGTAATTTTAAAATAATTTTAAAGATTTTTAAGTCTTTAAAATAAAATAAATAAAATTTTTTTAATTTAAAGAACAAATCAGAAAAACAGTAATTTCATTAAAAAGAATGACAATAATGAAACTATATATCAAAACCTATGGAATATGGCAAAAGTAGTAATCAGATGAAAATTTATATCTCTAAATGTTTAAATCAGTAAATTAAAGAAACAATAGACCAATGAATTGGTAATGCAATTTTAATAACCAAAACAAGGAGAAATTAAAAACATTTAATTTACCGCTAATCTGAAAATCCTAAAAAAAAATTAAAAATAAAAAAATAAAAAGTGAGTTTAATAAAATTGAGTGTAAGAAAATTATTGACAATAATTAAAACTAGGAATTGATTTAATGAAAAAAATCAATGAAATAAATAAACCATTGGTTAACATAATTTTATCTATTGGGGGAGGGGGAGGGAAGGCAATTGATGTTAAGTGACTTGCCAAAGGTCACACAGCTAGTGAGTGTTAAGTGTCTGAGGCTGAATTTGAACTCAAGTCCTCCTGAGTCCAGGGCCAGTGTTCTGCTCACTGTTCCATCTAGCTAGCTCCAAGGTGAACATGCTTTTAAAAAGAGATCACTAGTTTTAAAAATGAAAAAAGATAAATATACCATTAATGAAATGAAATCAAAGCAATTATAAGGAGTTGTTTTGTCTAATTATATGCCAATAAATTTGACAATTTAAGTGAAATGGAAGATTTACAAAAACATAAATTGCCTACATTAACAAAAGAGTAGAATATCTAAATAAACCTATTTTCAAAAAAAGAAATCAAACAGGTCATAAATGTGCTTCCTAAGAGAAAAAATCACAAAAATCAGATGGATGTACAAGTGAATTTACCCAACATTTAAAAAACAACTTTTTCACATATGAAATATATTATAAGGTACAATAAATGAAGAAGAGTCCCTATGAAACCTCTTTTATGAAACAAATATGATACTGATATCTAAACAAGGAAGAGTAAAAACGGGGGAGGGGGAAATTTATAGATTAATTTCATTAAGGTTGCAAAAATCCTAAGTAAAATTCTAGGTAGGAGATCATAATAATATATTACAAGATTGTACATTGTGGCCAAGTGGGATTTATACCAGGAATGCAGGAATGGTTTAACATAATTGATTATATCAATATCAATATCAATAAAGTAACAGAAATAATATTATTTTTCCATAGATGCAGAAGTTTTTGATGAAGTGAAATATTTATTCTCAAAAGTATATATAGAAATGGATTTTCCCTTAAATTGATAAGAACCATTTATTTTCAATAAGTGGCAAGCATTATTTGCAATGCATATAAGCCAAAAAACATTATTAGTAAGATCAGGAATTAAGCAAGCATGCTTGTTGTCACCAGTGTTACTCAATATTGTATTGGGAATACTAGCAATAAAAATATGAGAGAAAAAAGAAATAGAAGGATGGGCAATGAGGTAATAAAACTATCTCTTTTTATAGATATTATGAGTTATTTGAAACATCCTAAAGATCCAACTAAAAAGTTAGTTAAAATAATTAATAATTTTATCAAAGTAACAAGATACAAAGTAAATTCATATAAATCATTAGCATTCCTAAATACCACCAACAAAAACCTGAAAGAATAGATAATAAGAGATACCCTATTTTAAATAGTTGTAGACAGTATAAAATACCTGTGAGTATGTACATCTGCCAAAACTAAACCAAAGTCTATATGAATAAAATCATAAAAAACTTTTTTATACAAATAAAAATATATTTAAATAATTGACAAAATGTTAATATTTTATAGGTAGACAGGGTCAAAATAATAAAAATTACAATTTACCTAAAACAATAATTTATTCAATGTCAGCGTAATTAAATTATCAAAAATATTTTATTGAACTAGGAAAAAAATTTAATCATTTGAAAGAACATAAGTTTAAGAATATCAAAGGAATTGATGAAAAATATAAAGGAAAGTGGTTGAGAAGTATCAAAGCTCAACTTATATTACAAAGCATTAATTGTTTAAAAAAATCCAGTACTTGCTAAAAAATAAATAAATAGATAAGTGAAAAAGAGTAGGTATACAAAACATAGCAACATATATATATATATATATATATATATATATATATATATATATAGTAACCTTATGTTTGACAGATTTCAAAACTTAAATTTCATAAATAGGAATTCATTACCTGGTAATAATTACAGAGAAAGCTGGAAAGTAGTCTGGCAGAAATTGGGCACAAACCATTATCTTACTCTATTTACCAAGATAAGGTCAAATATATACATATCATAGATACAAAGGGAAATAAGACATGAAAGTTATAAAAACAGAATATATTAGCTATAAGACTTGTTTATAGGCAATTTGTGAAGAAGTGTGAGATGTAAAATGGATCATGTCAATTACATTAAATTAAAAAATTTTGCACAAATAAAACCAAAATTGCCAATATCAGAAGGAAAGCAGAAAATTGGGGAAATTTTGTAGACAGTTCTCAGATAAGTGTCTCATATCTTAAATATATAAAGAACTTTGTCAAAACTATAAGAATGCAATTCATTTCTTAATTAACAAATGATCATAGGATATGAACAGGTAGTTTCCTGATGAAAAAATCAAAACAATTTATAGTCATATGAAAACATTTTGTAAATCATTATTGATTAGAGAAATACATATCAAAAAAATCTTGAGATACTATTTTATGCTTATCAGAGTGGCTAAAATGACAGAAGGGGAAAGCAGCAAGTGTTGAAGAGAAATGGGAAAAAAATGGAGCACTAAGTCAGTACTGATGGAATTGTGAACTAATTCAACCATTTTGAAGAATAATCAGGAATTATGCCCAGAACATTACTATACTGCCTATACTTTTTGACCCAGAGATATCTCTATTAGATCTATTTCCCAAGATGACTGGGGAAAAGGAAAAGAACCTATATTTTTAAAATAGTTATAGAAGCTCTCTTTGTGGTAGCCAAGAATTGGAAATTGTGAGGATGCCCATCAATTGGGGAATGGTTAAACAAGTTGAGGCATATGGTCCTATTTGATTACTGTATTAGAAGAAATGGTGATCTGATTATTTTAGAAAAACATAAACATGAATGACATAATGAAGAGCAAAATGAGCGGAAACAAGGAAAAATTATATATAGTACCAGCAATATTATTCTAAGAGCAACTTTTCATCACTAAGTAATTTTGAATATTATAAATATATAAATTAACTACAAAGGACTTATGTATGAATGTTATCTATCTCCAGAGAAATAACTGATAAATAAATGTATAATGTGATTTCACATACATGCATATTTGTGCCTAATGATAGCCATCTTAAGAGTGGGAGAAAAGGATAGAAAAATATAAAATGTGTATAGTAGAAAATAACATAATTTTAGAAGGAAATATAGAATTCAGAGTAGCATTTATTATTGTATTATATTATTATATATTATATTATAAGATTATAGTATTTATCATATAGTTTTTCAGAAAATTAAACAATAATGTAACAGAAATGTAAATTCATGGTTTTATAGTGAATCCTTTTATGTTTTGCTGTGTATGTGAAAATGTTCTTTCTTGACTACAAATTTAAGTTCTTTTTTGTTTATGTATTTAATTTCAAAATGAATAAAAAATTTTTAATTACATACATTATCTCATTTGATCCTCACAACAATTCTGAAATTAAGAATTACTATTACTCCTTTTTCATTGATAATAAAAACCAAGGCAAAGAGAAGTTAAATTATTTTCTAAGGCTCATAAGCTCAACATTCTATCTGTTACACCATCCTACCCCTGATTTATGCAAAATCACTAAATTAGAATAATACTCCCCAAGAAACAAATAAAAATGGCATAGAAAGAAATGTGAAAAAAAAATAAAATTCAGAAGAAAAAAAAAAACCAAGAAAAGGAAATCTCTCAATTTCTTGATCATGGCTCTACTTACTATTTTCAAGCCTGGACAGTGTCACTTTAGGATGGTGAAAAATCAGTTGTAGCATTCATAGAAAAGGACTACTGGACTTGAGTCCTCCAACATCATAGGTCCACTATATTTCCTTTCTTTTATTTTCCATTTATTCTCTGCTCAGTACTCTAAGGAATCCCCCTCTTAACATTTCCCTGATTATTCTAGTTTTTATCAACTCCGTTTGCTCTCTGTTTATTACTCTTTCATTGCCATATTTCTGATTCTTTTTAGAAACATTTCATTTGAATTATGTGTAATGAGAAAAATTACCTACAAATTTATAAAAGATTAATTTCTCATGCTTGACTGTTTGCTTGCCACAGAGTTCATGGATGATTAATATCTCATTGTCTCTCTCTAGAAGATAACAAAACAAGTAAATCAAAACAAAGAAATATGTGCTCAGGTCATTTTTTTTTGCCCAAGTTCATGTCTTTAAGGATGCAGTTCTCTGAAAGATATCCTATCAGGAAGAATGGTTTAGAGCAAATGATAAACTCATTTTTTTTTAGTTATCTCACTGATGATGGCAATAAGAATGAATATAATATGACATACTGACATAATCTGGAAATAACAAGGGAAATTTGAACTATCTCATAACAAAATAAGTATTGAGATAACAGTAGAAAAATTATTTGTTCCCAATACATACCCACATTATTTGAAATAGAACATATTATCTGACTCCTTGGTGAAATACTGATGTTTGACCATTATTACAAAGGGTGACTTGTTCTTATTCAAGAAGAGTATCTATCTTGTTAATGATATATCTCCTCCAAAATATATCTTATTCCCAATTATAGTTCACTGTCTCCAGAGATTTTTGTTCTGAAGCAATAGAAGAAATCATTGTGTATCATCTAGTGCCTGAGGGAAATTCACTTTGGTTTTTTTGGCAATCATTTCTTTTAAATAAATTGTATCATTTCTCCAATATAAGATGATGAAACAAGAAAATCTTTTTCATCTCACCTTGAGTGATACCATTCAGAAACTATTTAGTAAATACTTACTGAAAGTGTGGTCCTATGTTAAATGCTGAACATAGAAAGGTAATAAATAAAATAGAAATAAATAAAAGGAGGAAAGAATAAATAAAATAGTCCCTGCCATTAAGGACTTTATATTTTATGTATTATCACAGTAATCACCAGCCTCTTTATATCATGACCTTCTGACAGTTATGGATTGGTTTCTTGAAATAAAGATTTCTACTTAGTATAGCAAGCAGTGTTTTAAAAAGTTATAATTATCTCAAATTTTGGAAGCTTTCCCATCATTTTTTGTTGTCCAATATAGTGGTTATAGGCATGATTATCTTGAATTCAGAGTTTCTCATCTCCTTGATAATCATAAATTCAAGGTTGCCCCAACGCTCATTTTACACCATTCCACAATATTTTTATTCTTCTCTTCCCAGATCTCCTTCAGCCTCATAAAGTAATTGAATTAACACCACTGTTTCTGGAAATTCTCTGCCTACTGTGCTTCTTTTTACAATTCCTATCACTATCTTAATGACTTCCTTGTTCAAAAAACTTCTCTCTGGTCATTATTTTTCACTGTCTTCTATTAATTGTAAACTTCCTGAGGTCAGGGATTATTTTGTTTTCTTGTACTTGTAATCCCATTGCTTAGCACAGTGATTGGAACTTAGTAAATGGTTAATAAACATTTGTTCCTTCATTCATTCATAGCTTTTGACTCATCACCATCTTTGTGTCATTTTTCTTTAAAAAATACTCTCTGATGAATCAAATCAGTTCCAATAGAACAGTAATGAACTGAACCAACTACACCCAGCGAAAGAATTCTGAGAGATGACTATGAACCACTATATAGAATTCCCAATCCCTCTATTTTTGTCTGCCTGTATTTTTGATTTCCTTCACAGGCTAATTTTACACTATTTCAAAGTCCGATTCTTTTTGTACAGCAAAATAACTGTTTGGACATGTATAGATATATTGTATTTAACTTATACTTCAACATATTTAACATGTATTGGTCTACTTGCCAGCTGGGGGAAGGGGTGGGGGGAAATAAGGAAAAAGTTGGAACAAAAGGTTTTGCAATTGTTAATGCTGAAAAATACCCACGCATATATCTTGTAAATAAAAAGCTATAATATAATTTTTTTAAAAAAATACTCTCTGGAGTGAGGCAGAGCCAAGATGATAGAGTAAAGGGAGGAACTGGTTCAACCTCTCCCCAAAACTTCTCCAAACTATTTTAAATAATGACTCTTAAAAGTTTTAGAACATTAGAACACCCAAAAAGACAGAGTAGAACATTTTCTAGCCAATGGTAACTTTTAAGGTCAGCAGAAAAATCTGTGACATCAGGATGGAAGTCCAGTGTATAGGCCAGCTACAAGCCATACCAGTGCAGTCCTGTACCTAGCCCTGGACAGGATCTGGGCTCCAATCAAACCTCTGAATTAGTAGCAGTACTGGTGGCTTCCAGACCTCTCAGCTCAGAAACACCAAAAAGGACTTTGAAGGTTAGCAGAAAAAATCTGTGGAACCAGGGTGGGAACCTAGCTCATAATCCCAGTGCAGGCTGCACCAATACATCCCAGGCCCCAGCCTCCTCAGTAGCCAGACCCTGGCCGCACTCCCAGCTTGGACCTCAGCCTCAGCCTGGGCCCGTACTCCAGTGTCAGCAAATCAGGAACTTCTGACTCAATAATATTGAGTCAGGAGGCTTCTGAATCTTTTAACCCACTAATACTAGGGAGGTCTGAAAAGGTTAGTGAAGAGTGCCTAATGCCAGAGCAATCCGGGTCCCTATCCTGGCTCTAGCTTCAGCAAAGCGGAACTCTGTTGATTTAAAACACTAGATTTTACAACTACTTGGGATACTCCTAACAGCTCCAGGACAGAAAAGAGTGTTTGTGGTCAGGATCCTAGAAGAATCTCTGAAAACAGCTGCACAAAACCCCTGAAGCTTGGGACAATGCACTCTCCATGCTGGAAACAAAGCCCTACTTTATTTTTTTTTTTTTTTTTTTTTTTTTTGCTGTTTCTTTTTTTTTTTTTTTTAAGTTTTTTTATTTAATAATTACATTATATTGACACTCATTTCTGTTCCGATTTTTTTCCCCTCCCTCCCTCCACCCCCTCCCCTAGATGGCAAGCAGTCCTTTATATGTTGGATATGTTGCAGTATATCCTAGATACAATATATGTTTGCAGAACCGAACAGTTCTCTTGTTGCCTAGGGAGAATTGGATTCAGAAGGTATAAATAATCCGGGAAGAAAAACAAAAATGCAGATAGTTCACATTCGTTTCCCAGTGTTCTTTCTTTGGGTGTAGCTGCTTTTGTCCGTCATTTATCAATTGAAACTCAGGTCTCTTTGTCAAAGAAATCCACTTCCATCAAAATATGTCCTCATACAATATCGTTGTCGAAGTGTATAATGATCTCCTGGTTCTGCTCATTTCACTTAGCATCAGTTCATGAAGGTCTCTCCAAGCCTCTCTGTATTCATCCTGCTGGTCATTTCTTACAGAACAATAATATTCCATAACATTCATATACCACAATTTACCCAGCCATTCTCCAATTGATGGGCATCCATTCATTTTCCAGTTTCTAGCCACTACAAACAGGGCTGCTACAAACATTTTGGCACATACAGGTCCCTTTCCCTTCTTTAGTATTTCTTTGGGATATAAGCCCAATAGAAACACTGCTGGATCAAAGGATATGCACATTTTGATAATTTTTTGGGCATAATTCCAGATTGCTCTCCAGAATGGTTGGATTCGTTCACAACTCCACCAACAATGCATTAGTGTCCCAGTTTTCCCGCATCCCCTCCAACATTCATCATTATTTTTTCCTGTCATCTTAGCCAATCTGACAGGTGTGTAGTGGTATCTCAGAGTTGTCTTAATTTGCATTTCTCTGATCAATAATGATTTGGAACACTCTTTCATATGAGTGGTAATAGTTTCAATCTCTTCCTCTGAAAATTGTCTGTTCATATCCTTTGACCATTTATCAATTGGAGAATGGCTTGATTTCTTATAAATTTGAGTCAGTTCTCTATATATTTTGGAAATGAGGCCTTTATCAGAACCTTTAACTGTGAAAATGTTTTCCCAGTTTGTTGCTTCCCTTCTAATCTTGTTTGCATTAGTTTTATTTGTACAAAGGCTTTTTAATTTGATGTAATCGAAATTTTCTATTCTGTGATCAGTAATGGTCTCTAGTTCATCTTTGGTCACAAATTTCTTTCTCCTCCACAAGTCTGAGAGATAAACTATTCTATGTTCCTCTAATTTATTTATAGTCTCGTTCTTTATGCCTAGGTCATAGACCCATTTTGATCTTATCTTGGTATATGGTGTTAAGTGTGGGTCCATGCCTAATTTCTGCCATACTAATTTCCAATTATCCCAGCAGTTTTTATCAAATATTGAATTCTTTTCCCAGAAGTTAGGGGCTTTGGGTTTGTCAAACACTAGATTGCTATAGTTGACTATTCTGTCTTGTGAACCTAGCCTTTTCCACTGATCCACTAATCTATTTCTTAGCCAATACCAAATGGTTTTGGTGACTGCTGCTTTATAATATAATTTTAGATCAGGTACAGCTAGGCCACCTTCATTTGATTTTTTTTTCATTAATTCCCTTGAGATTCTCGACTTTTTATTGTTCCATATGAATTTTGTTGTTATTTTTTCTAGATCAATAAAATATTTTCTTGGAAGTCTGATTGGTATAGCACTAAATAAATAGATTAGTTTAGGGAGTATTGTCATCTTTATTATGTTCGCTCGGCCGATCCAAGAGCACTTAATATTTTTCCAATTATTTAAGTCTGACTTTATTTGTGTGGAGACTTTTTTATAATTTTGCTCATATAATTCCTGACTTTCCTTTGGTAGATAGATTCCCAAATATTTTATGGTATCAACAGTTATTCTGAATGGAATTTCTCTTTGTATCTCTTGCTGTTGGGTTTTGTTGGTGATGTATAAAAATGCTGAGGATTTATGGGGATTTATTTTGTAGCCAGCTACTTTGCTAAAATTATGAATTATTTCCAATAGCTTTTTGGTAGAATCTCTGGGGTTCTCTAGGTATACCATCATATCATCTGCAAAGAGTGATAGTTTGGTTTCCTCATTGCCTACTCTAATTCCTTTTATATCTTTCTCGACTCTTATTGCCGAGGCTAGTGTTTCTAATACGATATTAAATAATAATGGTGATAGTGGGCAACCTTGCTTCACTCCAGATCTTACTGGGAAAGGTTCCAGTTTTTCCCCATTGCATATGATGCTTACTGATGGTTTTAAATATATGCTCCTGACTATTTTAAGGAAAAGTCCATTTATTCCTATGCTCTCAAGTGTTTTTATTAGGAATGGATGTTGGATTTTATCAAATGCTTTTTCTGCATCTATTGAGATGATCATGTGGTTTTTGTTTGTTTGGTTATTGATATAGTCAATTATGCTAATAGTTTTCCTAATATTGAACCAGCCCTGCATTCCTGGTATAAATCCTACTTGGTCATAGTGTATTATCCTGGTGACAATTTTCTGTAATCTTTTTGCTAATATTTTATTTAAGATTTTAGCATCAATATTCATTAGGGAGATTGGTCTATAATTTTCTTTCTCTGTTTTCAGCCTACCTGGTTTAGGTATCAGTACCATATCTGTGTCATAAAAGGAGTTTGGTAGGACTCCTTCAATCCCTATTTTTTCAAATAGTTTATATAACATTGGAGTTAATTGTTCTTTAAATGTTTGGTAGAATTCACATGTAAATCCATCTGGTCCTGGGGATTTTTTCTTAGGGAGTTGATTGATAGTTTGTTCTATTTCTTTTTCTGAGATGGGACTGTTTAGGATATTTACTTCTTCCTCTGTTAGTTTGGGCAAGCTGTATTTTTGGAGGTATTTTTCTATTTCATTTAAGTTGTCGAATTTATTGGCATAAAGTTGGGCAAAGTAACTCCTAATTATTGCTCTAATTTCCTCTTCGTTAGTGGTGAGTTCTCCCTTTTCATTTTTAAGACTAACAATTTGATTTTCCTCTTTCCTTTTTTTAATCAGATTTACTAAGGGTTTGTCTATTTTGTTGGTTTTTTCATAGAACCAACTCTTAGTTTTATTAATCAATTCAATAGTTTTTTTACTTTCAATTTTATTGATCTCACCTTTTACTTTTAGAATTTCAAGTTTAGTGTTTGACTGGGGGTTTTTAATTTGTTCCTTTTCTAGCATTTTTAATTGCAAACCCAATTCATTGACCTTCTCTTTCTCTATTTTATACAAATAGGCCTCTAGAGATATGAAATTTCCCCTTATTACCGCTTTGGCTGCATCCCATACATTTTGGTATGATGTCTCATTATTATCGTTTTCTTGGGTGAAGTTATTAATTATGTCTATGATTTGCTGTTTTACCCAATCATTCTTTAGTATGAGATTATTTAGTTTCCAATTATTTTTTGGTCTACTTCCCCCTGCTTTTTTGTTGAATGTAATTTTCATTGCATCGTGGTCTGAAAAGGATGCATTTACTATTTCTGCCTTACTACATTTGAGTTTGAGGTTTTTATGTCCTAATATATGGTCAATTTTTGTATAGGTTCCATGAACTGCTGAAAAGAAAGTGTATTCCTTTCTGTCTCCATTACATTTTCTCCAGAGATCTATCATATCTAGCTTTTCTAGTATTCTGTTTACCTCTTTAACTTCTTTCTTATTTATTTTCTGGTTTGATTTATCTAATTCTGAGAGTGCAAGGTTAAGATCTCCCACTATTATAGTTTTACTGTCTATTTCTTCTTGCAGCTCTCTTAGTTTCTCTTTTAAGAATTTAGATGCTACCCCACTTGGTGCATATATGTTTAATATAGATAGTGCTTCATTATCCATGCTACCCTTTAGCAAGATATAGTGTCCTTCCTTATCTCTTTTAATTAGGTCAATTTTTGCTTTAGCTTGATCTGAGATCAGGATGGCTACCCCTGCTTTTTTGACTTCACCTGAAGCATAGTAGATTTTGCTCCAACCTTTTACCTTTAACCTGCATGTATCTCCCCGCTTCAGGTGTGTTTCCTGTAAACAACATATTGTAGGATTCTGGCTTTTAATCCATTCTGCTAACCGCTTCCTCTTTATGGGGGAGTTTACCCCGTTCTCATTTATGGTTAGAATGACCAATTCTGTATTACTTGCCATCTTGTTAACCCCGGTTTATGCTTTCCTCCCTTCTTTCCCCTTTCCCCCCGTTCCAAGTATTAAGCTTGTGAGCACCCCTTGTTTCTCACAGCCCTCCCTTTTTAGTGTCCCTCCCCCCGCCTTAGAGTTCCTCCCCCTATCTTACCCCTTTCCCTCCCAGTTCCCGTATTCCCTTCCGCTTAGCTTATTCCTTCCCTTTCCACTTTTCCCTTCTCACTTTTCAATGAGATGGGAGAAGTTTCACCATAGATTGAATATGTCTTAAGATTTTTCACTTAAAGCCAATTCTGAAGGCAGTAAGATACCCACTATATTCATCCCCCTCCATTCTTTCTCTCAGATATAATAGGTTTCCTATGCCTCTTCATGAGATGTACTACCCCCACTTTACCCTTTTTCTGGTACAATGTCCTTTCCACATCAATTTCTAGAACAAGGTATACATGTATTCTTTATGCATCTATATAGTCAAAATATAGTTCCCAAGATTAATCTTTACCTTTTTAGATTTCTCTTGAGTTCTATATTTGTAGATCAAACTTTTTGTTAAGTTCTGGTTTTTTCATCAGAAATAGATGAAATTCGCTTACTTCGTTGAATGTCCATCTTCTTCCCTGGAAAAAGATGCTCATTCTCGCTGGGTAAGTTATTTTTGGTTGCATACCAAGTTCCTTAGCCTTTCGGAATATCATATTCCAGGCCCTTCGATCTTTTAATGTGGATGCTGCCAGATCCTGGGTGATCCTTATTGTGGCTCCTTGATACTTGAATTGGGTTTTTCTAGCCGCTTGCAATATTTTTTCTTTCATCTGAGGGTTCTGGCATTTGGCCACTATATTCCTTGGTGTTTTGATTTTAGGATCCCTTTCAGTGGGTGATCGATGAATCCTTTCAATGTTTATTTTTTCCTCTGTTCCTATGACTTCTGGGCACTTCTCTTTGATGATTTCCTGGAAGACAGTGTCCAGGCTCTTTTTTTCATCATGTTTTTCTGGGAGTCCAATGATTCTCAGATTGTCTCTCCTGGATCTGTTTTCCAGGTCTGTTGTCTTCCCCAGAAGGTATTTCACATTTTTCTCCATTGTTTGATTTTTTTGGATTTGCTTGACTGATTCTTCTTGTCTCCTCGAGTCATTCAATTCCACTTGTTCAATTCTGATTTTCAGTGAAGTATTCTCTTCACTCACTTTTTTAAAATCTTTCTCTAATTGTCCAATTGAGTTCTTTTGTTCTGTGGAATTTTTTTCCATTTCGCCAATTTTGTTTTCCAGTTCACTAATCCTATTTTTCAAGGATTTTACTTCTTTATCCACTCTCTCTTTAACTGACTTCTCCAGGCTCTTTTGCCAAGCCTCCCTCTCCTTTTCCCAAGCTTCCTTCTCCTTTTGCCAAGCCTCACTCTGCTTTCCCCATTTTTCTTCTAGCTCCCTTGTGAGAGCCTTTTTAATCATTTCTATGAGGTTCATCTGTGCTGAGGAACAGACGATCTCCTCCTTTGGGGAATCACCTGGGGACTGCCTGTTTTTAGTCTCCTCAGGATTTAGAGTCTGCTCTCTATCTGTGTAGAAGCTGTCTAGGGTTAAAGTCCTCTTCAGCTTCTTGCTCATTCTGTCTATTAATCAGAGACAAACTACCAAAGAAAAACAGAAAAAACTGGAGTCTTTCTTTGGGGGGGGGCTGGGTGTGTTATCGAGCTTCCTCTACAGACTGCAGGTGGCAGCAGTGAGGCACTAGCAGGACTGTGCTGCGCCTGCGCTCTGAGATCCCAAAGCGTGCTGAGTCACTGAGGGGGGGGAAGGGGGGGGCGGCCAGGTCCTGAGAGACTCCAGCTGTTTGCGGTTGTGTTCTTCAGCCCCGGTGTTTTTAGCTTCTCTGCTGGGCTGTTGACTTGCTGCAGGTTCCAAACCTGTAGCGAAGCTCTCCCCGCAGAGACAGCTGCGATCACTCCCCACCCCCTCTCCAGTCTGCTCCCGTGCTCTCACTGCCGCTGCCCACCGCCTGCGCCCGATCTAAAATCGCCCCAGCCCTCCAGTAAAGACAGACCTTTCTTGGCGGATCTCAAGGATGGCTTCTCTTGGTAACTATTTGTGGGTTTTTTTCAGTCAAGCATTGATTCAGAGGCTTGTAATGAAGTGGATAGTGAGAGAAAGCGCGGAGCTTATGCAACTGTGAGCCTCCTCTCCGCCATCTTAACCGGAAGTCCACAAAGCCCTACTTTAACAAAGAGTTAAAATCAAAGAAATAGACTAGGAAAAGGAGGAGTAAACAAAAAAAAAAGTTTCTGAGCATTGAAAGTTATTATGATGACAAGAAGAATTAAGACACATTCAGAAGACGGTAACAAAGTCAAAGCTTCTATATCCAAAGCTTTCAAGAATAATAAGAAGTGGGCTCACATCATGAAAGAGCTGAAAGGGGATTTTGAAAATCAAGTAAAAGAGATATAGGAAAAATTAGGAAAATAATGGTGAATGGTACAAAAGGAAATGCAAAACGCTAATGAGGAGAAGAATGCCTTAAAAAGCAAATTTGGCCAACTGGGAAAGGAGGTACAAAAGCTCACTAAGGAAATAATTCCTTTAAAGGTAGAATTGAGAAAATAGAAGCTAATGACTTTATGAATAAAGTAAAACCAAAAGAAATGAAAAATATTTTTAAAATGTGAAATATCTCATAGGAAAAACAATTGATTTGAGAAATAAATCCAGGAGAGAGAATTTTAAAATTATTAATCTCCTTAAAAGCTGTGATTAAAAAAGGGGTTTGGAAATCATTTTTCAAGAAATTATCAAGGAAAACTGTCCCAATATTCTAGAACCAGAAAGTAAAATATAAATGGAAAGAATCCACCAATCATCTTCTGAAAGATTCCAAAATGAAAATTCCCAGGAATACTATAGCCAAATTCCAGAATTCCCAGATCAAGGAGAAAATATTGCAAACATACAGAAAGAAACAATTCAAGTATAGTGGAGCCATAGTCAGAATAACACATGATTTCACAGTTGATACATTAAAGAACCAGGTATTCTGGAGAGCAATGAAGCTAGGATTGCAACCAAAAATCACCAACCCAGCAAAACTGAGTATAATCCTTCAGAGGAAAAGGTGATTCATCAATCAATGAAAAAGGATTTTCAAACATTATAATGAAAAAACCAGAACTGAATAGAAAATCTGATTTTCAAATACAAGGCTCTGGAGAAGTATAATACATGGAGAAGGAGGATACATGTAACTCATTAGAACTTTCTCATTACTATTTAATAATTTATTTACTGTTTTTTATTTACTATTTAGAAGGAGTATATATATAGACAGAGGACACAAGTGTGAGTTTGACTAAAAAGGGATAATATCTTTTTTTTTTAATGATGAAATTTAGAAGTGAAAGAGGAGTGTACTGGGAGAAAGTGAAAGGAAGAAGTAGAAGGGCATATTATTTGCCATAAAAAAGAGGCAAAAATTTTTTTACAGTGACAGGGAAGAAGAGGAGGAAATGGTCAAAGAATGAACCTTATTCTCATGAGAATCAGCTGATTTTTCTTGAGGGTTTTTATTTTCATTAGGGTGAGAGATCTAAGTTTCTTTTCACAACTTGACTTTATGGAAATGTTTTACATAACTTTACAAGTGATTTCTTAATTGTCAATATGGATAAGGGAGAAAACCTAGATCTCACAAATTTTAAAAATAAATGTAAAAAAATTTTTGTTTTGAATGTAACTGAGGGAAAATATTAAATTAAAAAAACTTCTCTCTGGCTATTTCTTCTCTATATCTTGCTTACATTTATATCTCTGTTACTTAGTATGGTAGCTAAAATTTTAGTAAATGCTTAATAAACATTTTTCAGTCATTTAATCAAACATTCATTCATCCATAATTTTTAATTTTTACTACAGGCCAATCAGAAAGAGACATGCTATTCATCTTAAATTTAAGGAATTGCAATTAGGAGTTAGGATTATATATTTATTTAAAGATGAGGTTCTTAACTTTTTTGTGTCATGGATCCCTTTGCTTATCTGGTGAAGCTTCATTTCTAAGAAAAATGCCCTTTTTAAACATTTATACTTATAGGAAATGTTAAATATAAGTTGGGAGTCAATAAAGTTATAATTTTTCCCATTGAAGTTCAGAGACTTCCTGAAATTGTTCATAAACCCCTTGAGGGAAATCCATTGACCTCATCTTAAGCACCTCTGGTCTAAAGAAAGTTTCAGCCACCCAAATGAGCAAAACATGCTTCCATGGTCATAAGATCTGGAAGAAATTATTGTACTTCCATAAACACTATTCCATTCTACATAAATAAGCTTAAAAATGATGTCTGGGAAGGGTAATATAGAACTTAAAGGAATATGTTTTTCAAAGCTTTTTATTTTCAAAATATATGCATGGATAATTTTTTGACATTGATCTTTCAATAGCCTTGTGCTTCAGATTTTCCCTTCTTTCCCCTCAGCCTTTCCCCTAGATTCTATCCAAAATATGTTATACATGTTAAAATGTGTTAAATACAATATTGTGAACATATTTATACAATTTTTTTCTTGCACAAGAAAAATTAGATCAAAAAAGAAAGAAAATAAACAAAATGCAAGTGAACAACATCAAAAGGAGTGAGAATGCTATGTTGTGATCCACATTCAGTTCCCACAGTCCTCTCTCTAGGTGTAGATGGCTTTCTTCATCACAAGATCATTGGAACTGACATCAATCATTTCATTGTTGGAAAGAATCACATTCATCTGAATTGGTTGTTGTATAATATTGATGTTGCCATGTACAATGCTCTCCTGGTTCTGCTCATTTCACTTAGCATTAGTTCATGTAAGTCTCTCTAGGCCTCTCTAAAATCATCCTTCTAATCATTTCTTATAGAACAATGATATTCCATAACATTCATATACCATAACTTATTCAGTCATTCTTCAACTGATGGGCACCCACTCAGTTTCCAGTTTTGCACATATGTATCTCTTTCCCTCCTTTAAGACCTCTTTGGTATATAAGCCCAGTAGAAACACTGCTGGATCAAAGGGTAGGCCCAATTTGATAACTTTTTGAGCATAGTTCCAAATTGCTCTCTAGAATGGCTGGATTTGTTCACAGTTCTACCAATGTATCAGTGTCCCAGTTTTCTCACATCCCCCCCCAACATTTGTCATTCTCTTTTCCTGTCATCTCAGCCAATTTGAGAGGTGTGTAATGATGTCTCAGAGTTGCTTAATTTGCATTTCTCTGATCATTAGTGATTTAGAGCATCTTTTCATATGACTAAAAATGGTTTTAATTTCTTCATCTGAAAATTGTTCATATCCTTTGACCATTTATCAATTGGAGAATGGCTTGAATTCTTATAAATTTGAGTCAATTCTCTATATATTTTGGAAATAAGATCTTTATCAGAACCCTTAAATGTAAACATCCTTTCCCAATTTATTGCTTCCCTTCTAATTTTATCTGCATTAGTTTTGTTTGTACAAAAAAAATTAACTTAATATAATCAAAATTATCTATTTGGTGTTCAATTATGAATTCCAATTTTTCTTTGGACACAAATTCCTTCCTCCTCCACAGATCTGAGACGTAAACTATCCTATGTTTTTCTAATTTCCTTATAACATCACTATGTCTAGATCATTAATTCATTTCGACTTTATCTTAGAATGTGGTGTTAGTGTGGGTCAATGCCTACTTTTTTCTATACTATTCTATACCAATTTTCCCAGCAGTTTTTGTCAAATAGTGAGTCTTATACCAAAAGTTGCCGTCTTTAGGTGTGTCTAACACAAGATTGCTATAGTTACTCGTAGAGGGCTGAAACTCTAAATCAGACAAGAGAGTACTTAAGGCTACCCTTTTGATGTGAGACAATGGCTCTATTAGTATACATTTGGATGATGGCTCTCCTCACCATTGGTGCTTTGCTGAATGTTTCGTAGTAAGATAATCATAGGCAAGGATTAGAGGGTGGGGAAAAGAAGTCAGAGTCACTTGGCAACAGGACGAGAAGGAGAGAGGCTGGAGACTCCGGATTCCAGAATCCAGAATACATTTTTGGCAAGTCATGTGGCACCTTGCTTGCCTCCTTCCCCCTAAAGACCAAGGACTTTGATTTATCCTGATTCTGGCCAATCCTGAGGCCCTCTAGGGAGCTAGCCCGTACTGTACAGTTATTGACTATTTTGTCCTGTGATCCTAACCTAGTCCATTGATCAATTTCTTAGTCGGTACCAAATGGGTTTGAGGACCACTGCTTTATAATATAGTATTAGGTGTGGCACAGATAGTCCACCTTCATTGGCATTTTTTTTATTAATTCCCTTGAAATTCTTCACCTTTTCTTCTTCTAGATGAACTTTGTTATTATTTTTCCTAGGTCTGTAAAATAATTTCTTGGAAGTTTGATTGGTATGGCACTCAATAAATAAATTAATTTAGGTAGTATTGTCATTTTTATTATATTCACTCAGCCTACCCATGAGCACTTGATATTTTTCCAACTGATTATATCTGCCTTTATTTATGTGGAAAGTGTTTTGT
Organism: Antechinus flavipes; assembly: GCF_016432865.1. Classification (NCBI taxonomy): domain Eukaryota; kingdom Metazoa; phylum Chordata; class Mammalia; order Dasyuromorphia; family Dasyuridae; genus Antechinus; species Antechinus flavipes. Next base: position 262,025,827 of record NC_067399.1, on the reverse strand, counting down.
AGTTGTATTCATACAGTTCCTGACTTAACCTTGGCAGATAGATTCCCAAATATTTTATAATATCAATAGTTATTTTGAATGGAATTTCTTTCTGTGTCTCTTGTTGCTGGACTTTGTTGGTAATATATAAAAATGCTGATGATTTGTGTGGATTTATTTTGTATCCTGTAACTTTACTAAAGTTGTGAATTGTTTCCACTAGTTTTTTAGTTGATTCTCTAGGGTTCTCTAAGTATACCATCATATCATCTGCAGAGAGTGATAATTTGGTTTACTCATTACCTACTCTAATTCTTTTAATCTTTTTTTCTTCTCTTATTGCCAAAGCTAACATTTCTAATATGATATTGAAAAGTAATGGCGATAGTGGACAACCTTGTTTTAATTCCTCATCTTATTGGGAACAGTTCTAGTTTGTCACCATTACATACAATACTTGCTGATATTTTTAAATAGCTGATACTGATCATTTTAAGGAAAAATCCATTTATTTCTATAGTCTCTAGTGTATTTAATAGGAATGGGTATTGGATTTTATCAAATGCTTTTTCTGAATCTATTGAAATAATCATGTGATTTTTGTTAGCTTGGTTAATGATATAATTAATTATGCAAATAGTTTTCCTAAAATTGAACTAGCCCTGCATTCCTGTTATAAATTCTATTTATAGTGTATTATCTTAAGTATTATTGTCTGTAGCCTCATTTCTAATATTTCATTAAGATTTTTGCATCAATATTCATTAGGGAAATTGGTCTCTAATTTTCTTTCTCTGTTTTTACCCTACCTGGTTTAGCTATAAGCATCATATCTGGTATCATAAAATAAATTTGGTAGGGCTCCTCTTTTCCCTATTTTTTCAAATAGTTTATATAGTATTAGAATTAATTGCTTTTTAAATTTTTGGTAGAACTCAAATGTAAATCCATCTAGCCCTGGAGATTTTTCTTAGGCAGTTGATTAATAGCTTGTTCTATTTCTTTTTCTAAAATGGGACTATTTAAATAATATATTTCCTCTTCTGTTAACCTGGACAATCTATGTTTTTATAGATATTCCTCCATTTCACTTAGATTGTCAAATTAATTGGCATATAGTTGGGCTAAAAAACTCCTTATTATTGCTTTAATTTCCTCTTCATTGGTGGGAAAGTTCTCCCTTTTCATTTTTGAGATTAACAATTTGATGGTCTTCTTTCCTTTTTCTAATCAAATTAAGTAAAGGTTTATCTATTTTGTTGGTTTTTTTCATAAAGCCAACTCTTAGTTTTATTTATTAATTCAATAGTTTTCTTATTTTTAATTTTATTAATCTCCCATTTTAGGGAAAGGGACCTGTATATGCATGAATGTTTATGGCATGTCTCTTTGTAGTGGCCAGAAACTGGAAACTGAGTGGATGCCTATCAATTGGAGAATGGCTGAATAAATTGTGGTATACGAATATTATGGAATATTATTGTTCAACAAGAAATGACCAGCAGGATGATTTCAGAAAGGCCTGGAGATACTTTCATGAACTGATGCTGAGTAAAATGAGCAGGACCAGGAGATCATTATATACTTCAACAACAATACTATATGATGATCAATTCTGATAGACGTGGCCATCTCCAGCAATGAGATGAACCAAATCAGTTCCAATAGAGCAGTAATGAATTGAACCAGCTACACCCAGGGAAAGAACTCTGGGAGATGACTATGAACCATTACATAGAATTCCCAATCTCTATATTTTTGTCCTCCTGCATTTTTGATTTCCTTCACAGGCTAATAGTACACTATTTCAAAGTCCGATTCTTTTTGTACAGCAAAATAACTGTTATGACATGTATGACATATGACATGTAAATACTTATATTGTATTTAATTTATACTTTAACAAATTTAACATGTATTGGTCAACCTGTCATGGGGTGAGGGGGGAAGGAGAGGGGAAAGAAGGGGAAAAATTGGGAACAAAAGGTTTGGCAATTGTCAATGCTATAAAATTACCCATGCATATAACTTGTAAATAAAAAGCTATGAAAGAAAGAAAGAAAGGAAGGAAGGAAGGAAGGAAGAAAGAAAGAAAGAAAGAAAGAAAGAAAGAAAGAAAGAAAGAAAGAAAGAAAGAAAGAAAGAAAGAAAGAAAGAAAGAAAGAAAGAAAGAAAGAAAGAAAGAAAGAAATTTCTTAATCCAAAAAAAAACTCCCATTTTACTTTCAAAATTTCAAATTTGGTATTTAATTGAAGGTTTTTAATTTGTTGTTTTTCTAGCTTTTTTAGTTGTAAGTATAATTCATTGATCTTTTCTTTCTCTATTTTATGCAAGTAAGTATCTAGAGATGTAAAATTTTCCTTAATAACCACTCTGGCTGCATCCCACAAATTTTGGTATATTGTCTCATTATTGTCATTCTCTTGGATGATGTTATTGATTGTGTCTATATTATATTATATTGTGTCTATAGTACACTATTTCAAAGTCCGATTCTTTTTTGTACAGCAAAATAACTGTTTTGACATGTATACTTATGTTGTATTTAATTTATACTTTAACGTTTAACATGTATTGGTCAACCTGCCACCTGGGGGAGAGGACGGGGGAATGGAAGGGAAAAATTGGAGCAAAAGGTTTGGCAATTGTCAATGCTGTAAAATTACCAATGCATATAACTTGTAAATAAAAAGCTATAATTAAAAAATCATAAAATAAAAAAATAACTACTATGTGAGAAAACAAACATACACCCTTTCTGACTCTGAGGTTTCCTTGCTGATGTGTGAACATGGTGTCTAAACCTGGAAAAAGGAACTCCTTTGAGATTCACTTTTTAAAATTCCTTGTGAGTATAAACTAGGCCATTGCATTCTTATGGAGATCCTTTCATATTTATTGCTCCTTGGAGTGATATTCTCATAATTTGTGAGGTTTATAATCCTTACATTTGAATTACAAAAGTGGCACAAAGAAGCTATCTAAGAAAAGTCACATTTCCCTTCTTAATGACATCTCCATGTCTTAATGGAATCTTTTTCCTTGTTTTCATATAAAAGACAATGGAGGTAGGGTAATGAGATAAAGAGAGAAACAGAGAGAGATAGGAAAGGAAAGAGACAGAGACAAAGGCAGAGAGGTAGAAACAGGCAGACAAAGGGGAGGAAAAAGGGAGAAGAAGAGGGAAAGAGGAAAGAGCAAGAGAAGGAAGGGGAAGGAGAGGAGAAAAGGGGAAAGAGAAAAGTAAAAGGGGAGGCAGAAAGAAAGAGGAAGAGAGAAGAAAGAAGGAAAGGGACCGAGAGAGGAAGGTGGGGAGCAGAGAGTGAATGGCTTTATAAGAAACAAGGCATGGTTTGTTATATGGCCAACTAGATGCAGTAATCTAGTTAAGGGAAAAAACAAAGATTGGACAGACACATAATCTTGCTTTAGTATACCCCTTAATTTGGTATCTGCACTCTGACTTTCCTGACTGCTTTCAAGGTTCAACTAAAATCTTACCTTTGCAAGAAGCCTTTCATTCAATGCTAGTCTCTCTTTGATTTTTTCCAGTTTATCTTTTATATAGTTTGTTTGTACATAGTCATGTGATTAATGTACCCACCCTTAGACTGTGAGCTTTTTGAAAGCATGACTCTTTTGGTCTTTCTTTGAATTACCAGCACTGGCCTGGTACATGGCAACATTTGTTATTGACCCAATGAAGACTGGAAACAAAATCACATGTAATAAATATTTCTGCATGCCTTTCTCATGTTTGTGTTAATCCCATGAAAAAATTTCAGCAATCTAGACATTTTATGGCATAGAATTTTAATGTAACACTAATACCATTCTCTTTCACTTTTTTATTCAATAAGAGTTCTTCTGCTGTAGAATTGGATTTCTGACAGATTTATTTATTACAAATTTTCCTTCAGTACATACATGTTAAACCATATTTCTGAAGAATACAACAGTTTTCAATGATGTACAGTGACATCTTCCAGGTTTTGTCCCATACAACCATATTTTGGCCGTTTTGGTCAGCATAGTCTTTCTTTAGATCAGAAGTTTTTAAAATGAAGTCCATGGACTTTCTGCAAGGAAGCAATAGGCAGATTTCAAGGAGTCTCTGAATTTTGGTGGGGAAAAATTATAACTTCATTAACCTCCAACTTAAATTTAGCATTTCCTTAAATTATGAATTTTTTAAAAGCATTAGGCTGAGAAGAAATTCATAGGTCTCAGAAGACAGGCAAAGAGATTGACAACAAAAAATAATATAATTAAGAGCGCTAGCTTTAGATGATTGATTCCATAAAATTAAAATGAATAACATGTCTCTTACTGATTGGAGTGAATGGCTTTATTAGAAATGAGGGATGGTCTGTTATGTGGCTAGGTAGATGCAGTAATCTAGTTAATGAAAAAGAACAAAGATTAGACAGACACATTATCTTGCTTTAGTGTACTCCTTTACCTGGTTATCTGGTTATCTAATTGGTCTGTAGCAAAAGGCAAAAGCTATGAAGGAAGGAAGGAAGGAAGGAAGGAAGGAAGGAAGGAAGGAAGGAAGGAAGGAAGGAAGGAAGGAAGGAATGGATAAGTTTATCCAGCACTAAGTTGTAGCCACTATATTAAGCATTTAGGATATAAGTACAAGCAAGCAAAAATTCACTGACCTCAGGAAGCTTATATTTAATAGAAGAATACAGTACACATAGGAAAATAATGTCCAGAGAGAATAATGTTTGAATAAGGAAGTTATTGACACAATGATAGGAATTATATGGATCAACACAAATAGATAATTGCTTTTCTCAAAACTATAACTAAAACACAAAAAGAGATTTAGGAAAGGAAGAATATAATCCTTTTGACATGGTATAAAGCAGTTATCTATTCAGGTCATCATATTTATCCTGCAATGTTGGGACAGCCTTGAATTTATGATTAGCAAGGAGATCAGAAACTCTAAATTCAAAATAATTATGCCTATAACCACTACAATGGAAGAAGCCTCCAGGATTTGAGGTCATTGTAACTCTTTACCAAAAAAAAAAAAAATCTGCGTAGAATTCATTTATTTGTTTGTTTGTTTGCTGAGGCAATTGGGGTTAAGTGACTTGCTGAGGGTCACACAGCTAGGAAGTGTTCAATGTCTGAGATCAGATTTGAACTCCTTCTGACTTCAGGGCTAGTGCTCTATCCACTGTGCCACCTAGACTCCCCTTTTAAATTTAATTTTTAATTTATTTTAGTCTTTATTTCAAAAGACAATCCATATCTATCAGAAGGTCATGACATAAAGAAACTGCTGATTAGTAGAATAATAAGTAAAATGCAAATTCCTTCATGGCAAGGATTATTTGTTTTATTTTAATTAATTAATTAATTAATTAATTAATTTGATGCCTTTGTATGTCTAACATCTAGCATATGGTCATACTTATAGTAAGTGCTTAATAAATGATCGGTGATTGAAATAAACAAGGTGAGATGAAAGAGGGAGAAAAAACTTTAGTCTTTTATCAACATTGTAGACATGATAATTGGTATTCAAAGAATAAATGATTGCCATAAAAATAACTAAAGCAAATTCCCTTCAGGCATAGCATGATACACAGTGATTTCTCTCACTGTTTCAGAAGAAAATCCTCTAGAGACAATGAGGTATGACTGGAAATTGGATAAATAATGAAGGAAATAAATCATTAACCAGACAAATATTCTCATTCTTTTTGAGTAAAAAGACCAAATCATATTTTGTATAAAGGGTCAAAAATTACTCTTTCTTTAAGAAGCCAGACAATATGTTCTATTTCAAGATATGTAACTATAAGTATGTGGACAAATCATTTTCCTATTCTTATCTAAATATCTGTTTTGTTATGATGAAGTAGAACAAGTTTTCTTGTTTGCTAGTGATTATTCCCATATTACATTGGTATTTCAGATTATATAGATTTTTACAGTCATAATTAATGAGATAACTAAAAATGAGTTTACCATTTTCTCCATATATTCTTCCCTATAGGATATCCTTAAAAGAAATGTATCCTTAAAGATAAAAACTTGAGCAACATTACTTACTTCTTTGTTTTTGTTTTTGTTTACTTGTTTTATTATCTTCTAGAGAGACAATGAGATGTTGGCTATCCATGACCTCTCTGTGACAAGCAATCAAGCATGAAGAGAGATTAATCTTTTGTAAGATTTTGGGTAATTGTTCTCATTCCATGTAATTTAAATTAAATTTTTCTGAAGGAGATTAGAAATATGAAGTGAAAGAGTAAAAAAATTAAAGAGTAAACTGAGCTAACAAAATATAGAATACTGAAGGAAAAATCAAGAGAGATATTCCCCACAGTACTGATCAGAGGGTAAATGGGACATAAAGAAAAAAGGAACATAAAAAAGCTAAGATACTGAAGGAGCCAGTTCTAGTAGTTCTTTCCTGTGAAATCTGTAACTGATTCTTCAGCATCCTGAAATGATACAATCCAGACTGTCAGCGGTACCAGGATCAAGAAAGTGAGAGGTTTCCTTTTTTAATTTTTTTCAAATCTTTATCTTCTCTTTTTATATCTCTTTTTCATTTGCTTATTGATTGACACTGATTTTCATTTAGTAATTTTGCATAAATTAGAGCAAGCATGACCTAATGGTAGAATGTTGGGTTATTATTACTAATACTTTATTGATAAAACCAGGGCTAAGAGTTTGATTTACTAAGAGTCATAAGCCCAATACTTACCATATTTCTTTCTACCTATTGAGCTATTATAAAGATCAAATGAGATAATGTATGTAATGTTTTATAAACTTTAAAGTGTTCTATAAATATGAGCTACCAAGACATTGGAAGATTGTGAGTACTATACTTAGAAGAACCATAAAGATAAAGACCAGTTAAGATGAGCCTTGAAGTACCTTATCAAAACTTTCTAAATGAAAATACTTCAGTTGCCTTTAAACATCAGAACCTTGAAGATAGCAATAGTCCAGCATTAGGAATCTCAGCACATTGCCAAAAATGCATATGAGATGCTTGGATTTTCCTCTCTTGGGACACTTTTCTTTTTGTATAAGAAAAAATGTTTTTGAGGCATCTACCATCAGAACTACAGCAAATCTGAATTCTGTTTATAGTCATCTATGAACTTTTTCTCTCTCTCAGTTCATCTCCATTATAAACAAAGGTAAGGACTTGGGAGCTGGTTGGTGAGAGATAGCAGTATACCCTGTGATGATAGAACCATTTCATTTCTTTCCATGAAAGAACTGTGCTATTTAAAAGTAGAATTTCTGACCTTGACATAACCCCAATATGTTTTATTCAGCAACCTAAAGAGCACCAGTGATTGAATGATATAACAATTTAGTCATGGCAATGACATAATACAAGTCCATTTCAGATTTCATCACTTGAAATCTTAATATCATGGTATTTGTAGAAATGGGACACTGTAGTAGGAAGCAAATGAAACCCTCTGGGTTGGTTCACGTCTCCCTATATGTGTATCTTTATATGGAATGAAAAAGTACCCTGAGAAGACTCAGGTACAGATGGAAAATAGTCCTCACCTGTGTTTCAAAAGGTAGTTATATACCTATTATGGTGATGGTTTTGTTCTGAAGAATGGACATGTACAACAGTAGATGTTAGAAATTCTTATCAAACTACTTTCTCTCAGAGCTTAATTTGCTCCTTTGGAGTAGGTCAGAAAATTGTACAAGATACATTAAAGTGAAAAGTGTAAAGTGTAAAGTTGCTTATGGTTATTTTTATCAAATAGCACAACTTCAGTATCATGACTAATAGACTAGGGACAGAAGGTAAAAACAGATTCTTGGGCACAAATGAGGGGAAGGTGAAAAGGGAAGTGAGAGTGAAATGTCAAACAAGTCTTCAGATATTTACTGTTTTTTCTCTTTCACAATTAAGAGAGAAATGAGGATCTCAGGAATCACTAATATCTCTGAGACTATAAGTGAGTTTATCCTCTTGGGTTTCCCTTGTCAAAAAGAGACTCAAATCATCCTCTGCATGGTGTTCTCTATCATTTACATCCTTACCATCATGGGTAATACATCCATCATCTGTGCTGTATGGTCAAGTCAGCAACTTCAAACCCCCATGTACACTCTCTTGGCCAATTTCTCCTTCTTAGAAATTTGCTATGTTAACTCTGATGTTCCCAAAATGTTGGCCATAATGCTCTCTGAATCCAAAACCATATCTTTTACTGGCTGCTTGCTTCAATTCTATTTCTTTTTCTCAACATGTGCCTCTGAATGTTTGTTTCTATCTGTGATGGCATTTGATAGATACCTTGCAATCTGCCAGCCTCTACATTACTCTACCATCATGACCCACAACCGCTGTATTACCTTGGCATTATTCTGCTGGATAGGTGGTTTCCTGTGGTTACTGACTCCAGTGATCTTAATCTCACAGGTACCCTTTTGTGGTCCAAACATCATTGACCACTTTTTGTGTGACTTGGGGCCATTGTTGGCACTGTCCTGTGCCCCAGTGCCCAGGACTACTTTGGCCTGTGGTGCCATCAGCTCTCTCATCATCTTTATCACCTTCCTCTACATATTGGGTTCCTATTTCCATGTCCTAAGAGCCGTACTACGTGTGCCATCAGGTTCTGGAAGAAACAAGGCTTTCTCAACATGTGCCTCTCATTTCACTGTGGTGTCTCTATTCTATGGCTCAGTCATGGTGATGTATGTCAGCCCAGGATCAGGAAACCAGTCTGGAATGCAGAAGTTTGTAACCTTGTTCTACTCCATGGCAACTCCATTCTTTAATCCCCTGATCTACAGTCTCCGAAACAAAGATATGAAGAAAGCCCTAAAGAAACTTTTGGATGGGTTGTCCCAGAGATTCCTTAAAGGACACAAGAAGTGAGAATATTTTATTCCACAAGTTTTTAGCATAATAGAGAATTATGTGACAAAGTAGAAATTTTGAAAAAGCTTTAAATACAGGTTAACTGAAATGTAGATAACATAGAGAGTAAAAAAAAAATGTTTTAAGTCTTTCAATGGAATTTACATATATTAGCTATATCAAAAATCCACATTTACAAATAATACTAATGTAATTAACATGAAATAAATCTAGAAGGGTACACTTGGGATTCAGGGTTAGAGAGCTAAAACAAAAGTTTAAGATATTTATGCTTTCTTCTAGAATCAGTAGGAAATCAATGAAGGTTTTTTAGCAAAGAATATTATTTTATCAACTGTGGGAAGGATATTTGATAAAGTAGACCTCAAAATAGGGATACTGAACTTATAATAGTCCGATAAATAATTGTTAAAGGCCTGAATGGGATGATGGTTCTTCCCAGAAAGAATGGAAGGGATATTACTTAGAATGAATCAGTAGGACAATGGCACCTTTGCCAATAAACACAGAAGTAAAGCAAGGATACTTATTCTTCCCACTATTATTTGATAAAACTCTCTTTTTTATTAAAAACTGCTGAGAAGAAAGAAAAATAGACTGATAAAATTTAGCTTTGGACTAACATTTAATCCACATACCATAATACACTCTAAATAGATCTTTGACTAATATTAAAAATCATACTATTAAAAACTTAGAGGAAAAAGAATATCACATACCTCTCACAGATATAGATAGATGTATTCTTAACCAAACATAAGGTAAAAGCAATTACAAAAGATGAAATAGATAACTTTATATGAAATTGAAAAGTATTTGCAAAGACAAAATTGATGCACCTAGAATAAGAAGAGAAGTGATTGAATGGAGAAAAAAAATCTTTGTATCAGATTTTTCTGATAAGAGTTAGGCATCTGAGATATATCACTTATGTATGTGTGTGTGTGTGTGTGTGTGTGTGTGTGTGTGTGTGAATGAGATCACCAAGACAATGATGACAAAACCTAAAACAGAATGTTGGGTTATATCCATACTTAGCAGTTGGGAGGAAGATGAAGAATAGACAAAGGAAACCAAGAAAGATGAGTGGAAAGACAGAAAAAATACAGTCTCAAAAACCAAAGAGACATTGTCCAGGAGGAAGAGTAAAATCAGCAATGACATACTGCAGAGAGACCTGAGACCGAGAAAAGAGAAAATTCTATCCAATTTAGCAATTAAGAGTTTTTGGTAGCCTTGAAGAAAATAGCTTCATTAGAGTGCTTAAATCAGAGTCAAAACTACAAGGGAGTGAGAAGTGAATGAGTAATTAGAATGCTGTACCAATGAATATTTATTCTAAGAGGTAAAGGACTCCTTCTTTTATCATAGTTGATCCAATATGGATATGGACATAGATAGATAGATAGATAGATAGATGTATGTATATGTATATTATTCTCCAAAACTAAGATTATAAGAAGATTGAGAACTAGAAGGGTCTTATGTTATGCCACAGTTCTCTTTAACTGTCCTGACTCAGTTTCCCTGCACTAGTTTCCCTTGTCCTTAACTGTTCTGTCTCAATCCCCTTAGTTGTAAACCCCCCTCTGGGCCATTAAGACTGAGGACCATTTGCTTTAAGGTTATAAATTGTTAGCAAGATAAACAAGAGAGTAGACCTCTTGACTCTTTTCTGTCCTCAAGAATTTACAATATCCCTCTAAAATATTCCAAGATACCTCAGTAATATCTTTATTTCTGTGTATGTAGACAGCCTGTCTATCCTGACAGAAGTTTTCCCGCGCTTCTCACCCCTTCCTTTGTTTAGAGAAAAGGTATTTAAGAAGTTGGGGTTCCTCCATTCATTGCTGGAGGCTGGCGGCTGGATGCTGGATGCTGTCCGCTGGATTCTTTGAGATGACAGTCTCCTCCAGCCCTGGGACCAACATGGATTCCTTGATCCCAGTATATCTTTATTGCTGTCTGATTGGATAATTTGAGATGAGAATCCTGTCCAGTCAATTATACTCTCCCATTAATAAATTATTAAAAACTCTCTAATCTCTCTCCTGCCTCAGTTTCTTCAGCATTACACTTACAGGCCATTTGAGTCCAATCCTCTCATTTTACTGATGAGGAACCTGAAGAACAGAGTGTTTAAATGAACAAAGTCTTATAAGCAACAAAATTTTTAAAAGGACCTAGTAATTCTAAATCCAGAGAGCTCTTTCTGCATTATTATTCTCAAGACTGTTAAAGTATTTTAGTGCAATAAGATACTAGTACAGAGGGTTGTAAATGTAGTATATTGGGTAATTACATTTTTAAAGTTACAAAACAAATTGCTGTCTGAGAGATAAGTTGATGAATAACCAGAGATTAAGAAATGCTTCCTGGAGGAGGTAATGTTTGAATTGAATCTTAAAAAACAGGTTGGAATTTGACATATAAAGAGATAGGAAAGAAAGCCTTTCTAGCATAGAGAAAAATGGGAACAGAGTTATGAATCTAGGGCAACATAGAATATGTTTTATATTCTATGCAATGGAACTTGGCTGGAGAATTAAATGTCTAGATAGACATAATATGGACTGTAAGATTGGTAGCTAGATGCATGGAGACTTAAATGCCAGAAAAAGGAATCTAAATTTGTAGGCAATACAAAAAAAAAAGATTTTTGAGCTGAAGTTTTTAAGTTGAGCCCTTGAAATTATGTGTTTTTCTTAAAATATTTTAAACATATTTCAATGTCATTATTTTTCTTTATGCTTTTATATGTTTTATGTGTTTAGAACATTATTCTGAAAAGCACTATAAAATTTTGATTTCACCCGATTTCAAAAGAGTTCCATGACACAAATTAGGTGAAGAGACCTTGCTCTAAGGAAACTTCTAAATAGGTTATCACCAAAAGCTTTTAAAGGAACCAAGAAATAAGACAGATTTTCTCTATGTGAGATATTTTTGATTAAGACAGGTTCACACATGTTTAATACTGTCATCTGTCATAAAACTTCAAAGAACAGCATGCCAAAGCCAGAAATCTAATCTCTCTCTTTTTACTTTGCCTTCCTTTGTTAAGTTCCAATGCTTAATGAATCCATTACCTCTTTCTTTATGCTTTATGACTTGCACTTATATGGACAATGCAGGAAGAGTTAGAGAATATCTTGGAGGAATTTGGGAAAATGAATGAGTTGGGTGATCCATAAAGAAGGATTATAGAGAAGGACCAATCCCTCCTCCAAACTTTCTCTATTTCTAAATAGTCATAAAATGTTAGCTATGGTGTTGAAATTTTGAGATTTGTTCGACTGATAGGGCAAGTTCATATGTAGGGTAAAGGTGAAACCACAGATTTAAACGATATTTTAAAATATATATTTGAAGACATATTCAGAGTCTGGTCTTAATGGGTAAAGAAGCTGTAGCTCAGTGGTAGGAAGAGTAGTCTGAATTTATGTTTGCTCATCTCTCTCTGATGGCCATTGGGAATAATGCAGGTTCTTAAAGGAAAATTAATCCATACAAATAACCTAAAAAACTTCGTTGGAACTATTTGGTAAGTGGTTTGTGAATTGAACTGCCCCAATGAATAACTCAAATATTGCATTTCTTGTTTGGATAATCAGTAAAGTAATAGCTTCCTTAGATTTAATGAATATAACTCATGTTCCCATTTAAAGAATTTACACTAACAGTCAAATATAACCTACACCTATATTATATTAACAAATTAAGAAGAAATATATTGGTAGGGACAATGAACAATTATTATGAATAATCATGGAAATTAGTTAAGCCAGTAAGATTTTTAAAACTACTAGTCAAAGATAGCAACCTTAATCTTTTTCATCTCTCTCCCCTCCCCAATTCACAACACATGATGAGAATTATTTTTTACTTTGCCATTTCCTATTTCAGCTCATTTTACAGATGAGGAACCTGAGGCTTGCCCAGTGTCCCATAGCTAGTAAGTGTCTGAGATATGATTTGAACTCAAGATGAAGCATCCTTAACTTCAGGCCTGGAATTCTGTGCATTTTGGTGCCACCTAACTGCCTATTGCAAAATGCCTATTTGTCTGCTGCAAAATGCTGCAGGTCCCTTCTTATTCTGCTGATTTAGGGCATGGAATACTGAAAAGGTTCTATCTCAGATGAATCTTTGTGCTTTCAAGAATTTTCAACTGGAATTCAAGATGTCCACCATATAGTCTCATATGTCAAGGGGAGACAGAAGAGGGGAGGTTCAGCCAGGGAGTAGTGCATTCATAGGATCATAAATAGGGCTGAAAGGTAAATTAGAAGTCATTCTTATTTTTTTGTAAATGAAAAAACTGAAGCCCAGAAAAGTTAAATAGTTTGATCAAATCAAATTCCTCTGCCTCCAAATTGTGTGCTTTTTCTATTGCCCCATGCCCACTTTCTTAAAATTTAACTATCAGTTATTCAGCCTGCTCTCCTTAATATAAACTTTAGGGAGTAGATCAAAGATAGAAGATGCAGAAAGAATTGGCCTTTACTCAGCCTCTTTCAGAGCTCATTCCATGATAGATGCCCAATATTCTTGACACATAATGTGTCCATGACTACATATATATTTTTCCCTTTATAATCATGGAATTGAAGAAAGTCAGAGCTGTAACAGACCATAAAGATCACCCAATCCAACCTTCATATGATGAGTAAATTGAAATCTTTAAAAGGCAAAAATTACCTTTTCCAACCAATATTATTTCAATTATAGAATTATTCTATTCTTCCTCCTCCTCCTTTCATCCTAAAATCCACCATTTCCCCTACAAAAACTCTATTTTCCTATTGTTTTCTCTGTTCCCTGTCTCTCCTTCCCCTTTACCCTATACTGTCTTTTCCCTCCATTCTCCCTTCCCTTCTGTCCTCTCTTCTTGTTTTTGACTCTCAGTCTCTGTCTCTCTGTTTCTCCTTCCCTTTCCCCTTCCTTCTTTCCTCCCTCCCCCTCCCTCCTTCCCTTCTTCTTCCTCTCTCTCCCTCCCCCCACCACCTCTCTCTGTTTTACTGGCTGTGTGACTCTGCACAAGTCACTTAACCTTGTTTGACTCAGTTTCCTTATTTGGAAAACGAACTAGAAAAGGAGATGACATATCACTTCAGTATCTTTATCAAGAAAACCCCAAATAAGTTCATGAAGACATGACCGAAACGACTGAACAACAATGAGATCCTTTCCCATTCTGAGATTTTGTTTCTATTACATAAAACTCTTTATGATTAAATGTGACAAAAAAAGATGATCCTCACATCTTTTCATCTGTGATCTTGAGCTATCACACATCTCCCTACTTGAAATTCCCTTGGTATGTCAAAATTAACATATATCTAATATTTTAATTAATGTCTTCAGGCAAAACATATTTTACTTTACTTTTTTATTTCTTTTCTGTAGAATTAACTTCATTCTAACATCACCTGAGGCTTGAAATTCCAGTTATCTTTTAAAACATGATATTACTTATTTGCCAAATTCAACATAACAACTAATCTTACTGTTGTTTACCTCTTGTGGGCTATCAAATAATTCTTTTTCTTTCATTCTTTCTTCCAATCTAGGTCAAGGTCATATCATCTTGTAGTATTATTGCAACCATTTCCCAATTAGCCTCTTGTTCTTAACCAGTCCCCTTCTGTACCACCTCTACTACACACTCATACTAAATGACTTTCTCTAAAATACCACTTTAATCTATCACTACTAGATCAAAATCCTTCATTGATTCCCCATTGTTTTCAAGATAAATATACAATTTCTAATAATGGCATTAAGGTCTTCCTCAAATGCCCTTAATCTCTTTTTCTACCTATATTAGTTTAGGGGGAAAAAAACCTCAAGTTTAGAAGTTCTGGCCCATTATTACACTGGCTTTTTTTTGTAGCTGTTCTAGAGATAATCCTCCTGCTTAGAATCTCTCTTCTGCCCCTTTTTTTGGAACATTCTCCTCCATCCTATGAAACATGTTCCTATGCTTAAAAATAATCAAGCTAAAAATTTCTGAATTCCTATCTGATTTGTACTTCCCAGCCTAGATAGGAAATCAATAAGGTGCACCTGAATCACATTCCATCCTTCTTATAAAGTTCTTGGCCCTCTTCCAAACTGTTATTTAATCATGTTATGTAAGACAGGCTGCTTTCAGCAAAGACATGGAGAAATCACCTAGAACCTGGCATATTCTGGTGCTAAAGGAATGGACCATTTTTCACCTGGATCATCAATTGCTTTCCTCCTTCTGTTTGAGGATTGTTATAACTCAGGCTGAGTCCTTAAGTGTCCTCCCCTACCTCCCACCTAGCCTCCTAATAATATCCCCCAGGTGTTGTATTTTCCCTTGTGTAAAGTAAAATATGTCTATAATTTTTACAATTCTAATGCTTTTTAGCACTGTTGGTTGGTTTAGATAAATCCTCCAAAAAGGAGCTGCAAAGAATTGAAACATGATTGCCTACTATGCATCTACCCCAACCATATTAGTTCATTTACCAGACCCTTAATTTGTCAGATGCATTTTAATATGAAATTACTTGTTTGGAAGCAGAAATAGCATGGGTTATAAGAGTCAAGAAACACAGAAGACTCACATGTAAATCCCAGCTCTGCCATTTACTAGATATTTGACCTCAAGCAAATCATTTTCATTCTTTGGGCCTTAATTTTGTCATCAATAAATAAAATGAAGGAATTAGACAAGATGACCTTTAATGTTCCTCCCAGCTTTAATATTCTCTGGTCCCCTGTGATTCTATACTGGAGGAATAAGATGGTGAAGAAAGAAGGGAAGGAAGAGATTGCTTGCAATGCTGATTTAAGTTCTACTATTTTTTTTTTATCACTACTCACTATTAGTAAAATCTGCCTGCCCAAGAGAATAATCAGTAACTTCTCCTGGTGTTCCTCTGGAGACGTCCCAAAAGGGTAAAAGCAAGTATGAATAAAAAGAAATAATCATTGGAAGAAAGCAATAACTTCATAGAACACAGTCTTCTTTCAGTAATCAATGGTGCTTCTTCTAATAAAAGTCAAATGTTGATAATCCTTTAGGTGGCTGGAGAATGGAAGTTAAGGTCTAACACAGAATATAGATCGTGGGGTAAGTGTTAATGGGTTCTATAGCTTAGTGCCAAATTCTGTAAAATGCAAGAGCAGTGGGAAAGGTAACATTACTTTGGAGAAAGAGGATGGGGGAAACTACTTAACTAAATGTAGACTCCAAGTTCCTGGTTTAGAGTTCTTGGTCTGCTATTGAGTATCTGTGTGAGCCTGGGTGTGACATTACTTCTCTGGGTCTTAGTAACCACATCTGTAAACTGATAGGAGCTGGACTAAATAATCCTATCTATAAAAATGTGGTGCTTATTATTTTCATATAATTATTTAATCTTACCCATTAGGGAAATTAAATTTTTATTTCATATTAGAAAAAGGGATGGAAAATCTCTTCAGACTAGAACAGTAACAAAAAATGGCATGATATCTGTCCCCACATCAAAAAAAAAAAAAGTATGATTCCTGTATTATTCAATCCTCATGTGTATCACTGGGGTTTTCCAAACTAAATAAGACTTTGAATTTTACAATAGAATTAATGATGAGTCTTATAAAATATTAAAAGTCACAACAGGACAAGCATTTCATTCCAGGTTGCATATAAATGAAGCAACTTCCTTTGTTCTCACTGTAGTCTCACTTCAGAGAAGTTTTCATGGAAACTGAGATTTCCTCATTCTCATAAATGTTCCATTCAGACAAAGAATCTTACTTTTCTCCAGGCACTTATATTTTCCTGAACTTCAACGCTATCTCCCCAAGTTATTCATTCCAGCATCAAATACCCACTCTACTTGAATGTCCCCATATTCTTGGTTCTCAGTTAGTCTATCAAACATGAAACTACTTGAGCTCTTAAGGACTGTTCTCTTTCTCAGATTCCAATGTATTAAGCCTACCTTCTCTCATGTGTTTGTTGCATCTGCATATGGTCACCCTGAGCAGGCACAAGGCTTAAAACCTTGGAAAATTCCTAAGATCAAAACTTAGGGTAGAAGAAACCTCAGAAATGATTCATTATTACTTTTTTCATCTTTCAGATAAGATAACTGAGGCCCAAAGAAGTCAATTGCCCAAAATGAGCAGAAACACAGAGTTGAAATTATTGATTATCGATCCTTAGTCTTTGCACATCTCAGCTTCTATTATGCCCGATATTGAGAAAAATGATTTCATATACACAAAGTACTACTATATGAAAGAAGGGTAAGACATTCTCTGTGTGGCTACAGAGAACACATTGATAAAAAATAAAGGAAGGTTATAAAAAGGCAGAATGTGGCATAGTGGATAGAGATCTGGCCTTAAGACAACAAAGCTTGAGTTCAAAGATAGCCAGGAAGTTACTTGTCTGCATTGATAAAGGAAATAGAGATAGTAAATTGCCTCTGGGAATTGCCTATGTCAATGAAATTGAAAATCAACCTCTCATCTTTATTCTTATCCTTACTTCAGTATGAATTAAATGGCCTAACAACTAGATGAAATCAGTCACCTCAAGAGAAAGACAACTTTGGGAAATGGGATAATTTTGGAAGATGTACATGAAGAAAATGCATAAAAAATAGAAAGAGGTAAGGCTCTAATGGTAGGGGAATAGGTTCAAATTTGCATTTGACTTTTTAATATCTGTGTAATTTTAGGCAAATCTCAATTTTTCTAGGCTTCACTTTTTTCATCTATAAAACAAAGGGATTAGGACTCTGCAAGATCTTTTCTGACTCTTAATCTGTGGTTATCAGTTTTTCTATTTTATCCTGAAACCTAAATCTTATTAATAATAATGCTATAGAGATAAGTCTCTTCTTTTCTGATAATTGGAATGAGTGACTAAAGTAACTACAACATTCTCTCTGCTCCTAAATCAATAGCTGATCTTCTTTAATATGTTAGCTATTCAAGAAAATGAGCTCTTTCACTTCAAAATACTTTGGTTCTCATTTATTGTGTACTCCTTTGAAAGATGGAGCACTTGAAGTAATAGAATCAGAGTTCCAGTGAAGCCAATCATCTGTACATTATAACATGGAAGTAATCCTAAATTCTGAAAGAAGCAGAGCAATAGTAGCATTCCCACCTATCTGAAAATGTTCTTTCTCTGCACACTCACATACAAATATACACACACAAAATAAACCTATATATATACATATATGTATACATACACACATATATATACCCACACATACATATACACATATGTATTATGTGTATTTACAAAAATACATGTCATATTGCTCATCTGAGGACACATTTCCTGAAATATAAAATATTTATTCCTCAAAACTCTGGGTAGGAGGGAAGAAAGAATGAGGGAGAGAGAAAAAGAGGAAGAACAAAGATAGAAACAGATGATAGACATATGATAGATAAATGAATGATAGAAATGTATTGACAAATGTGTGTGCGTATATATATATATATATATATGAATAGTAAATAATCAAGTCTAATCTATGTGTATTTCAAAGGTGATGAAGAAATGACCATCTTAGGCAATCATAACATCTCTTGGACTGTAAGCGAGTTCATTCTTCTGGGCTTTCCATGCAGTCAGGAAATAAAAATCCTTCTCTTTGTATTGTTTTCTACTGTGTATGCACTGACTCTGATGGGGAATGGGACAATTGTCTGTGCTGTGTGGTGGGATCAGCAGCTCCACACTCCCATGTATATTTTACTGGCCAATTTTTCTTTCCTTGAGATCTGCTACATCAACTCCAGTGTGCCCAACATGCTAGCAAATCTTCTCTCTAAAGTCAAGACCATTTCTTATAATGGCTGCATCCTTCAATTCTACATCTTTTCTTCTCTATGTGCAACAGAACTCTTCTTCCTGGCCCTCATGGCATTTGACCGGTATGTTGCTATCTGCTACCCACTTCACTATCCCACCATTATGACTAGGCAGCTATGTGCCACCCTTGTGTCTGCCTGCTGGGTAGGTGGCTTCCTTTGGTTACTGACCCCTGTTACTCTCCTTTCCCAGGTGCCCTTCTGTGGTTCAAATATCATTGATCACTATTTATGTGACTTAGGAGCAATGCTTGCTTTATCATGTATACCTGTCCCCAAAACTACTCTAATCTGTGGTACTGTAAGTACCCTCATTACCTTTATTACCTTAATTTACATCCTTGTGTCCTACACCCAGGTACTAAGAGCTGTGCTACGAGTGCCAAAGGGCTCAGGAAGACAAAAAGCCTTCTCTACTTGTGCTTCCCATCTAGCTGTGGTCTCACTATTCTATGGTTCAATCATGATGATGTATGTGAGCCCAGGGTCAGCCAGCCAACCTGAAATGCAAAAATTCATTACCTTGTTTTACTCAGTTGCCACTCCATTCTTCAATCCCATGATCTACAGTTTTCGTAATAAGGAAATTAAGGCTGCTTTAAGAAAAGTCCTGGGGAGAATTTGAATATTACCTTTCCAGATCCTTAGATCTTCATTCCTCAATCTCAATTTGCAGGGCATGTTATAGTGGGGGTTGCTTTTGTATTTGAGTTAAAAAGGATGGCCATTGAGTTCCCTGCCATTACTAGGATTCTGGATTTATATGAAAAGGAATGAAGGGGGAAAGGAACAAGCATTTAAGTATCTATTATGTGCCAGGTACTGTACCAATTTAGCTTTACAATTATTATCACATTTAATCCTCACAACAAGCTTGAGAGATAGATTCTATTATTGTTCCTGTTCTGCAGCTGAAGAAAGTAGTCAGAAGCTGAATTTAAGCTCAGGTGTTCATGCTGCCAGGTCCAGAATCTATCCACTATACTACCTGGCTGCCTCTACTTCTTATGAGAAGAATTCAATTTATAACTCACTGGCTATTGCCAGTGAAACACAAAGAAAGCAGATGGTCAGGTTTGAGTAAGAATGTTACCTGCTCCAGAGTCAGGAATCAAAAATAGAGAGGCTCCTCTGAAAAATGGCATTCTAACCAGTATAGTCATTGTTCCTGTTTTCACTACTATTCTCAGCATTTTCCAAAGTAACTAGGCTGTTCAGTCTTCCCATCTCCAAACTCAGCTGAAACATTTTGATCCCTCTCACCATGTAAATTACACACCAGGCTGACTTCAATTTAGCAACACATCAAGGAAATGATAGATAGATAGATAGATAGATAGATAGATAGATAGATAGATAGATAGATAGATAGATGATAGATAGAAAGACAGACAGATTCCACTGCTGACTGGACCTTTATTAGAGGGACACATAGCTGTTTTTATCCTTCTTCCCTCATGTAAACTTTTTACAATGGAGAGGGAAATGTTACATTTTAAGACTAGGGGGAACAGTATAAAAAGAATGGTATACATGTCTTCTGTGAGTGTGGCAATCCACACTGGCATAAAGCATGATATATCTATAAGGAAAGATGATACCCACAGTGATTTAATCTTCCTGCCTTTCTATTTTTAAAACCTTCTTTCTAGATTGTTTTCTCTGCTTCCTTACACTTCAGCCTCTACTTTGGATTTCCTTGAACCTTAACTTTTTAGGAGACGTTATCTCTTTTTCTTTACTTCTATATAGTCACATTGAGATTTTGGGGATGTATTAATTGGTTAAAGAAGTAATAGAGTCTGATTCTGTGCATGTCCTTGTAAGTTTTATCACAAAATACATATATCAAGGATTATATATAAACCTTTAAGCTGGCTTCATCTAATATAGATGTCCTTAAACTTGTGTTCAAAAATCCCCAAAGAGATAGATGGATAGAGTTCAAGTTGTATAGGGAATTACAGTTTATTTTCACAGCCTCTAACTGAAATTTAGCATTTCCCTCAATCATTTAAAAATATTTTCCTGAGAAAGAATTCCTTGACACAGACTGTCAATGAGTTCCAAGATATGAAAAAAGGTTGAGTCCTGTCTAATACATGTACATTAGTCTATATGGTGGGAACTTTGTAGAAATTGTAAAATTCATAAGTACAGCAAGCAAGCAAAAGTGTCATATTACCTTTATCTCCCTATATGTGTATGTATACTATTTAATTTTCAACATTTCATCTTTAATTGAAATCTTTTAAGGATCATAATGTTATATTTACATCAAATGCATATTATCAAAACTCACAACTAAAGTCACTTATTTGAGCTCCTCCAAGATGACTCCTCAGTGAAGATCTTCCTGCAGAATGGACATTGTTGAAAAGAAATGTAACTGTATAAAGAGCTTTGATTTTTTTTTGTTAGACTGTTTCCTCCAAAAAAATTTTGGGATTGAACCTGAATGATTATGACAGAGCAACTATCACTCAACTTCAGTGTTTAATTGTCTTGTTTTAATGTTGACATTAAGGAGTTCCTGCTCTAATACCATGTTGATTTAAGTCTGGGTTCATGTTTCTTAACTTCTGGTGTTATGAGTGTTGTTCCCTGATAATAAAATAAAAATCCTTTATGTGCATTGTGCCTTTAAACTCTCAGCCCCTTTCAGATCAAACTAGATTGTCTTTTTCTTTTATATCTCTTTTGATTGCGATAGTATTCTGCACCCCAAAGTATATCATATATCTTTGATGATTTTAATAATGGACAAATGAATGAAAATGCTCATTATGTACAAAGCACTGTGAAAGGAGCTAGGAATATAAATAGAAAACAATCTAGCTCTCAAGAAGCTCACATTTAACATGGGAGACAACACATGTAAAGTTGCGACTATTAGTCACATATAAAGTTTTAATAGTCCTTAGGATGCAGCAGCAAAGTAAATGACAAAACCTCTTATTTAATGTCTTTTCTAATCATTAATAGCACAGCTGAATAGAAAACCTGACTTTCAAATAGAAGACTCAAGAGAAATACAAAAAGATAAACAGGAAAAATAAATCATAAGGATTTCAATATGGTTAAACTATTCACATTCCATATGGAAAGAATCTTAAGAATTTTTTTCTTTATTAGGGCAGTTAAAAGGGATGTACTTAGAAAGAGAGCATGGCTGTCTATTGACTAGCACTAATATAAAAAATATACAATTAAAGGATGAGAAAAGGGAAAGGAGGGGTACACTGGGTTAAATTATCTAACATAAAAGAAGTATAAAAAAAAGCTTTTAGAATGGAAAAAAGATGAAAGCATGGGAATTACTTAAACTTTACACTCAACAAAATTGGTTCAAAGAGGGAATAACATAGAAACACAATGGAAATCTGTCATACCCTATTAAGAAGTTAGAGTAAAGGGTGACAAAAGAAGGAGATTGCTTGAAGGGAGAACAGAGTGGGGTAGGCAGTGATCAGAAGTAAAATAAATATTTAAAAAACTGAATAAAAGGAGAGATGGAGGGAAATAAATAGTAATCATAATTGTATGAATGGGATGAGCTCACCCATAAAATGGAAGTGGATAGCAGAGTACACTAAAAACCAGAATCCTATAAAATAGAGGAATGTGGGAAAATCTATTATAGTTCAGCTGAATTAAAGACAAAAAGTAGGGAAGCAATCATGATTTCAAAAAAAAGCAAAAGAAAAAAATAAACCTGATTAGAAAAGATGTATAATGAAAATATATTTTGCTAAAAGATACTATAGATGATAAAAGTGATATCAATATTAAACATATTTGCATCCAAGCTCTTAAAGGGAAAAAAGGAGTGACATTAGGAAACAGTAAAAATCATACAAGTGGGGGGATTTTGACTTGCTCCTTTTAGAACTAGATAAATCTAACAAATAAATAAGAAAGAAGTGAAAGAGATTAATGGAATTTCTAAAAGCTTAAAATGAGAGACTTCTGAAGAAAATTAAGAAGAAAAAGGAATATACTTTTTTTTTCAGCAGTACATAACACCTACACAAAAATTGGTAATTTATCAATGCATAAAAATCTCACAACCAGATACAGACAACCAAAAATATTAAATGCATTCTTTTCAGATCACACTGCAATAAAAAAGGATGGTGGAAACATAGAAGAAAACTAATTTAAAATAATCTAATACTAAAGAATGAGGATGGTCAAAGAATAAATAATAGAAATAATAATTTTACTAAAGAGAATTACAACAATGAAACAAAATATCAAAGTTTATGGGATTTAGCCATCTTAATTATAGTAATAAGAGAAGAAAAGAAAATTAAAGGAATTAGATGAGGGAAAAAAACTGTCAATATGATGGTATACTCAGAGAATCAACTAAAAAACTACTTGAAATAATTAACAACTTTAGCAAAGTTACAGGATATAACCACAAAACCCACAAACCCACAAAAATAAACAGTATTTCTATATGTTACCAACAAAGTTTAACAGCAAGATTTAGAAACAGAAATTCTATTTAAAAAAACTCAGGAGTCTACCTGCGAGGACAAACAAAGGAACTATATGAAAACAATTGTGAAATACTTTTCTCACAAGTAAGCTGTGAACAATTAGAAAAATATCCATTGCTCATGAAGGGACTAAGCCAATATAATGAAAATGACAATTCTACCTAAATTAATCTATTTATGCAGTGCTATATCAATCAAACTTCCCAAAAATATTTTATAGAATTAGAAAAAAATAAGAACAAAATTCATCTAGAAAAATAAATTCAAAAGTATCAATGGAATCAATGAAAAAAATGGTGAAGCAAGATGAGCTAGCAGTATCAAATCTCAAACTGTATTATAAAGTGGTAATTATCAAAAACAATTTTGTACTAAGAATTAGAGTGGTAGATCAGTCGAATAAATCAGATGCACATTATATTATAGTAAATAATCATAATTTTCAAGTTTATAGTAAAACCAAAGATCCAAGCTTTTGGAACAAAAATTCATTATTTAACAAAAACTGCTCAGGAAATTGGAAAACATAATGGCAGAAACTAGGTACAAAACATTTTATATGGTTACCAAGATAAAGTCAAAATGGAAACATGATTTAAACATAAACTGTTATACCAGAGGAAAAGTAGGCAAACATGGAATAGTTAATTTGTCTTATCTATAAATAAGGAAAGAATTTAGAACTAAAGAAAATATCAAGAGCATTACAAAATGTAAAATAGATAATTTCAATTATGTAAAATTTTAAAAGTTTTGCACAAACAAAACCCATGCAACCAACATTAAAAGGAAAGCCAAAAAAAAAAGCTGGGGAGAAATTTGCAACAAGTAACTCTTATAAAGATCTTATTTCTCAAACATATAAAGAATTGAGTTGAATTTATAAAAAATACAAAACAATCTTCAACTGATAAATGTTCAAATACTATGAAGGCATTTTCAGACACAAAAATCAAAACTATCTATAACCATATGAAAAATGCACTAAATTAGAAATGAATAAAAAATGCAAATTTAAATAACACTGAACTATGACTTCATACCTATCAAAATGGCAATATGTCTTAAAAAAGAAGGAAAATGATGTGTTAAAGGGGACATGAGAAAACTAGGACATTAACACACTGTGTTGGATTTGTAAACTGATTCAACCATTCTAAATAACAATTTGGAATTATACCCCAAATTTCATAAAACTATGCATACCCTTTTATCCTACAGTGGTATTGCTGGATTTATACCCAAAAACATTTTAAAAAGGGGGAGGATACAATGGATTTGTACAAAAAATATTTATAGTGGCTTTTTTGGGGGGTGACAAATAAATGAAATTTGAAAAGATGCCCATCAATAGAGAAATGGCTACAAAAAAGCTGTGGTACATGATTGAAATGGTATGTTATTTTGATATAAGAAATGACTAGCAAGAAGCTCTCAGAAAAAAACCTGGAAAGATTTACATGAACTGATGCAAAGAGAAGTAGAAGAACATTGTACATAGTAACAGCAATATTATAAAATGAAGAGCTGTGAATGATTTAGCTCTTAGCAATGCAATGATACAAGATTTTCTCAAAGCACCACTGAAGAAGTATTCTATCCACCTCCAGAGAAATAACTAATATTGTCTGGAAAATGTCTATTTTTTGCTTGTTTGCTTTGTTTCTCTCTTTGTTTTCTATTCAAGTCTTCTTGTGCAAAAAATGACTAATATAGAAATGCTTTACATAAAGCACATGCATGACTTGTATCAGATTGCTTATACTCTCAGGGATGGGAGAGGAGAAAGAGGAAAGAAAGTGATGGAATTTGGAACTCAAACCTTGTTTAAATAAAAAAAAGTTTTAATATGTAATTGAGGGGAAATAAAATCTTCTAAAAATAAAAATAAACACTAAAAAGTATAGGAATAAATGGAGCTTTCCTTAAAATAATAAGTACTATTTATTTAAAATTATCACAGACATTATCTGTAATAAGGATAAGCTGGAAACTCTTCAGTGAGGTGGAGTGAAACAAGGATGTCCATTATCACCACAATCATTAGATATTAGAAATGTTAGTTTTAGAGATAAGAGAAGGAAAAGAAATTGAAGAAATTAAAGTAAGCAAGAGAAGCAAAACAATTATTTTTTGCAGATGATATGATAGTATACTTAAAGAATCCTAGAGAATCAACTAAAATTAATTGAAATAATTTTGGAAGAAGTCAGTATTTGACAAAAATTTCTGGGAAACTAAAAAAACCTTTTGTCAGAAACTATTTGTAGACCAACATTTCAATAATATGCCAAGAGAAGGTCAAAATGGGTGCATGATTTAGACATAAAGGGGTGACTCCATAAGCAAATTAGGAGAGCATGGAATAGTTAACCTGTCAGGATTTATGGAAAATATAAGAATCTATGAAAAATGAAAGAATTTAATCACTTAAGAGATTAAAAAAATTATAAAATATATAATGAATGGCTTTAATAATATTGAAATAAAAAAGTTTTCACAAACAAAACCCAATGCAGACAAGTTTAAAAGGAAAGTAAAAAGCTGAGGGAACTTTTAAGAGCAAGTTTCTGCAACAAAGGTCTCACTTCTCAGATACAGAAAGAATTGAGTCAAATTTACATGAATACTGGTCATTCTCTGATAGATAAATGGCCAAAGAATATAAACAAGCAGTTTTCAGATGAAATCACTTTCTATAGTCATGTGAAAAAAATGCTCTAAATCACTATTCATTAAAGAAATTCAATTAAAACAATTCTGAGTTAATATAATAGAAAAGGAAAATGATAAATATTGGAAGAGATGTGGTAAAACTGGGATTCAAATGCATTGTTAGTGGAAGAATGAATTGATCCAACCATTCTGGAAAGCAATTTGGAGCTAAACCCAAAGAGCTATATAATCATGCAAACTCTTTCCCATCAATAACACTACCAGGTTTGTGTTCAAAAAAGATTTTTAAAAGAGGCAAAGGACATATTTGTTGAGAAATACAGCACTATTTTTTTGTCATGGTTAAGCCCTGAAAATTGAAGGCATCCCCATCAATTGAGGAATTGCTGAACAAGTTATGGTACATGAATATAAGATAATTTCAAAAGACTCAAGATAAAAAATGCTATCTACTTCCAGAGAAAGAACTCATGGAGTTTAAATGAGATTGAAACATGCTGTTTTTTGCTTTCTTTATTTTGTGAAGTTTATTTTTGGCCTGTGTTTTATTTTACATTATGTCTCATATGGAATTATGTTTTTCATGATTGCACATAGTTAACATATGTCAAATTGTTTGCCATCTCAGGAAAGGAGAAGGGAAAAGGGAATGAAAGACAGAATTTGGAACTTATTTTTTTAAATGAATGCTAGAATTATTTATATATAATTTTAAAATATATAATTAAAAATAAAAAAAAGAAATAATATGTGCAGAACAATGTATAAGTCTCAAAATTGTCAAATAAGCAATTAGACATGAGAGGGAAAGTGGTTTGATGAATATCTTCCCTTGTTTTCAAACAAGAATATAGCACTCACAGTATCACAGAGCAGGAATATGAAATTATATGTATGCGTACATGCATGTACATATATGTATAAGTGAATATGTATGTGTATATCTACATCATAAAGATAAACAAATGCATGCTTTTTTTTAACAGATTTGAAGAAGTGTACTTCCAGTACTTTACTTTTTCAAAAATTTTTGGTTTTTATTTCAACTTTAACTTTGCCTAATATATGTCATCACAAAGTTTACATGAATAAAACATCTAATTTTTAAAATTGGCCCATATTTCCATTGTTGTAGTGTCCAGACAAGCTTTCTGGAGGATCTCTGCATGGGCCTTGCTTTTAGGGGGAGAAGTGATGAAAGCATACCACAAGGATGGTCAAAGATGGAGTCTGGAGTCTGGAGTCTCCTCTGTGTCTATGTCTGAGTCTCTAAGTTTGAGATCAAGCTGGAGCACATACTCATGTCTCCAGTCCTCTCAGTCCTTAAATACCTTAGTACAATTACATCATTACAACACACTGAGCATGTTCCAATTGTGGAACTATTACATCACCATATCACACTAAGTATATGCCAACTAGAGTGATTACATCATTATATCACACTAAGTATATGTGAACTAGAGATCCATTATCTCATCAATCACACTGAGTAAACACCCTGCTGTAAGTATCCTTGCTTGAAGTATACTTTTCCCAGAGTTCCCATTATCTGCAGTCCTCTACACATTATAGTCTTGATAACCCAAGATATTAAAGTATTTTCAACATTTTCTATGAATAAAGAATTTTTTTAAAGTGCTGCTTTCACTTAATTTTTCTTCAGTCTCTTCTCCTATTCTATAAGCTCTCCAAGTAACTTCATAATCATAATGAATTGGTTTTTTCTGAATTTTCTTGGGTCTACATCTAGGGTCATGGCCAAAGTGGGGTCTGACCACATTATTCATCTAATGAAAAACCTTCAATAGTTGCCTGTTATAGGATGAAACACACACAAACACACACATACATACATACACACACACACACACACACACACACACACACCCCTACCTCTCAGTTTGGTGTTTAAAACCAGATTTATTTCATATAACTAACCTGAATGATTATTGCTTTCCTATATTCCCTGAGAAAAGAGTAAAAGAGAAATGAAAGAAAAAAAGAAAAAACAAAGAAAGAAAAAAAGAAATAGAGAAAAAAATAATGAATTTCTCTACTTTACTTTCCCCCCCTTTTTTCTGTCAGTTCATTTTTGGGGTTTTTTTATTCCTTTTTTAAATTTTTCTTTAAATCTGTTGAGGGAAACAAAAGATAAATGAAAAGATTCATTTTATTTTTAGGCTTCATTTCTCTATTTTCTTTACTTTTTTCTATTTCTCTTTTACTTTTTAACCTTTTATTTTTATCACCTCTTTCATTATTGGTTTCTTTTTCTCTTTTCTCTCCCCACCCCCCACCCCTTTGATTCTAAAGAGAAAGATTGTTAGGATTCTTACAAGGTGCTAAGTTACTGGAATTGATAGGCACTCCGGGAGATTCACAAGTCAGGATTCAGTTGGTAGATTCACAGGTTCAGTGGAGAAGATTCACAAGTCACAGCTCCCACAATCCCATTCTTGGAGGAGGAATCAATCTTTGAATTCACATCTCTAAAAGAGCATGTAAAAGGACTAGCCTACTGGGAGCACAGGGAGATTGAGAAGCCAGGATTCAGTTGGGCAGAACAAAGGATTCGGAGAAAGCTAGAGGCTGAAGCTGGCAGAGTCAAAGGACTAGCAGCAAGAGCTCTTGGAACCAAGGAGAGAGATAGGCCTCTAAGAAAGCTAACTAGGCTATTTTGGAAGAGACAATAAAGAATCTGAACCTTTAACTCCTGACTGCATTTGAGCTGATTATTATACAGAACTGAAACTAAGGCTGCCTCCAGAAGCTCCTCAAGAAATCTGCTCCCAGAGAACGATTATACTTTAGAGAAGAGAATACTACAAAAGACTACATTGAGAGAGATTTTTTTTTTACTCCGTCTCTTTCTTTCTTTGTTATTCCTTTTTTCAACCTCCTTTTCCCTTTTATTCTTTCTTTTTTGTTTTTTATGAAAAAAGACAAAAAAAATTCTATTCCTCCCTTTCCTTATCTTCCTCCTTTTTTCCTTCTTTTTTTCCCCTTCCTTCTTTCCCTTAGTTTCCTTTTCTATAAAATCAAGGAAATTGACTAGATGATTAATAAGATCTTTTTCAGCTCTACTATGCTATTTTAAAGTTTTTAGGTACTAGGAAAAGAGCATTGAGTGGGCTACAATTTCTCTTTCAACTATCTTCTTAAAATCATTTATATGTCTTCTCTACAGTCATTATATTTTAATCTCTATCAGTTTAAATGCATAAATTTCAGTCAGATTTTTGGAAATACATATTTACATGAAACATATACATGCATACATATATACACAAATATTTGTATATTCATGCATTTGTATGTATATACATATATATTTATATATTTTTTTAATCTTGTTAAATTTTATAGAGGGAGGTATTATAAAGAGATAGAATTGAAGGAGTCAAAAATATAAGCAACATAGAATAGTAACTAATAACTACTATTTATATAGTACTTCAAGATTGACCCAGGACTTTGTCATGCCCTACTCTGATTAAGTTAATTCTACTTGTCACTGCCTTTTGAAATACAATTAGTTGTTCAGTAATTCATGAATCTTGCTTTTACCAATATTTCTCTAGTCTCTTAAGCTGGATTTTTAAAAAAGCCTGAAGATTTTTTACCCCTAATATAGGAAGAAGCTGATGGAAAAGAGAATATAAAGAGGCAAGTTCAAAAAGAGAGGAAGTAAGAAATAAAGAGGGAAACAGATGAATGTAGAAGATGAAAAGGGAAAGGAAAACAAAGAAGAGATCAGATCATGGATAGGATTTGAGATAGAGACCTAGTTAATGATGACATAAATATTGTTAATAATAAACAAAAGAAATTTAGTTGTAGGTATAAAATTAATTATTCAGTCATTAACACTAATTAAAATTTTCTACATTAGGTAGTGATTTGCAGAACTTAAAGATGATTTGTTTGGGGGGTCATTATTATTCCATGATCTAGAAGAAACTTGTAGTATATATTTTATTCCTCATATCTAAAATCAGAGAATATAAAAATAGATAAAGTGAAGAAAACAAAAAGGCAAAAACCTGACCAGGGTACCTGTTGCTGGCCCCAAGAAAATGCACAATTAAAATGATAAATAAAGCAAAAGATCATTGGTCAATGTACATTCACCATTCCACCTCAAGAAATGTAGGGTTAGACTGACACAGCTTTGCCCCAAGATTGAGTGCAGTAAATGTTTTGAGATGATATTATACTTAGATTTGGCAAAATATAATACTTGGATCAAAATAGGAATCCCTCAGGGTAAACAGAGTAACAACCTCATAGGGGATAAAGAAAAGGTACAAATTTCTATTTTCATCACTGAAGGAAAAAATCCTCCCTGAACATCACATCTCTAATATTGCTTTCAGTTTTTCCCAAGTGCTCCCAGGATGGAAACCCCAGAGACATAGTCTTGTAGACCATAGGTAATAACTAACAGAAGAAAGACATATATGTCTGACATGCTTCTCTTTGTGAATCACAGCTTGAACTTACCCTTTCTTCCCAGAAGATCAGACAAGGACAACAGAATTTGATCTGAAGTAATAATTTCTATTCTAAGAATATGAATTTGGTGAGGGAACTTTTCTGCTTCCTTTGAATTAAAAGGGAATATCAATTATAGTGTTTTTAATTCACTATTGTAATTTATTATTTCCATATTCTTTATGGATAAGCTTTCACTAGCCAGTTAAAATTCCTGTAAAAACATCTCCTAAAAATCCAGGAGAAAAAATAAATCAAAATGCTGTTATAGAAAACAATATGCTACCTCCATTCAAATTCAAATTCATAGCTTTCCCTTTTTTGTTACTTTCAGGGTAAAGAATGACACAGGGGAAGGACTCTGTTTTGGACTAACAAAAGATGAGAATCAATGCAGATCCTCTCAGAGAGCTGATGTCTTTTATTCTTCAAAACTTTGATTACAATCTTCTAAAATTCACTTCAAATCCTGGACCAGGTTTTATAAAATGAAATAGAACTGGTGCCTAAAAGAAAAAGAGAATTACTTCTAGAATTATCATGGTGATCTTGTTTTCTTCAGAAGCCAATGCAGATGCATGGACCATCTGTAGCAGCTTTGACTGGAATTCAGGGAAAACTATAACCAGTATGGTAAGCTGAGGGAATTGATTTGGGGGCATAAAGGATCCTTTGAATCTTCTTGTTGAAACTAATGCAGGAATTTAAACTATGAGTAATTAATTTCATTTATGCAGAACTTCATATTCACTAGCTACTTTGATCCTCTCAGCAGTCATTCTGAAATAATTTGTAAAGGAAACATTATTGTCCCCATTTCATAGAAAAGATAATCGAGCTTTGGAGTATTGACTTCTCCTTTTCCAATGTCCAACCCTACTTTCTTGGGCTCTTTCCTCATTGTTGCTGCCACCTTTTGACACTAACATCTACTTCTGGATTCCTATAGCATTCATCTATCATTATCTCTATCATTTGTTGTCATAACGGTTACTGCCTCCCAATGTCTACCCTCTTCCTCAAAAAAGTATTACAGTTCTTTTAGGATGAAACAGCACAGGTTATCATGCCTATGAATTCTGATACATTTTTAGCTCTTTCAGTAAGGCCCAGATTTGGAATCATTATTCAGTCATTTCTAGTCATGTCTGACTCTTTATAATTCCATTTAGTGTTTTCTTGGCAAAGATGCTGGAGTGGTTTGCCATTTCCTTCTCCCGCTAATTTTACAGATAAGGAAACTAGAGCAAACAGAGTGAAGTGACGTACTCAGAGTCATCCAGCTAGTAAGAGTCTGAGCCCAGATTTGAATTGGGGAAAATGTGTCTAACTGACCAGATTTGGCCCTCGTCAACTGCATCACCTATATGCCCTTTCTACCTTTCTACCTTTGTTTTTTTTTTCCTTAGGACTCACAGCTATTCCCTAAATACAGAAGAGTTTCTTAGACTGATGTAAAGACATTTCACCATCCTTCTCACCAAAGGTTCCTGGTTCTGATTCCTAAGGTAGAGTAATTTGATTCTATTAATCTTTTGCCTATGTCAAGACTCAAGCAGTGTGATCTCCATGGAGTAAGCATCTGTTGATTCTTTTAGGGACTGAGGACAAGCACTCACACACTTTTCCATTTGCCTTTCTTTGTTTCCCATAACCCCTTCCAGGAAGTGGGTAGAATGAATTTCAACAAAGTTTCAAGAAAGCCTTAGAAATCCTGGTGGGTTAAGAATCAAGCTGATGGCTAATTCCTAAGTAGACTCCTGTAATTCTCAAATTGAGTGGTGAAAATGGAAAAGCCATAATTGAATCCCACAGTGGCAAAAATGCATGTTCCCATTATATGGGTCTTACAAGGATGTTCTATGCTGGTTTTGACATCTGATTTGATTCCCTAAGCACAACATCTAGTTCTGGAATCTTTTTACATCTATAGGAACAGACAGGGGATAAATCACATTAGCAAATTAGCAAGGAATAATCTATCAAGGTGCTTTTCACATTCAAAATGCTAGATTATCGTATAATAATCCGCAATGTGGAATGAACCTGTTTAATCCAATCAAATTCAACAATAACTCTTTAATTTCAACTGTTTGTAAACCATTATTCTCAGCACTGATATGATTAAACTCACAGTCTCAAAGAAACCTGTTAAATCATTTTTCCCTCTAATAATATCTATCTGCCTATTATCCAGACATCTACATCATAGAATATTAGAAAGGGTACTAGATCAAGAGAAAGGAGACCTGAGTTCTAATCCTGTCTCTGCAAATCATTACCTATGTGACTTTTGACAAGTCATTTTATCTCTTATAATCTTAATTTTCCATGAGACATAGAACATGAAAACTTGGGCTCTTATAGTTGGAACAACAGGATAATCACAATGGTACCAAAAACAAATTTTTATGGAATGAGGATAAGTCTGTAGGGGAGTCTAGAGGGGAATGTTTCCAGCATCATTGGCTGCAAAAAGTCTATTTATGGTAGGTCTTTTTATTTAGATCATCCCTGGATATGCAACCTAGACAGTCACATATGTCACCAGGCTATTATTCCAAATAAAGGAGTGTCATTTGTGCCCTAGGCTCAAGCTTCTATCACTTCCTTATTAAGTAGATATTGATAGTTCTTTTAACACTTTGCAAGCAGCAATTACCACTATATATGAAACTGAGTAATGACCTTTTTATTCGTGATATCTTATGTAAAATTTGCAAATTTTTTGTCTCCTCTTTTGAGATATTAGAGATTTAGTTGGGCTTTAGGCAGATAGTTTTGTAGCATGGCTTCCAGTCTAAACGCTGCCAAGTGTCTCTAGCAAGATGTGGTCAGCATCTATTCTCCATCCTAACTTTGCTAGGATTTAAAAGTTTATTCTAGGGAAACTGAATTAGACAGTGCCATTAGATCTCTTCCCAGATAAGTACACTAGCAGTTCCCTATCCTAGTTCTAATCCTTATTCTTAGATTCTTAGGGATTCTTAGAACAAAACCCTGCAAAGACTGAATAGAAGCTTCTCAGTGGTCAAGGATATCCTAAGAGGGTTTCTTCAAAGATGCTTCTACTTTTCTCTATTTTTCTCCTCCAGAAATATTTCCTACAAAACTAGGAACATCAAACTTTCACTCCTGTTCCCTACATATGCTAGTGACACTTCAGCCTTGGTATAATCTCAGACAGTACTAGAAAGTGGTCTGAAGATGATCTCACCAGGGTCCCCTTTTCTTAAAAGTTACATTTTTATCCTTTTCATTCCCAGCACTACCCCCATTGTTCAACTTTTCCCATGGCCCCATAGCATTCTCTGCTATTTCTCAATGTTTGTACTATTTTTCTCACAAACCTCAATATCTCCCTAAAATTACCTGTTCCCACCTCCTGCCTGGGGCAACTAGATGGCATAGTATATAGAGTGCTGAGCCTGGAGTCAGAAAAACTCACTTTCCTGAATTAAAATCTGGCATCAGACACTTATTAGCTGGGTGACCCTGGGCAAGTCAATAAATCCTGTTTGCCTCAGTTTTCTCATCTGTAAAATAAGCTAAAGAAGGAAATGGCAAATCATGTCAGTTTTTATGTCAAGAAAATCCCAAGTGGGATCAAGAAGAGTTGGAAAAAACTGAAATAACTGAACAACAAAAAAACTCTTACTTGGGACAAATATTCATTCCAGTGGCAAATGTAAACCACATATTTCTTTACAATATGCTCTAGCCAACTTTCACTTTCCAATGCCTAATTCCTCTACTTTGGGCCCTATAACTAACCAATGACCATCTATTCTTAGTCTCTGCTTGAGGCAAGTGATAACTGATGTGGCAGAAAGAAATAGACTCATGCCAGATATCTTTCTGCTTTCAATTCTTCCTGGTCCTTATTTCTCAATTCTTACTCTGCCCTTACTCAGCTATTGCCTTGCAGAGTTACAGATTCCTTTAGTTAAGACTATGCAAGGATCTCCCTGCCATATTACAAAGGGATTACATATTTACCCACAAATAGACAAACACTATTGCCAAATAGTCTTTTGTATATCACTTTCCTTTTCATGTATGAGGATTTTTCTTTCTTCTTACTCCTTTTTCTCTTCTGAAAAGCAGAATAGCCAAAGCCTGCAGACATTAAGATCCTGTCACTATTATACTTTTTCTAACTCAAGAAGGGTTTCAGTCATAGTACCAAGAACCACAGCATGGAGAAAGGAAGCCCTTTTATTGAATGAGGAATAATATGTTTACATTTAACACATCATAGAAGATTTCAAGAGAGGTCCTGCCAAACTGGAGTTGGTAGGGAAATCCCATTATCATCATCAGTTCTATATGAAAGAGATTTCAAAGTACTTAACTGCAAAGATGTTGGATTTAGAGAGCTTCTGAGCATGCAACCTAGGGAGCATGTTTGTTTCTAGGTAAATGTTATAGTCAACATAAATTTGTTCAAAGGATCGAGTGATAGACCTAGATTTATGAAGACCTGAGTATTTACTTAATTAACCTTGTGACCTTGAACAAATCACTTAACTTCAGTTTTCTAATAAAGTAAACAGCTTCGACCTCACGAACTATAGTTAGGATCAAATGAATTATAAATAAGCAAACCCCATATAAATGCTAACTATTATTATCACAATCCTCTTTTCACTATTTGTATGGAAAGGTGTCAATACTTCTCTTGATTGGATGCAAACTAAAACAGATGGAGAACTTGTGTTCTCTTTTCTCATACAGAATTTAGAAAATTCCCCAATTACTACAGGAAATAAGACTAGATAGTCTCAGTGGTATCTTCCAGTATTAAATTCTATTGTATAGGAACCATTTTGCTTCCTAATTCAAAGTAGATCCTATGTTAACTACCCCCAAAGCTCAGAAAAGCTATCAAGTTTTTTACCCAATTCTATTCTTTCCCACTGAGAATTTCACTAGATGTCTCTAATTTAATGTTTAAGGCAACAAATATAAGGTGATGGGGGAGCTAATCATTCTTGTCACCTTCACAGGATAGGAGGAAATGCCTTCAGATACCAGGAACACTTCTGGCACAGTAACTGAATTCATCCTCCTGGGTTTTCCCAGCCGCTGGGAAATTCAGGTGTTACTTTTTTGTCTATTCTCTGTGACTTACATTCTGACTATCCTTGGAAATATGGCCATTGTCTGTGCTGTTTACTGGGACCTCCGGCTCCATACGCCCATGTACCTGCTGCTGGCCAACTTCTCCTTCCTAGAGATCTGTTATGTCAACTCTGATGTGCCCAACATGCTAGCCAATTTCTTATCTAAAACCAAAGCTGTTACCTTTACTAGATGCCTTCTTCAGTTATATTTCTTCTTCTCCCTTGGTACCACAGAGTGCTTATTTCTTTCCATCATGGCTTATGATCGTTTCCTAGCTATTTGTCGCCCATTGTACTACCCCACCATCATGACCACTAAATTCTGCAGTAACCTAGTCATCTTTTGTTGGGTATATGGTTTTCTCTGGTTCTTAGCCCCAGTAGTCCTTGTTACTCAGCTACCATTCTGTGGTCCAAATGTTATTGATGATTTCTTATGCGACTTGGGTCCATTGCTGGCCCTGGCTTCCGCTTGTGTCCCTATCCCAGGGACTGTTCTCATATGTGGCACAATGAGCTCCCTCCTTATCTTTGCCACCTTCTTCTACATCATTGGATCCTACACAGTAGTGCTGAGAGCTGTGTTACAAGTACCATCAGTCTCAGGCCGGCGGAAGGCTTTCTCCACCTGCTCTTCACATCTAGCTGTGGTTCTTCTATTCTATGGATCTGTCATGATGACATATGTAAGTCCAGGCTCAGGACAAGCAGAGGGAATGCAGAAATTCACTACGTTGTTCTACTCTGTGATGACCCCTCTTTTCAATCCCCTTATTTATAGCCTCCGGAATAAGGAAATGAAAGAAGCCTTGAAAAAAGTTCTACGTAGAGTTTAAGAACTTCCCATTACAATTAAGAGGCAATCCCAAAGTCATTTTTATTCTTTCATCTGGACCTGTGATTTCATCTGTGCAGGAAGTTCCCTGGTATGAAAATATCCCTTTTCAGATACATATTGGCAACTCATTTATAGGGTTTTAGAGAGTTGTCTGGGAACATTGAGAGCTAAGTTGCTTGTCCATTGTTATATAACTAACATTTGCCACAGATAAACTTTGAACTTTGGGGATACTGACTTCAGGTCTAGAGCTATTTAGTAATAATAAGAATAACAAACATTTATATAACATTTATTCTTTGTCAGGCACTGTATTAAGCACAATTACTATTTTCTTTGATCCTCACAACTTTAGAATATAGGTACTTATTGTTACTCTCATAAGAAAATGGAGACAAAGAGGGGTTAATAAGTAACTTGCCTGGTGTCAAGCAGCTAAAAAATATTTGAGGCCAGATTTGAACTTCAGTCGTCAGTACCCTATATACTATGACACCACCTAGTTGTCTTTTTCTTCTGTCCCATGCTATTTTTCAACTACAAGATAAATTGAAACAGTTTATCTGTTAGGTGAAGGGTAAGAGGATCAATGACCAAATGTGAATGATAGCAAAAAAATGTAAACAATATAACTTGAGATGCCATGTAGGCATCACTGATAATCTTCTGCCCAGGGGAAGATGATTTCCCTGAGGTACTAACTATACCCATATGTTGTGATAGAATTGAACCAGGTTAGTAGCGTTTGGCTCACATGTTCACATTAGTCTCTCCATATGCATTTTGACATTTCATTTAAATAATGTACATTTCTTCTGGGAGGTCTAAATAAACTACATAATGCCCTATCTTCATTTTTCCTGTGGACACTCATAGTGAAGAAAAAGATGTTATAGAAAAAGATGGCACCAATAGGAGGAAGAACCAGATCATACTTTAATTACTAAGCAGTTCAACAGAAACTTTTTTGCATATCCCTATTCCCAAGAAATTACTTTGTATTTGCTTAGCTATATACATGTTGCTTCCTAAAAAACTCCTTGAGGGCTTAGATTATTTTATTTCTGACTATGTATCTCTAACAAAGTCTAGCCCATGCTGGACTCTTAATCAATGGTCGTTGAATGAATACCCAGAAAACTCCAGTAGGCAAGCTCATTTGAACCTTATAAAATAAATAAAACAGGTGTGGTTTTTTTCACCTGAAATGCCAGAAACAGCTTCCAAAATGCAAAAACAAAAACATCCAAATATTTAAAAGCTGAAAATTAGTTGTTAAATCTTATCCATGAATAATAGATAATCATTTTAATCACCTTCAAAAACATTCTTTTCAAATATGAGTCCTGAAACCTTTAATTGCTTACATCCTTGACTTCTAACAGACTTATCTAAGTGAATGAGTAAGGAGCCTCTAGGTATTGACAAATGGGTAGCTGACATTGACTTTATAATATAGTCATCATTAACCAGCTTTCTACCATTCTCTGCACCTGAATCCTCACTGGGTTTGGAGTACAAGGCTTCTTCAAAGTTTTACCTAGCATAAGAGAATGCAAATAAAGGCCAAAGGGACACATCACTCTTCAATGAAGAGATTCCACCTACTATCTTTTTCTCCATCCTGTCAAAATAATCAGATCTATAGTGACAATGTAAAGGCCCACTGAGAAACCAATCCAGATTCTGGATTTCCTTATTTTTAATATGTTGTCTAAAGGCAGTGTAAGAATAAGAAAAAGATTGTTTTCCTCGTAAACAACATTAGGTCAACCAATTTATCTCATTAGTTGTTGGTCACACCAAAGTTTTTTAACAATAGCAGAACCATTAGAAACATGCTCTCTATGATTATGTATTACTGATCTTTTGTCTACTCTTTAGGAAGATAGGACAGATCAACAATATAAAAGAGGACCCACTTTGTATTCAGCTAAGCTATTGAAATGGAATTGTCCAGCATAAAGCATATCTAATCTCACCAAAAATAAAATAAAAATAATAATCCCTTTGCTGTTAAGATTATGTTATATAGAAATACCAAACATAACCCATTATAATTTTAATGAATAAGATTAGCATCCCCAAA
Organism: Antechinus flavipes; assembly: GCF_016432865.1. Lineage (NCBI taxonomy): Eukaryota > Metazoa > Chordata > Mammalia > Dasyuromorphia > Dasyuridae > Antechinus > Antechinus flavipes. The sequence continues at coordinate 261,987,344 of NC_067399.1, read as the reverse complement.
AGAAATATGAGAATGTACATCCCTCTTTTCTTTACAATTATGTAGAATTATTAATGTGAAAACTGCATATAATGTTGAATTCAATTGACATGTTGGTTAGTTTCACTGAACCACTTCTTTTTTTAACTTTACTTTTTTCTCAGTAGTATATTGTTTTTCTAAATATACATGGAAATAGTTTCCAACATTCATTTTTGTAACATTTTTGTGTGCCAAATTTTTCTTCTTTCCTTCCTTACTTTTCCCAAGACAGCAAGCAATCTGATACAGGTTAAAGTTTGATTCAATGAAGTCCAAGGAGAAGGGAGTCTCATATTGTTCTGAAGTTTTTCTTGTATTAAGTCAAAATCTGCCACTTTACAGTATTGACTCTTTGTTTTTAGTTCTGTGCTCTGGGGCTAAGCAGAACAACTCAAATCTTTGTTTTACATACCTACCTTTCCAGTTCTTAAGCAGAGATATGCTTTCCCACTAATCCCTCTCTTATCTTCTAGAAAAGATTTTTTTAGGGGGAAAAATAGTTTTTGCAGAAGTTCAACTATGTTTAAGACCCTCTCTCATTTTATATGTTTATCAATGTTCAACACAGAGCAACATGTTGATCCGAATTCAATTCAATGAAGAAATAGATAAATAGGTAGGTAGGTAGATAGAACATTTAAGTGCACACTATATGACAGATAATGTGCTAGATGCCAAGAATACAAATACAAAAAAACAAGATGGCCCCTAACTTCAAAAAGTTTACATTTTTATAGCAGAAGACAAAATATAAAGCAAAGTTGGAAAAGAAGTCAGGTAGAAGGAGAATACCCATGTAGGATAAGACAAAGGTAGGGAAGAGGAATTGTCCAGAGTGAGACAAGTTGTAAATGGAGAAAACAAACTCACTATCTTTGAGCAAGGTATACATGATCTTTCTGAGTCCTTGGTTCCCTAAGATACAAAATGAGAGAGTTGGAGTTGATAGTCACTAAGAACCTCCAAAATTCCTCTTTTCTTCTTTTCTGTTTCCTTCTTTTCACTTGTTTTCTTTGTATTCTGTTCATCTTTTGTTCTTTTCCCTTCTCCTTTCCTAATTCCCCTATGTTAGATCCAAGAATATCATCCTTTTGGCTTCTTCATTGAACATCAGTTATTCACCCAAATACTAGTGAAAAGAGAGAAGATTCTGGATCACAAAGTATCTTTAGAAATACAATTTTCACTATAAGTATGTTTAGTCACCAGTGTCAGAAACTCCCTGCAAGCCAGTTTACTTCTACCAAAGAGCTAAAAAGTTAAAGGACTCTTATTTACCTTTAATTAATAGTATGTTCCCGAAGAAAAGTTCTGGATGAATGTTAATGAATGTTAGTTGTGGGGTATAACAATCAATCTTTTTAAAAGCACCATTGTAAAAGGAATTAGCAATTAGAGCAGATAAAATAATTTCCTACTGGCAGGAATCAGGAAGCATATCAGTGATTAACAATCACATTTAGAAAAGTTTCTTGTGAAGTACATCAAATTGAGAGATTCTGATTCCATTTCTGATTAACTAAGTGGAGGAAATATTGGAGATCTAGATGCAATGTTTGGTGAAGGAAAAAGACAGTCTGTTGAACAAAGATCAATTCCTCTTGTCCTCAGTCTTTGAATATTGGTTGGTTGTTGTCCTCATATTCAAAAATGACCAAAATGACATCTTTATGTTGGGGGTCAATGTGTAATTATGTCAGGCTGTGGCTGATCATATCCATTTCTGCTAATTTATGCTTACTTTGGCATTAAAGTCATCCAAAATTACAAGTTTGTCATGTTTTGGTACATTGATAATGAAGATCTCCAGGTCTTCATAGAATTGTTCTTTGATTTCATCCAAGATTTCATTCATGATGAGAGTATACACCATGATGATGCACTTTTCTGCAAGTGACAGTAAAATTGACATGAGCCTGCTGTTCACTTATTTGGGGATATATATCAGCATCTGCTATCTCCACAATTATTGCAGGAAATTTCCACATCAAACTAGTACTCATCTTCTGGGTGATTGACTTCCTCTGCTATCCAGTCTCTTTCATATCTCAATTATCATTCTTTGCCCCAAATATCACTGACTGCTTTGTGACCCAGGACACTGGAAAAGCTCTCTCCTGCATTTCTACCACCAAGATTGACCATTTCAATTCATATTCTCTCCCATCATCTTCCTCACTTTCCCTTTCATTCTTGGATCCTACACTTTGTGTTCATAGTAGTCCATAGTGGTTATAATAAGGTTTTATATACATATGGCTTCTGCTTGATTGTGATTTCTCTGTTCTAGGAGACCCCCTTTTTATAATCTACAAAACAAGGAGATGGCAACTCTGTAAAGTCCAATATGGATATAGAAATCTATCAAACCCTGCAGGAAAATGGGAGAGGAAGGGGATTTTGAGAAGGGGTGGGGTTGATAGAAAGAGGGGTATATTGGAGGAAGGGGTAATCAGAAGCAAAATACCTTTGAGGAGGGAAAAGGTGAAAGGAGAGAGAAAATAGAATAAATGGAGAGGGGGGACAGTTAGCAATAGTAATTATGAAAAGAATTTTGGAGCAAGTTTCTTTGATGAAGGCCTTATTTCTCAAATGTATAGGGAACTGAATCGAATTTATTTTTTAAAAAAGAGCCATTTCCCAACTGATAAATTATCAAAAAAATATAAACTATGCCTGAAGAGACATAAAATCATACACATCCTTAGACTTAATAATATCACAATTAGGCATGTATCCCAAAAGAGATGGTAAAGAGAAAAGGACCTTTTTGTGCAAATATATTTATAGCAGTTCTTTTCTCAGGACAAAGAATTGGCAATTGAGGGTGTGTCTGTCAAGTCGGAAATGGCTGAATAAATTGTAGTATGTGATTATAATTATTGTTCTATAAGAAATGATAAGCATGATTTTTTCAGAAAAACCTGAAAAGTTTTCCATAAGCTCAAGCAAAGTGAAATGGACTATGTACAAAGTATACAAAGTAATAGCAGAGTTGTAGGATGATCAACTGTGAATGACTTTACTATTCTCAACAATACAATGAACAAATACTATCCTAAAGGACTTATGATGAAAAAATGCTATCATTATCCACACAAAAAAAATTGATTTTGTCTACATACTTTGGGGAGGGAGATCTATATTTTCTTTCACAATGTTACTTTTATGGAAATGTTTTGCATAACTTCACATGTTCCTTCTCTATGAGGCAGGATTTAGGGAGGAAGAGAATCTGGAATTCAAATTTTTAAAATTCTAAAAACAAAGTAAGAAATTGTTTTACAAATGTAAAAAAAATTGTTTAATTGAGGAAAATAAAAATATTAAAGCAAAAAAGACTGAAGGAAAGAGACAGAAAAGTATAAACAAGGGGAATATAGAATGGAGGAAAATAAAATAATCATAATTGTGAAAGGGATGAACTCTCCTACAAAACAGAAGTGGATAACAGAATGGATTAAAAACTAGAATCCTACAATATGTTGTTTACAACAAACATTTGAAGCAAAGAAATGCACACATAGTAGAAGTAGAAGAATGGAATAGAATATATATTTTTACTTCAGCCAAAGTTAAAAAAAAAAAAAAGATAGGGATAGCAATCCTGCTCTCAGACAAGGCAAAAACAAAAATAGGTTTAATTAAAAGAGATAAGGAAAAAAGCTACATCCTGCTAAAAGGTACCACAAACAATGAAATAATACCAATACTAAACAAATAAGTACCAAGTACTGTAGCATCAAAATTCATAAAAATGTTAAGTAAATTGAAAAAAGAAATAGACAGCAAAACTATACTACTGGACCTCAACCTCTCCATCTCATAAGTATTTAACCAGAAAATTAATATGAAAGAACTGAAGGAAATGAATAGGATCTGGGACAAGTTAGCTACGATAAACCTCTGGAGAAATTGAATGGAAATAAAAAGGAACATATCCTTTTCTCAATGGTACATGACACCCACTGAAAATTTGTCCATGCATTAGCAATAAAAACTTCATAATCAAGTGTAGAGAGGCAGAAATATTAAATGCATTTTTTTTCAAATCATGATGCAATAAAAATTACAAGTAATATAAAGCTATGAAAAGAACAAAAATTAACTGAAAAATAAATAATTTACACTTAAAAATGTGCACCAAACAATAAATCATAGAAACAACCAACAATTTTATCAAAGATAACAACAATAAGACAAGATACTAAAATTTATAGTATACAATCAAAGCAGAACTTAGAAAAAATTATATATCTCTGAATGTTTACATGAATAAAACAGAGAAAGAGCAGATCAATGAACTGGGCATGCAACTAAAAAAGAACAAATTAAAATCCCCAAATAAACACCAAATTAAAAATTCTGAAAAGCAAAGGAGAGATTAAGAAAACTGAAAGTAAGAAAACTATTGACCTAATAAATGAAACTAATAACTGTGTTTATGAGGGGAAAGGGAAACAATAAAACAGATAGTTTGGGTTAATTTAGTTAAAAGAAAGAAGACAAACAAATTACCTATAACAAAAAATGAAAAGTGTAAATTCACCACCATTGAAGAAAAAAATTAAAGCAACAGTTAGTATCTATTTTGTCCAAATGTATTCCAATCAATCAGACAATCTAAATTAAATGGGTGGATATTTATAAAAATGTAAATTACCAGATTAACAGAAGAGGAAATAAAATATGTAAATAACTCCATTTTAGGAAGAAAAAAAAAGAAATTAAACAAGCCATCAATGAACTCCCTAAGAAAAAAATCTCCAGGACTAGTTTGATTTACAAGTCAATTCTACTAAACATTAAATGAACAGTTAATTCTCTCTAAAAGTCCTTTAATGACACAAATATGGTGCTAATCAAAAGTCACGTTCCAAGCTCTGTGTTATAAACTCTGTATTAATTCCTGGAATTTAAGGTAGTGATAAGAAAGTGATTAGAGGCAAAAAACCAGTATATAATTTTGTGGCTGAGCATTTGAGTGAGATCTGACTCACAATAAGCAAAAAGAAGGGAAATTATGGCCTGGGGGCATATAATCAGTGACAGTTTGGCCAGGGTTAGCTGAAGAAAATCAGGAGAGGAGAAGTAGACTCTGATGTGAGACTGACTTCCAAAGCATCAGGGAATGCCTTAAAATGAAAGCAGAAGCCACAGACCTGGTGCCTGATCTGTAGGACAGAGTTCAAACAATTTGCCCAAGATTCTTCAGTTAGAAAATATCGCATGTCTTATTTGAACTCAGTTCTTTTCAGCTCAAAGACCTGCTCTCCAGTAGCTATTCACATTTCCTTCTTTAATGTCAATCAATCAATCAATCATCAAGTATATATTGGGGCAAGTAGGTGGCATAGTCTACAAAGTACTGGTTTCAAGTGAAGAGGAATTGAGTTAAATCAACCACACTTAACAGTTCCTAGCTGTATGACACTGGTCAAGGCACTTAACCCCAAATGCCTTGCAAAACAAAAACAAAATAACAACAAAAAAAAAGTATATATAATATACCTACTATGTGCCAACTACTACAGTAAGCACCATGCCTATAAAAAGAAAAATAAGAGTCTCTGCCCTCTAGAATCTTTTATTTGTTTTAAATTTTTGCTAGTATTTTATTTTTTAATACATGAAAAGATAGTTTTCAACATCCATCTTTACAAAACCTTGTATTCCAAATTTTTCTCCCTTCAGGGAGGTATTTCTTACTCCAGGTCTGGTTTATTAATCACTGTTAATAACCCGCCCAAAGCAGCAAACAATTCAATACAGGTTAAACATATGTAATTCTTTTAAACACATTTCCATTAGAATTTTATATTCTATCAAGGAGAAAATAATTTAGTTAAATAATAAGTAGCATGTAATTTTGGGGAGTGAGACACTGGGAAATCAAGGGGATGAAAAGAGATCTCAGATGAGACAAGTAATATTTCAGCTGAGCTTTGAAAAAAGCTAGCAATTTTTAAATTAAAGGGTGAACATGAGGAAGTAGTGTTTTCCAAGCAAAGGAGAGAGCCACTGCAAATATAGAGGGAAAATGGAATATTATATGTGAGCAACAGCACAAATGTCTGTAATTATTAGAGATCCATCTTGGCAGAGCGGATATTAAGTGAAACTTGAAATCAATAAGGTCTGTGTTCAAATCTTACATCAGACATATTTGCTATGTGACCTTGAAAAACTCCTATTGTGCTTATATATATTTCCCTAAAAATGAGAGAATATTTGTAAAGCACTTTGCAAACCTTTTAAGTGAAATATAAATTTGAATAATACTGTACTCTTCCCTGTCAAAAACAGGATGTTTCAGGTCAGAATTATTTTCTACATTTTTGGTTGTTGATGTTAGCTTTATAATAAAAACATTAACAAAAAAGACAGGAGGGAAGGGAACTTCTGTTGGAGGTAATAATCTAGATTTGGGGGAGGAAAGTGGCACAGAATTTCATTGGAGGATAATGTAGTCTACTTTGACAGTAGCATCAGAATGAGTTTCGATTGGAATGGGAAACAGAACCTAGATTATGAAAATCTATTATTTCAGTTCTCTATTATAACATATTCTATCTAAATAATTGAAAAATGTGCCCATAATAGTTTTTCTTTGTTGTGGTGTTTTGTTGTCCTTTTTTTGAAGCACCTGTATTGTACTATATGAAACAGTAGTCATAAGAGTTTTAGAAATGAAAGAACCCCTAATAATTCTTCAAAATTGGGGGCTCTGTAAGAGATAAGGAATAGGGTAACCTGTTTCATGGTCATTTCTGTGTTTTCCATAGGGTCTGGAGCTATGAATGTAACAGGAGGAAACAGAGTGACTGAGTTTATACTTCTGAGTTTTCCTTGCCCCACGGAAATACAGATCCTTTTCTCTGAGGTGTTGTCTCTGATCTATATCATGACTCTCATGGGGAATGGGTCTATCATCTTGCAGTAGGTTTGGATCAGCACCTTCATAGACCCATATACATCCTGCTGGCCAACTTTTCTTTTTCATAAATCAAAACCCCAGTTCCTAACAGGTTAGTGAACTTTCTCTCTGAGACCAAGACCATTTCTTTCACTGCATGTTTTCTCCAGTTCTACTTCTTTTCCACAGGTGCCACAGAAACCTTTTCATCCCTCATGGCTTTTGATAGGTACCTGGCTATTTATCAGCTTCTGTGCTACCCTACAATCATGACAAGGCATTTGTGCATCAAATCAGTATTCCTCTGCTGGTTGAATGGCTTCCTCTACTTTCCAGTCCCTATTTGCTTCATGATTCAATTATCTTTTATGATCCAAATATTATTGCTCACTTTCTCTGTGACCCAGGATGCCTATCGGCTCTGTCTTGTGTCCCTATCCCAAGGATTGAACTTTCTTGTTCTACCCTAAATTATCTCTTTATCTTTATGACCTTTCTTTTCATCATTGGATCCTACACTCTAGTATTCAGACCTATCTTAAAAGTTCCTTCAGCAGCTGACTGGAAGAAGGTCCTCTCTACTTATGGCTGGCTCTCCCTGTTCTATAGGATCCTCATGGTTATATACATCAGTCCCAACTCTGGAAATACAGCTGGTTCACATAAAATTATCACTTCATTTGATTCAGTAGTGACTCCATTGGTAATCTCCTAATCTACAGTCAGAGAAACAAGGAAATCAAGACTGCTCTCCAAATGAGAATAAAAACCATCCACAGAAACACTTTTAGTGAATTTCCCTGGAGTATTTACCTGATTTTCTTAGAAATTTTATCGAATATCTCCTTCATTCCCCAATCAGCTGCTGCCATTTCCTTGCATATAGTTATGAACTCAGTACTTAGTCCTCCATATTATCATACTCTGTCCCATCAGGCTAGGGTGGTAGAGCATATAAATGGATAGTGATTAATAAACCAGACCTGGAGTAATAAATACCTAAATTTAAATACCTCCTCTAAAATGTACTAGCTTTGTGACCCTTCGAAAGGCTTTTAACTTTCCTGGACCTGTTTCTTTATCAATAAAAATGAGTGACACTCTTAACAACATCTAAGTTCCCTTCCAATTCAAAATCAATTAATTACAGTCAAATACACCAGCAATCTAATCAATAAAATGAACTTTTTATCATAATTTTCAGACAGTACAATGATTTTTAAATTATCTTTACTTGATTTGTTTTATGTCACTTGCTTTTACTGTGAGATAACATGTTTCCTTCTATTATTTATTTTGACTGTTGTAATATTTCTTAATGTCTCATGAAGCCAGTAACTTTTATTTGATTGGTTCTAAATTTTAGCAAGTTGTTTTCTTGGGTAAAATTTTTTATTCCTTGTTCCAAGCTGTTAATTCTTTTTTCATACATTTCTTTTTCAATTCTCAATTCTTTGCTCATTTTTTCCTCTATGACTCATATCAATTTGTAAAATCGTTTTCTTTTTTTTAGACTCTTGCTTTTTCTCTTTTAGAAATTCTTGGGGTCAGAGCCAAGATACTGGCAAGGAAACCTGAGGTCTCTCAGACCAACATCAAATCAAGTCTCTGAACTGGTTTTGGAGTGACAGAATCCACAAGTATTTGAAGTATAACACATTTCCAGCAGAAGACATTTTGGAACAACTTCAGAAAATGTCTGTTTCAATTGAGCACATAGGGAGGCAGACAAACATAGGCACAGCCCAGAAACCCAGGGCATTGTAGGCCCTACAAGTCAGGGAATATAAGGGGAGGAATTTTCAGCAATCTGTAGATTCCTGATTGCAATTGGCTTTAGCAGATTAGCTGTGAGATAAACAACACAAATACAAAAGGTAAATAGTGAGTGTAAATAGTGAGCTTGAACCCCAGAATATCATGGGGCCTGGACGTACCTATCCAGCAACAGAAGTTAGACAAAAATGACCCAGCACAGCTACTGTCATGTTTAGAGGAAGCTTGGACAATTTCTCCTTTGCCCTAAAAGCAGACCTCAACCTTAAAAAAAACTCTGACCATAGATAGTTTTTATGGAGAAAGGGAAGAACAAACTTCAAACCCTGAGGACACTAAAAGCAAATAATCTCCATATGAAACTTCAAAAGGGTGATGTGAGTTGGTTCCATATCACAAGGCTTTCTTGGAAGAATTCAAAACGGGTCTTAAAAGAGAGAGAGGAAATGGGGAAAGGAAATGAGAACATTGCAAGATAATTTGGAAAAGGAAAGAGAAATTACTTGAAGAAAATTCCTTAGATTTAGTGAAATGGAAAAAGCATATGACTCCTTACAAAATAGATTTGACAAAATAGATTTGAAAAACAGAATTTGTGAAATGGGAAAAAAAATCCATTGAACAAAACAACTCATTTACAAATTCAATTGACCAAATACAAAAGGAGCTAAAAAAGGCAATTGAAGAAAATAATTCATTAAAAAATTAGAATTGAACAAATGGAAATGAATGATTCAATGAGACATCAAGAATCAGTCAAAAACCAGAAACACTTACACCCAAAGAAGGAATACTGGGAAATGAATGTGAACTATTTGATTTTTGATTTTCTTCCCGAGTTATTTTTACCTTCTGAATCCAATTCTCCCTGTGCAGCGGGAGAACTGTTCGGTTCTGCAAATATGTATTGTATCTGGGATATACTGCAACATATTTAACATATATAGGACTGCTTGCCATCTTGGGCGGGGGGAGGAGGGAGAGAGGGGAAAAAAAAAACGAAACATAAGTGATTGCAAGGGATAATGCTGTGTAAAAATTATCCTGGCATGGATTCTGTCAATACAAAGTTATTATTAAATAAAATTAAATTTAAAAAAAAAAAAGAATCAGTCAAAAACAAAAAACAAAAATAATGTAAAAGTGGAATACAATGTAAAATATCTTATTGGAAAAACAACTGACCTGGAAAATAGATCTAGGAGAGACAATCTAAGGATTATTGGATTTCCTGAAAACCAATAAAAAAAAAAAAAGAGCCTAGACCTTGTCTTTCAGGAAGTCATCAAGGAAAACTGTCCTGATATCTTAGAAGCATATGGAAAAATAGTCATTGAAAGAATTCACCAATCACCTCCTGAAAGAAACTTCAAAATGACAACTTCAAAAAATACCATAGGTAAATTTCAGAATTATTGGATCAAGAAGAAAATATTGCAAGTAGCCAGAAAGTATTCAGGAGCTACAATCAGGAACACCAAAGACTTTGTAGCTTCTACTTTAAAGAACTGAAGGGCCTAGAACCTAACATTCTAAAAGGCAAAAAAAACCTGGATTGCAGCCAACCATTAACTATCCAGCAAAAGTGAGCATTATCTTTCAGAGAAGAAGATGGACATTCAGTGATTTAGGTGAATTTCATTTATTTCTTATAAAAAGACCAAAGACGAATGAAATTTTGAATTCCAAACACAGAGTTCAAGAGAAGCATAAAAGGGTAAAAAGAAAAGAAGTCTAGAGAACTATATATCTGTTATGGATATACTTAGAGGATACAAGTATGATTTGATTTTATTGTGATAATATAAAAAAGAAACTAGAGGTGGAAAGAGGATTGTATAGGAAGAAGAGGAAAATGGAAGGCAAAATGAGGGAAATTACATCTCAGGAAGAGGCAAACAAGACCTATTCTAGTTGAGGGAAAAAAAGGGAGGGGGATGAATCTTACTCTCATCAGATTTGGCTCAAAGAGAGAAAATCAAAAAGAAAAAATATTTGACTTCACAGAGAAATTTGTCTCATCTTATATTATAGTGAAGTGGGAAGAGAAAGAGGAAAGGAAAGGGGGAGGCTAAGAGAAGTGAAAACATATGTAGTGGGGGAAATGTATAAGGGAGAGGGGCTGTAAAAGGGGAGGTCTGTTTGAGGAAGGTGGTGATCAGAAGCAAAATTACTGGGGAAGAGGGAAAAGAGGAAAGGAAAGAGAAAAGCATAACTTACAGTAAATAAGATGACAGGAAATACAGAATTAGTCATTTTAACTGTGAATGTGAATAGGGTGAACTCTCCCTTAAAACAAAAGTGGATAGCAGACTGGGATTAAAAGCCAGAATCCTACAATATGTTGCTTACAAGTGTAAAGGGCTAAAACTATGAAAAGGTATATTTGAATCAGACAACTGAGCACTAAAAACTAATTACTTATTCGATATGAGACAATGACTCTATTAGCATATGTTTGGAAAAATGGCTCTTCTCACCATTGGTGATGGCTCAATGTTTTATGTTAAGATAATTGTAAGCAAGTATTAGAGGGTGGGATGAGAGAGGCGAGACTCCACTTGGCAGCAGGACATGGAGGAGAAAGGTAGAGATTTGGGACTACAGAACTGAGAAGAGATCTTTGGCAAAACTCCTGGCAGTTTGCTTGTCTCTTTCACTCCTCTCCCTAAAAACCAAGCACTTTTACTTATACTGACTCTGGCTGATCCTGAGGCTTCCAGAGAGCTAGTTTGGACTTAACATACAAGAAACACATTTAAGGCAGAAAGATATAATCAAAGTAAAGGTAAAAGGCAAGAGAAGAATCTATTATGCTTCAGGTGAAGTGAAAAAAAAAAGCAGGGAGAGTAATTCTGATCTCAGATCAAGCAAAAGCAAAAATAAATCTAATTAAAAGAAATAAGGAATGGTGTAAGGGTCCTTTGGAAAGGTCAGGCAAGTGCAGTTGAGATGGAGTAGACCAATGGTCTCAAGGATCTCTAATGTGATTGGACTTGAGTACTTAGGGACTTCCTTCATGGGTGGGACCTCCAGCCATGGTAGGAATCCCAAACTCTCACTCTACGATCTTGTCAAGTTCAGGAGGTAATCTTCATCATCAATTGGCTTGTGCCTGTGACCTCATAGACCCCATATAAGCTTGGAGGAGGAAGGACTCCACCTTTTTTCTTTTGCTCTTTTCCACCTGGAGCTTAGCCTTGGGGAGAGATACTAAGGCAGTGCAGGAAGTAATAGAGTGAGGTGTAAACCCCGTGAATAAAATCTAAGCTTGTTTGCCATAAACTCTCGGGTGCTCTGTTATGCTCAAATTGCATCCGTATGAGATAGCAGCTGGAGGACTTCTGAGGACCTCAAAACCGAGGTAAAATTAAATATTATATTTACCAGAGATCCCTCTGATAGGGCCTAGGAATAAGGCGAGATTAGTGATTATTGAGTAAAAGGATCTCAATAGAATGGAAATTATCTTGCTAAAGGGCACCATAAATAATGAAGTAAGATCAATATTAAACATATATGCACCATGATAGGGCATCCAAATTTCTAGAGGAGAAGTTAAGAGAGCTGCAAGAAGAAATAGACAGCAAAATTATACTAGTGGGGGATCTCAACCTTTCTCTCTCAGAACTAGATAAATCAAAACACAAAATAAATAAGAAAAATTAATGAGATAAATAGAATTTCAGAAAAGTCAAGTATAATAGATCTTTGGAGAAAAATTGAATGGAGACAGAAAGGATAAGAACTCACTATTTGAAAAAAAAACTGCTGGGAAAATTGGAAACTAGTATGGCAGAAACTAGGCATTGACCCATACCAAAACATCCCATACCAAGATAAGATTGAAATGGTTTCATGATTTAGACATAAAGAGTGATATTATAAGCAAATTAGAAGAACAAAGGAGAGTTTACCTCTCAGATATGTGGAGAAGAAAGGAATTTGTGACCAAAGAACTCTAATACATTATTGAATGCAAAATGGATAATTTTAATTACATTAAGCTAAAAAATTTTGTATAAACAGAATAATGCAGACAAGATTAGAAGGGAAGCAATAAATTGAGAAAAAATTTTACATTCAAGGATTCTGATAAAGGCCTAATTTCTAAAACATATAGATAATTGATGCAAATTTATAAGAATTCAAGCCATTCTCCAAATGATAAATGGTCAAAAGATATGAATAGATAATTTTCAGATGATGAAATTAAAACCATTTCTAATCATATTAAAAAGTGTTCTAAATTACTCTTGATCAGAGAAAGGCAAATTAAGACAACTCTGAGGTACCACTGTATATCTCCCAGATTGTGTAAAATGACAGGAAATGATAATGACAAATGTTGGGGGGAAGGGCGGATATAGGACACCAATACTAATTGTTGGTGGAGTTGTGAACTGATTCAACCATTCTAGGTAGCAATTTGGAACTAAACCAAGGGGTATCAAACTGTGCATACACTTTGATCCAGGAGTGTTTGTCCTGGGTTTGTATCTTAAAGAGATCATAAATGAGAGAAAGGGACACACATGTATAAAAATGTTTGTAGCAGTCCTTTTTGTAGTGGCAAGAAACTGGAAACTGAGTAGATTCCCATCAGTTGGAGAATGGCAGAGTAAGAAGAGAATAAGAAGAGATGATTTGCCTTTAGGATCTTCAGGATTTGAGGTCTGTTCTCTTTCTCCATAAAAGCTATCTATGATCAGAGTTCTTTTTGCTTTTTTGTTCATTTTCTTTTAGGTCAATATCTGCTCTTAGGGTAAAGGGTATTTTGCCCCAAGCTTCCTCTATAGGCAACAGCAGCTTTAGGCTGCTACCAAGCTAATTCAAGCAAGTACCAATGGTCTTGTAATGGAGAGAACCATTTGCACCCACAGAGAGGACTGTGGGGACCAAATATGGAACACAACATAGTATTTCACTTTTTTTGTTGTTGTTTGCTTGCATTTTGTTTTCTTTTTCATTTTTTTCCTTTTTGATATGCTTTTTCTTACACAGCATGATAATTGTGGAAATATGTATAGAGGAATTGGATAAGTTTAACACATATTAAATTGTTTGCTGTCTAGGGGAGGGAGCAGGAGGGAGGGAGGGAGAAAAATATTTGGAACACAAGGTTTTGTAAGGGTGAATGTTGAAAACTATCTATGCATATGTTTTGGCTATATAAAGCTTTATTTTAAAAAAGGAATTCTGGTTGTATGTGTATCCAGAACTAATTTTTCTCTGAGATTTGCTTGCATATGTTTTGAAGTCAATCTCTTCTTTTAGTTTTTTATCTTAAGCTTCCATGTCACATAATAAGTGACTATGTGGCACAATAAATAGAGTTTAAATCTGACTTCAAATTTCTCAGATTCTTACTAGTTATATGATCCTGGAAAAGTAATTTAATGACTGTCTACTTCAGTTTCCTCAAATGTAAAATAATGCTGTTAGTAGAACCTACCTTCTAGGTTTCCTGAGAGGATCAAATGAGATCATATTTATAAAATGCTTAGTGCAGTGACTGGCATATAACAGGTACTATATAATTGCTATTTATAATAGCTCTTTACGGTAGGGTTCTTTTATTGTTTGGCAAATTTTCCAGATTATTCTTAATCTGAACTTTATATAAGACATGGGCTCTGCATACTTCTGAGGGGAATATCTAGGATAAGCTCTTTTGTCTTTCTGCTTCTTTAATAGCTCAGGATGGGGATCCATAAGTTTTCAATGTTGTCAAAGTCATGTGATCCAGAACAAAATGTCCTTAGTGGTCTCCTGATCTGATGCCATTCCTAGTGTCATACTTGTGTCTTTTTGGTTGTTTCCTAACCTAAAGTAGACTGTGATGGATTCAAACACTATTAGCTTGCTATAAACACTATTAGTTCAAAGCAAAGGAGCCTCATTCTTTCCCTTGCTATGTGATTCCTGGCCTGGTTATTACTCTGAAGGCTTCCATGCTTGTGGTTGAGGCTAGAACTGAGAGTTTTTCTGCTCCTGAAAGCAGTCACATATCTACTCTTTATTTCTAAACTTATTCTTCATTTAGCATGTAGCTGACCTCCACACTGGAACTGGTCAGTTGGAAAACTCTGTTCTCTTCTTTCCTTCTTTCCTTCCTTCCTTTCATCCTTCTCTTCCGTCCTGTTCACATAGGGTATCATATCCTTACCTACAGATGCTCTTAAAAGCATTTTTTCTTTTCTTTTTTATCCCTGAACTCTCCCAAGATATCTTGGGGTTTATTGGCTAGATTTTTAAGGATCATGACTTAAACCAAAATCAAACTGATTCTCATTGATTGACCACCAATAGGTCCCTGGTCAAGCTCCATTTGGTCATTGGTCCTGAATGACTTAAATTGAATGTAAATAGCAATCATTTTAGTTTTGACCAAAAACCTTGAAGGTCTTCCTCTCCCAGATTCATTTATTTATTTAGACTTTTTTGAAATAAAAGATTCTTTGCCTCGATCATTATCTAGCCTTAATCAGTAAATGGTTGTCACCTCAAACAAAATGAGACCTGTTGAAGACCTTAGCTTAAAAAGTCCAAGGTCTTCATCGAGGGTCATTTCCATTAATCCTGATCTATATCTGATAACTGGACATAGAGGGAAGGAAAAGTAAGGCAGGTGAGTTTACATAGTTCTCACTTAAATCCAATTCACTTGCATGACATAGTATCACCTTCCAAAAGTCATGGTGTTCTTCCTGAACCAAAGGCAAATAACAATAACACATAGCTACAACCACTTCTCTCCTCCCTACCTAAGAACAGGTCTTCTCTTTATTCCTCCTTGGAATTCTTCCCCACAATTGAGTAATGGGTAGCAAGGTTACTATTAGCATCTATTCTGTACCTTCAATAAGTTCACACATCACTTGGGATCTCTTTCTGCCACAGACTTCCTCACATACACAGTCCAATTTCATTCCTTCCTTACTCCTGGGAACTGGAATAGTCTCTGACACACTCCTTGTTAGGAGATTTCTAGGAACAGTAGAGTTTTCTATCTTCCTAGGTCAACTTAGACTGGGAAAAATGATTTTTTTTAAATTTCCCAGTTATAGTTCAGCCTGGCATGTTTTCTAGTTCTTTGTGGAGGATGCATGATGATGGAACAAGATTGTACTTCTTCCAAGTTCAAGGTCATCTTAACTATACTTTAAGTCTCTCTGTTGTACAACCCCATAAGAATGTACTGTTTTCTTTATGTTTCCTTTTTCATATTTTATTGCTACCATAATACCTTAAACCTACTTGTGCTTATTTAGTGCTTCTTAAATTAAACTAGATGCCAGTCTGGAAAAGGAAGTAAAATATGAGTATTATGAAAGAACCCCAAAAGTTGCACTAGCCCAGTAAACCTATTTCTAGGAAGTAGGCTTTAATTATGCTATAATAAATCACTTAATTTTCTAAATATTATTTGTTCCCTTACTTAAAGAAACTACTATGTTTTCCTTCTATTTGCCCCCAATAAGCATTCTCTTCCCCAGGAATAATTTCCCTGTTTTTTTTTAACTTATCCTCACATGGAATGAATTTGAGATCCTTCACCATTCTGATTTTTCTACTCCAAATGTTTTTCAACTAATACGTGTTTTTTTTTTCCTAAAATGGTGTGATTAATACTCCCAAGTTGTCAGAAGAGACCATAAAACAGTGATACCTGTCCCCTTTTTATTTCTATCAGTTATGCTTATCAGGGGTTTAATTTGATTGGCAAGCTTTAAGCCTAGAATAAATAAAAGTAAACAATTCAATTCAATAAGCAACTGAGAACCTAATATATGCCAGGTATAAGAGTGTGGGCTGGGAATACAAAGACAAAAATTAAACAGCGACTACCTTTAAGCAGTTCATATTCAACTTTATATAATATGTGGCTTTGTGGAACTTCTTAACCTGATACATGAAAAAAAAAAGACTAAAATATAATTAGCAGTAAAGCAAATTTACATAAATTTATTAAACAGGAAGTATTGTTTAGTAGAAATATGGCTAGATTTTAAATTAAATTAATCAGGTAATATCATATTTCTACTACTTACTGCTAGATTATCATGGACAAGTTATTAAACATCTCTGGGTATTGGCTTCCTCATCTGAAAAATGAATGGGTGTTCACTCTGACCTATGCCCTGACCCTGGTAGGGAATGGGTCCATCATTTGTGCAGTAAAGTTAGATCAACACCTCCACACTCCCATGTATATTGTACTAGCCCACTTTTCATTCTTGGAGACCTGTTATGTTAACACCACAGTTCTTAATATGTTGGCAAATGGAGATCTCAACCTTACACTCTCAGAATTAGATAAATCAAACCACAAAATAAATAAGAAAGAAGTCAAAGAGATAAATAGAATACTAGAAAAATTAGATATGATAGATCTCTGGAGAAAATGTAATGGGGACAGAAAGGAGTACACCTTCTTTTCAGCAGTTCATGGAACTTATACAAAAACTGACCATATATTAGGACATAAAAACCTCAAACTCAAATGCAGTAAGGCAGAAATAGTAACTGCATCCTTTTCAGACCACTATACATTGAAAATTACCTTCAACAAAAAGCCAGGGGAAAGTAGACCAAAAAAAAAAAATTGGAAACTAAATAATCTCATACTAAAGAATGATTGGGTGAAACAGCAAATTATAGACATAATTAATAACTTCACCCAAGAAAACGATAATAATGAGACATCATACCAAAATGTATGGGATGCAGCCAAAGCGGTAATAAAGGGAAATCTCATATCTCTAGAGGCCTATTTGTATAAAATAGAGAAAGAGAAGGTCAATGAATTGGGCTTGCAACTAAAAATGCTAGAAAAGGAACAAATTAAAAACCCCCAATCAAACACTGAACTTGAAATTCTAAAAATAAAAGGAGAGATCAATAAAATTGAAAGTAAAAAAACTATTGAATTAATTAATAAAACTAAGAGTTGGTTCTATGAAAAAAACCAACAAAATAGACAAACCCTTAGTAAATCTGATTTAAAAAAGGAAAGAGGAAAATCAAATTATTAGTCTTAAAAATGAAAAGGGAGAACTCACCACTAACGAAGAGGAAATTAGAGCAATAATTAGGACTTACTTTGCCCAACTTTACGCCAATAAATTTGACAACTTAAATGAAATAGAATACCTCCAAAAATATAGCTTGCCTAAACTAACAGAGGAAGAAGTAAATATCCTAAACACTCCCATCTCAGAAAAAGAAATAGAACAAACTATCAATCAACTCCCTAAGAAAAAATCCCCAGGACCAGATGGATTTACATGTGAATTCTATCAAACATTTAAAGATCAATTAACTCCAATGCTAAATAAACTATTTGAAAAAATAGGGATTGAAGGAGTCCTACCAAACTCCTTTTGTGACACAGACATGGTACTGATACCTAAAACAGGTAGGCTGAAAACAGAGAAAGAAAATTATAGACCAATCTCCCTAATGAATATTGATGCTAAAATCTTAAATAAAATATTAGCAAAAAGATTACAGAAAATCATCCCCAGGATAATACACTATGACCAAGTAGGATTTATACCAGGAATTCAGGGCTGGTTCAATATTAGGAAAACTATTAGCATAATCGACTATATCAATAACCAAACAAACAAAAACCATATGATCATCTCAATAGATGCAGAAAAAGCATTTGATAAAATCCAACAGCCATTCCTAATAAAAACACTTGAGAGCATAGGAATAAAAGGACTTTTCCTTAAAATAGTCAGGAGCATATACTTAAAACATTCAGTAAGCATCACATGCAATGGGGAAAAACTGGAACCTTTCCCAGTAAGATCTGGAGTGAAGCAAGGTTGCCCACTATCACCATTATTATTCAATATTGTATTAGAAACACTAACCTCAGCAATAAGAGTCGAGAAAGAGATTAAAGGAATTAGAATAGGCAATGAGGAAACCAAACTATCACTCTTTGCAGATGATATGATGGTATACCTAGAAAACCCCAGAGATCCTACTAAAAAGCTATTAGAAATAATTCATAATTTTAGCAAAGTAGCAGGATACAAAATAAATCCCCATAAATCCTCAGCATTTTTATACACCACCAACAAAATCCAAGAGCAAGAGATACAAAGAAAAATTCCATTCAAAATAACTGTTGATAGCATAAAATATTTGGGAATCTACCTACCAAAGGAAACTCAGGAATTATTTGAGCAAAATTACAAAAAAGTTTCCACACAAATAGTCAGACTTAAATAATTGGAAAAATATTAAGTGCTCTTGGATAGGCCGAGCGAATATAATAAAGATGACAATACTCCCTAAACTAATCTATTTATTTAGTGCTATACCAATCAGACTTCTAAGAAAATATTTTAATGATCTAGGAAAAAATAACAACAAAATTCATATGGAACAATAAAAAGTCGAGAATCTCAAGGGAATTAATGAAAAAAAAATCAAATGAAGGTGGTCTAGCTGTACCTGATCTAAAATTATATTATAAAGCAGCAGTCACCAAAACCATTTGGTATTGGCTAAGAAATAGATTAGTTGATCAGTGGAAAAGGTTAGGTTCACAAGGCAGAATAGTCAACTATAGCAATCTAGTGTTTGACAAACCCAAAGATTCTAACTTTTGGGATAAGAATTCATTATTTGATAAAAACTGCTGGGATAACTGGAAATTAGTATGGCAGAAATTAGGCAAGGACCCACACTTAACACCATATACCAAGATAAGATCAAAATGGGTCCATGACCTAAGCATAAAGAACGAGATTATAAATAAATTAGAGGAACATAGGATAGTTTATCTCTCAGACTTGTGGAGGAGAAAGAAATTTGTGACCAAAGATGAACTAGAGACCATTACTGATCACAAAATAGAAAAATTTGATTATATCAAATTAAAAAGCCTTTGTACAAACAGAACGAATGCAAATAAGATTAGAAGGGAAGCAACAAACTGGGAAAACATCTTTACAGTTAAAGGTTCTGATAAAGGCCTCATTTCCAAACTATATAGAGAAGTGACCCTAATTTATAAGAAACCAAGCGATTCTCCAATTGATAAATGGTCAAAGGATATGAACAGACAATTTTCAGATGATGAAATTGAAACTATTACCACTCATATGAAAGAGTATTCCAAATCACTATTGATCAGAAAAATGCAAATTAAGACAACTCTGAGATACCACTACACACCTGTCAGATTGGCTAAGATGACAGGAAAAAATAATGATGAATGTTGGAGGGGATGCGGAAAAACTGGGACACTGATGCATTGTTGGTGGAGTTGTGAACAAACCCAACCATTCTGGAGAGCAATCTGGAATTATGCCCAAAAAGTTATCAAAATGTGCATACCCTTTGATCCAGCAGTGTTTCTATTGGGCTTATACCCCAAAGAGATATTAAAAAAGGGAAAGGGACCTGTATGTGCCAAAATGTTTGTGGCAGCCCTGTTTGTAGTGGCTAGAAACTGGAAAATGAATGGATGCCCATCAATTGGAGAATGGCTGGGTAAATTGTGGTATATGAATGTTATGGAATATCATTGCTCTGTAAGGAATGACCAGCAGGATGAATACAGAGAAGCTTGGAGAGACCTACATGAACTGATGCTAAGTGAAATGAGCAGAACCAGGAGATCATTATACACTTCGACAACGATATTGTATCGGGATGTATTCTGATGGAAGTGGATTTCTTTGACAAAGAGACCTAACTGAGTTTCAATGGATAAATGATGGACAGAAACAGCTACACCCAAAGAAAGAACACTGGGAAACGAATATGAACTATTTGCATTTTTGATTTTCTTCCTGAGTTATTTTTACCTTCTGAATCCAATTCTCCCTGTGCAACAAGAGAACTGTTCGGTTCTGCAAGCATATATTGTATCTAGGATATACTGCAACATATCTAACATATGTAGGACTGCTTGCCATCTTGGGGAGGGGGTGAAAGGAGGGAGGGGAAAAATCAAAACATAAGTGAGTGCAAGGGATAATGTTGCAAAAAATTACCCTGGCATGGATTCTGTCAATATAAAGGTATTATTAAATAAAATTAAATTTTAAAAAATATGTTGGCAAATTTCCTTTGTGAGACCAAGACCATTTCCTTCACTGCTTGCTTCCTCCAGTTCCACTTTTTCTTTTCTACAGATGTCACAGAGCCATTCTTCTTATCTCTTATGGCTTTTGATAGGTACCTAGCCATTTGGCAGCCTCTGCATTACTTCATAATTATAACTGGACATTTTTGTATCAAATTAGTGCTTGTTTGCTGGGTTACTAGCTTTCTCTCCTTTCCCATCTGTATCTATTTTATGTCTCAATTGCCCTTCTGTGGCTCAAATGTCATTGATGACTTTATCTGTGATCCAGGGCCCCTGATTTCTTTGATATGCATCCATGCTCCAGGAATTGAGCTTTCTTTTTCTATTATATTTTCTCTTGTCATCTTCCTCACTTTCCCTTTCATCCTTGGATCCTATAATCTGGTGTTCAGAGCTGTGTTACCAGTCCCTTTGTCAGTTGGAAGAAAGAAGGCTTTATCCACTTGTGGGTCCCACCTGACTGTGGTCTCTCTGTTCTTTGGAACTGTCTTGGTCATGTATATCACACCCACATCAGAACATATAACCACAACACAAACGATTATTACTTTGTTTTATTCAGTGTTTACACTTTCTTCTCTCGTCCTTAATAACTCCCTAATTGGATGTAACTATTTCCCTGCATCTTGACTCATACCTCCCAGGACATCATGCATTTCCTGAAATTATTCTGTCTTATTAGGAAAAAGATAAACCAGACTTTGGTTCACAGTCAGGTTCACATACCTCTACTCTCCCAGCAGGTCTCAGCTTGACATACATATCTGAGATAAAGAAAGCAAGATGAAGAGAAGTTAAATGACCTTTCCATGGCAGTTCAATGGAAAGAATACTGGATGTGAACACAAAAGACTTGAGTTTGAAGCCTGGTTCTAACATTTTCCATGCAACTTAAGGCAATTCACAACTAGCTCCTTCATCTGTAAATTGAAAGAACTGAAAGAAATCATACAATCATTGATTTAGTTGTGCAAAGGACATTTTATAGACAAAGTGATTTGACCAAAGTGGCACAGGTACTAAATATAAGTAACAGACAAGGTTTAACCTGGGGCCATTTGATCCTAAGACCAGGGCTTATTCAGTACATCTTGATGCCTTTAAATTATCTTCCAAATCTAAATTTATTATCCTTTCATCTTAAGACTTTATCTATTTTAGGGCAGATAGGCAGCACAATGGATAGAGCATTGACCCAGAAGTCAGAAGGAACTGAATTAAAATATGACCTCAGATAGTTAAATATGACCCTGGGCAAGTCATTTACCCCAACTGCCAAAAAAAGACTTTACTTACTCTGACTTTTGAAACATATCTGTGTCTTAAATTCATCTTTGTCTTCCTGAATTCCTGACTACATATCTCTTCTGGTTATCTGGTAACCTCATGCTCTTTTTTAACTATTCTTTTTTACTCCTAATAAAGTCATGCTCCACTGACCATGATATACTCTTTCATTCTATGCCAATTTAATTATGTGAAATTATATTAAACAGAACAGTTAGTTCCACAAGAAAAATTTTTATATCAATACAATATGGCAATTGTCAGCAGACCTAAAAAGTGATTCCTCACTAGAACTCAAAGGTAAATTCAAATTATTGCCAGCACCCTGTTTTAATTTTTGACGATTGGTAACTGTGGGCTTTTATCTGACTACAGGATAATGGGAGGTAAGAGTGTGTTAGGACAGCTCAATAATCTGTTGTATCTTAATCTATATTAACAAAGGTAACCAATGTCTGGCACTGACATTCTATCCCCCTATATTCTGCCCTGGTTACACCCCATCTGAAGTATAAAACTCAAATCTGAGCTCCACATTTTAGAGATAATATAGAAAATATAATGAGTGGAAAATGACTTTTTAAAAATAAGTTAAAAGATTGAAAATGTTAAAGTATTGGGGGACATGAGGACAAGAAAGGAAAGATTTCTGGAGAGAAACCCTAACTTTCTGAGTTCTTGAAGCATGATGATGTAATAATGAAAGATTATACTTGCTCTATTATCTGAGACCCTGAGGATTTCACAATTCATAAAGTTAATGGAGATTTCATTAGAAACATTACCTTGATTAGTATTTCACAATGAGACTTGTCATTTCACCAAGTTATCCTCTACCACTCTGCTTTATTTTGATTTTTTTATTAGTAAACTAAATGATTTTTTATGTATTTAGTAAATTAAAAATTAGTAAACTAAATTAGTAAACCATACCTCAGATTATTAAAAAGGATATTGACAATAAACTATTATTCAAGATAAAATCTACTACCATCATAGATGTGATCTAGATGGTAAAGAGCTTGGATGATGTCTCTCATTTCTCACTTTTCATGATTCAGAAAGTTTTCTTGTAAAATCCTCATATCAACTCTATAAGCAAGGGGACAAAAATTATCCCAGCATTGGTAGAGGAGGAAATGGATAATAAAACTGAACTCGTAATATGTAAATATAGGTATAGTATTGTCTTCCTAACATTAATTAGCTAATTTAATGATTCATTTAACTTCCATAGGCCTCAATATTTTTTCATTTAAAAAATAGGATTATATAACTTTGTTTTAACATGACCAAAGGAACAATAAAATAGAGAAAAGAGATAAAGGAATACATCTCAATGGTAATCTTCAAATCCCACCATTTCAAATAGGACTTTTTCAGTGTTTTCTTCTCCTGTAGTCATGGTGTTATCCTCTTTGGATGTTTATAAAAGAACTCTCTCAATGGAGATAATACCTGAATAGGAATGATAGAGTTAATAATAAGAAATATTATTTAAAACTGCTCATAATTGACTTTTGGAACAAAATTGAAAAGGTGGTCAAAGCTGAAAATATAATTAGCATCAAAAAACCCTCTGGATACAGTCACAATCGAGACATAAAAAAAAGCTATAAATTGGATATTTTTAGATGCTTTGAGGATAGTCCTAATTTAGAGAGGATGATATGATGAAGCTCAAATTGAGAATATTTTCCTTTTTACATTGTCTTTATGAATTTATGATGGAAAATTCTATCTACACCCAGACAAAAAAATGATGGAGCCTGAATGCAGATTAAAACTACAATTATTGTAGTGGGTTTTTCCTTTCACAAACTTTAATTTTTTGAAAATTGTTTCTTCTTCAAAAGAAATAGAACAAGCTATTAATCAACTTCCTAAGAAAACATCTCCAGGGTCAGATGGATTTACATGTGAATTCTACCAAACATTTCAAGAGCTCCAATGCTATATAAATTATTTGAAAAAACAGGGAAAGAAGGACTCCTACCAAATTCCTTTTATAACACAGACATGGTACTGATACCTAAACCAAATAGGATGAAAACACAGAAAGAAAATTATAGACCAATTTCCCTAATGATTATTGATGCAAAAATCTTAAATAAAGAGTTACCAACAAGAATACAGAAAGTCATCTCCAGAATAATACACAATGATCATGTAGGATTTATACCAGGAATTAAGGCATGGTTCAATATTAGGAAAACTATCAGCATAATCAACTATATCAATAACTAAACTAATAAAAATCATATGATCATCTTAATAGATGCAGAAAAAGCATTTGATAAAATCCAATGTCCATTCTTATTAAAAACAATATAGGAATCAATGGACTTTTGCTTAAAATAGTAGCATCTATTTAAAATATTTAAAATTTGTGACCAAAGAAGACCATTATTGAACACGAAATTGAAAATTGTAATTATATTTAGTTAAAAAGATTTTGTACAAACAAAACTAATGCAGACAAGTTTAGAAGGGAAGCAATACATTAATAAAACATTTTTACATTCAAAGGTTGTAATAAAGGCCTCATTTCCAAAATATATAGAAAATTGACTCAAATTTACAAGAATTCAAGCCATTCTCCAATTGATAAATGGTCAAAGGATATGAACAGATAATTTTTAGATGCAAAAATTGAAATCATTTCTAGTTATATGAAAAGATGCTCTAAATAACTATTTATCAGAGAAATTAAACTAAGGCAACTCTGACGTACCATTACACGCCTCTCAGATTGGCTAAAATGACAGAAAAAGATAGTGATGTATATGGGAGGGGATATGAAAAAACTGGGATATTCATGCATTGTTAGTGGAATTGTGAATGGATTCAACCATTCTGGAAAGCAATTTGGAACTATGCTCAAAAGGCTATCAAACTGTGCATACCCTTTGATCCAGCAGTGTTTCTACTGGGCTTTTATTCCAAAGAGATCTTAAAGGAGGGAAAGAGACTCACATGTGCAAAAATGTTTGTGGCTGCCCTATTTGTAGTGGCAAGAAACAGGAAGTTGAGTGGATGCCAATTGAAGAATAGCTGAAAAAGTTATGGTATATGAATATTATGGAATATTATTGTTCTATTAAAAATGATCTTCAGGATGATGTCAGACAGGCTTGGAGAAACTTACAGGAACTGATGCTAAGTCAAATGAGCAGCACTTGGAGATCATTGTACACTGCAACAACAAGATTATATGATGATCACTTCTGATGGATGTGACTCTTCTCAACAATAAAATGATTCAGGCCAGTTCCAATGATTTTATGATGAAGAGAGCCATCTACATTCAGAGAGAGGAGTGTGGGAATTGAGTGTGGTTCACAATATAACGTTTTCACTTCTTTTGTTGTTTTCTCATTTTTCTTCTTTTTTGATCAGATTTTTGTTGTGCAGCAAAATAATTATATATATACACATACATATGTGTATGTGTGTGTGTGTGTGTATATATATTATGCCTATATTTGATTTACATATATTTTACCATGTTTAACATATTGGATTACTGTGATGACCGCGCCAGCACCCAGGACACCTCAGAATCAGCCGGAGTCAGGGTAAGCAAAAGTCCTTAGTCTTTATTCTTGGTCTCTAGATGCAGGATTGAACAGGATGGAAGCAGAATCTCCGCGACCGCCTTCTCCCTCATCTACCACAAAGAGTGACTTTGGCTCATCTTACTCCACTCCCTAGTCCCTCTTACAATCCTCTGTATATTCCAAACATTGAGCCAGCACAGGATAGTGGAAAGGACCATTTTCCAAAGATATGCTCATAGAGTATTGTCCAATCAGTAATTAGCCCTAAGTGCTTGAACCAACCTCAGTGCAATAACTCAAGTATTTCAGCCCTCTACAGATTACTTGCCATCTAGAGTACAGAGTGGGAGAAGAGGGGGGATTGCAACCCAGAATTTTGCAAGGGTCATTGTTGAAAAATTATCCTTGTAATTCTTTTGAAGATAAAAAACTTCAATAAAAAAAGAAAGTTTTTCACAACCAAAAAGAATGCAACCAAGATTAGCAGGAAAGTGGAGAGCTGGGAAACAATTTTAACCACCAGTGTTTTTGATAATGGTCTCATTTGTAAAATACATGAAGAAGAGTTAAATTTATAAGAATACAAGTCATTTCCCAATTCATAAATGTTCAAAAAATATGAACAGGCAGTTGTATAATCATATAAAAATTCTCTAAATCACTATTGATTAGAAATAGTTCTGAAGTACTACTTCATCCCTATCAAATTTACTAATATAACACGATAATAATGTTTTGGAAACTTGAGACATTAATGCATCATTGGAATTGTATACCTAGATCCATTCTGGAGAGTACTTTAGAATTATCCCCAAAAGTGATAAATTGTCCACACGTACTCTGTGATCCAGCAATACTACTACTAGGTAAGTATCCCAAAGAGATCAAAAAAAAAAAGCAAAAAGAACATACATGTACAAAAATAGGGAGAAAAATTTAGAATTCAAGGTTCTATAAAAATAATGCTGAAAATTAGCTTTACGTGTAATTAAAAATATATTTTACAAAAAAATTAATTAATTAAAATAATAAAAATCTACATTAAATTATCTTTGATCAGAACTAGGCATCTAGAACAGGGATTCCTGACAAGTAGATAGATTCAAGAAGTCTATGAACTTTTTAAAAAATATTTTGACAACTATTAAAGTATAATTGAATTTCCTTTATAGTACTATTAGTTTTATTTTGTATATTAAAAACATTATTATGAGAAGTCAGTCCAAAGGTTTTACCAGTCTGCCAAAGAGAACTGTGACACTAAAAACCTTAAATATGAATGGATCTGAGGAGATCATTTTCTTCAAAACTCTCAGTAATTTCAGCAGCTTTTTTCTAGAATATAGAAATTTGTAACCAAAAATAAATAAATAAACCTGTCGTTTAGGAAATAGATGTTTCTCAAATTTTCTCTGTTCAATATGAGTCTGTGAAGGGTTTATGATTAAAGTTGTCTTCATAACACAAAAAATAAAAGGCTTCATCACATAATGCTTGGAGCACTGTATATGAAGATATATATGTATATATTTTACAGATGAAATGGATGGAAATATAGACATGTATCTGGAGTTAAATGAGGTCTTCAGGGAGGATTAGTTCCTCTGGCATGAAGGCATGCCAAGTCTTTTTCAGGGTTGTTCATTTACATTTGGTGTGTACCTGTCATTCAACTTTCACCTATGGCTCCAAGAATCCGTAATATACATAGCAGCTACACCACAATAAAACTATCTCAGCAGACTAGCTAAACCAGGTTGAGAGTACCCAACAGGCTTCAAACTTATCAATGAGGAAGGAAGAAGTCTAACCCAAGTATGTAAAGACTTCTCCTCATGAGATGGGTAAATGATAGCAATTTATTCCAATGGCCATGAAAGTGCTTAGAGTTTGGTCAGACACTGAAGACATCAAGACCACTGGACGGATCCTAGGTCATTGCCAGTCACCCTGTCTTTTGTCTTAACATTGAACTTTGATAACCCTGGAAGAGAGTATATAGCAGATGAATTTGCACAACACTGCCTCACTTAAATCCAATTCATATGAAAGTCAAGACATCACCTATAATGTCATCAGTCCTCTTCAGAAACAAAGGATGAACAACAACAATTATATCATTTGAGGATGCAGATTCTTTTATTCAAGTCCTATTGCCTACCATTAAATTCCATGACTTGGGGTAAATCATTCTACTACTTCAAACTTTAAGATATTGTCCCCTATCTCAAATGGTAATTAACCTCTTTATGACTTTCTCTTATTTTTAACCCTATTTTTCCTTGCTGGAACCAATACACATAAATATAACCCTTCTTTTACAAGGCAACTCTAAATGGGACTTCCTAAACTGCTCACTTTTCTCTTTCTGCCCCTTCCTTGGATTAGTGGGAAGTCTACCATAAGGCCTTCCTTGGGTTATCTTGACATTTCCAGGATGGAGCACAAGGGCAGTATCTAGATGATCCTTATGCTCACCACATGACCAGTCCATATATCCTTTTGATTATGTACTTTATATCTTTTGCACTATATCATTCGTGTAATCTTTCATTTGCAATGTGTTGTAGTCTCTGACCATAAATTTTTCCTTTTCCCTTTGTGTTATCCTTTATTTTTTTGTACGCTACAGTGTTTTCATAACACATAATTTCACAAGAATAAACATTAGTCTTTAAAAAAAGACCAATGTTTCCACTACGAGAATTTCTTTTGCTTGATTATGCATATTTTTACCATGGTTTTGCTTTTTGTTCTTTTACCAGGAGTGAGGAAGGAGAGGAAGAAAAACTAGACTTTTTTAAAAATTTTTTTGGACCTTTTATTATTTTATTTCATTTTTAATGAACCTTTGTTTCAGGGAGAATCTTCAGGTTATTAAAAGAACAAAGTTGACATAATTCCTTCTTCCCCCACAATTCAGTTCTAAACAGGATTAACAGGTGCATTGTAGAAGATGTATGCATATGCATGCACACATGCACACACACACACACACACACACACACACACGCTGATGTTGTCCATCCAATTTTCTAGAAAACACGCATTTTGCATCTACTTGGTTTTCCCCTGGAATGTGACCAAATGCTTTTAAATGATTGTTGACTTAATTTAAAAGAATCTGAGATGTTCCAGAAGTTGTATCTAAATGGAAGGATGACTCACTCACTAGACTTAGACATTCCAGTAGACAAATTGGTGGAGATGGATTTATGATGAATCCAAAAACAAGAAACATAATTTCATAAAATATTCAGTATTCTCATATTACATGAATTATAAGTATTATTAAACTATCATATTTATATTACATATATTATACATAATGTATTAAATATAATATTGTATTTATTACATTGTGACTATTATTAAAAAAGAAAAACTTATGGAAAGAATTGTAGTTTATGCTGCAAAGAATGAAGAGAAATTCTATCATGACCTCCATAAGACCCTCCAATAAGTTAACCAACTGTTCAACAAACATTTGTAAGTGCTATGTACCAGGCAAAGTGTTAAGTGCTGAAGATTTTTTTTAAAAACAATAACAGCACAAACTTTGCCTTCAATGAGCTTACAGAGACAATAGGTTAACAACTAGGTATATAAAATATATAAACAAAGTAGATAAAGACAGTCAGAAAAGGGAAGGCATTATCGACTGGGCAGACTATGAAAGGCCTCCTACAGAAAATAGATTTGAAGAAAAACAGGAATACTAAGAGAGGGAGGTGATGTGGCAGAGCATTCTAGGTATAGGAACAGTCAGTACAAGATAAGATGAAAGTGTCTGAGAAAGTGTAAGTAGATTAATGTAGTTTGATCATAAAATACATTGAAGGAAGTGAGACATTTAGAAATATGGAAAGATAGAAAGAGAAAGGTTATTTAAAAAACTATAAATGATTAACAAAGGACTTGATATTTGATAATAGGAGTAATAGGGAGCCACTAGACCTCAGGTGAAGATAAGTTTTGGAGAAAAGAAAGTGATATGTCCAAATCTTAGCTTTAGAAAAATCACAATAGGCAACTAAGTGAAGAAAGGAATGATGTGGGGCAATTAGTAGGTTAAAAAAAATTGAGGAGAGGTGTTGGGG
The DNA here is from genome assembly GCF_016432865.1 of Antechinus flavipes. Classification (NCBI taxonomy): domain Eukaryota; kingdom Metazoa; phylum Chordata; class Mammalia; order Dasyuromorphia; family Dasyuridae; genus Antechinus; species Antechinus flavipes. Next base: position 261,957,563 of record NC_067399.1, on the reverse strand, counting down.
ACCTAAATTAGATACTTGTTTTGACTGACAGTTGAGAAGATAACATTTATAAAAGATATTGAAAATTAATTACAAAATTAAGTCAACATAATTATAAGTTCACATGTATATAGCACTTAATAGCTTAGAAACATTTTACACACATTATCTCATTTGATTCTCACAATTACATTGTGAAGGGTTATCCTCATTTTACAGATAATAAGACAGAAGTTGTCAGAGCTTATGTTACCTGCCCACATATCTAGAAATTATCTGAGGCCAAATTCAAGTTTTATTGACTCCAAGTTCACTGCCAAGACCTTAGTGCAAAGCAGACAAAGGAAAGGATAATTTGTTTTAATGCAATGAAAAATATGGTTCAAGAATAAAGAATAAGATCTGTGCATGATGCAGAAGTCTTATTCTCATACATCATGAAGAATTTATCCAAGAAAATAATTGGGAGACCCTGGATATGACCAGAACTAATTAGCATCACATACACAAAAAAGCAAAGAAAATTACTATGTTACTAAAAACAAAAGGGTTCATTAGTATATGAAAGCATTACATATAGTAGGTGTTCAATAGATGCTTCTCTAATTAAAATCACATTAAAAATCATCCCTAAGGAACACAGGAACTCAAGGAAAGGAAATAATTGGCAAAAATTTTCCCCTGGCACTATTCTTCTTGAATTAACAAATTAATCCCTCAAGGAGATAGACTGAGGGGAGTGGGGAGTTTAAGATGGAAAACAGCCTTATATTGTCTTTGTCCTTTGGCAAATATACTGAAAGATCTTCACACTAATGTAATTCTTCTACTCTTGGCCCTTTGCTTTCTTTCCTTCAGAATCTCAATGATACAAGGAGAACAGAGGATTGGGAATGAGGATTATCAGACTCCCTACCTTGACACAGGAAATAAGGCACATAACCGGTGATTGAACCTGTCAACAACAACAAAAAAAAAAAAAAAAAAAAAAGCAAAATGCATCTTCCTCTCCAACCTTTCACTCCAAGATTTCTTAATGACCAGCTTGTGATTCCAGGTATGTGGGTTCCTCTCGATCTGTTCCAACAATCAAATGCCTTTCAAGTATGCCCTAGTTGGTTTTTCCACATTCCCATCAGGTTCTTCAGTAATACTAATGTGTATTATTCATGTGTAATGTTCACCTCTATATCCTAAGGTTCAGAGCCACTGAAACACACATATATCATCACAACCACCACTTCAGTTTATTACTTCCTGACACATGTTAGAACCACCTGGTTCCACTCTCTATTTCCAAGATCCAAAGACCAAAATGCCTTCAATGTCTTTTTCTGTACAATGAAAATTTTCTCTCTTTATTCTTCCTCTTCTTCTTTTTCCTCCTCTTTCCAAGAGAAAGAACGATAGATTTCATTTCAAAAACATGGATTTTTATCTTACATGTACTTCTCAACATTTGGGCAAGGAGTACCTTATCTCTCTGAGTCCTTGGTTCCCTCAGATATAAAATTAGAGAGCTGGATTTGATAATCTCTAGTAACCCTCCAAAACTTCTCTTTTTTCTTTTTTTAATTCTTCCTCCTCTACAATTTCCTTTTCATTTTCTCTTCATCATCACTCTTTGTTCTTTCCCCTTCTTCATTTCTAATTCTCTTAGAATTCCTAGAACCAAATTCATTCATCCTCTTCCTTGATCATTAGCTCCTTTAGCTGTTCCCCTGAAATACTAATGAAAAGATAGAAGAAATCACTGTAGACCTGAATCTTAGAAAAAAAAGATGGATTTCAAAGGACATCATCATCAACCTTGGAGGGAGTACATTGTAGGGGTAATAATCTTTGGAGATGCAAAATGGAAATAATCAAGGAATTCCAAGTACAACAATTTATTTTACAAGCTAAGGAGCAAACTCCCCTATTTAGAGATTCTGGTGGATACCATTAGGTGATTAGGGCAGAGTAAAAATCAGGATTTCTTATAAAGCAAAAGCCATCTTTTCATGTATTTGGCAGTAGGCTCTCAGGAGATAAATGATAGCAGTCCTTGACTAGAGATTCAGTCCCAGAACATCTTTCTGTTGCATTCTATAATCCTTTTCTTTGCCTCAGAATGAAATACTTGGAGGTTGCACAGAATAATAGTCCATAAGTTTGAAGCTGGAAATTATCTTAAACATCAATGAATACAACCTCTCATTTTACAGATGAAGAAAATGAAACACAGAGAGGTTAACAGGACTTGTCCAAAGTTGTACTGTATATATCTAGGGTGGAATTTAAACTCAGATCTTTATGTCTCCAAATTAATTGCTCTTTTTCATATTATATTTGTACATTACCCACCAAACCCCACATGTATGATCTATTTAGGAAATATGTCAAAAAGAATGGGCAAATATCTCAACTCTTGCTAAATCTGATTGTTTCTTTTTCTGTTAATGACAAAAATGACTTGTATTTGTATAACATTTCTAGGTTTGCTAAGTACTTTAAACATATTATCGCATTTGATCCCTACAATATCACTGTAAGGTAGGTATTATCATTATTCCCATTTTAGAGAGCAAGAAATTGAGATTTATTGGTTATTTATATATGACAATACAGACAAAATTAATAATAAAGAATCCCCTTACTCTAAGTCTTGTATTCTTTCTGATATTTGATGATTTTTGTACCCAGGAAATTTCCTCATATAAAATATCTTTAAACAAAGAGCTTCTAAAATGCACCTGGAATGTGCAAAATGTCAGTTTAATAATGAGTATAAAGCCCTATGTATTATGTAAATGGAAGAGAGCACAAGATATATTTTCCACAGCTCACAAGAAGTTCCCTGAGAACACTGGAGTAAAGGAAGTCCTTTTGATTAGGTATTTAAAGAAGATAGTCATGAAAAGAGACCTAGTGTATCCAATACCTAGGGCTCATACCTGGAAATGATATATGTGCTAAGAGCAAAGTGAATAAGTACAAGGCCAGAAACATTTGAAATGAGGAAGAATAGTGTAGCTACATCAGCCTCTCACATTTAGCCTTTTTTGCTGGGATATATACAGAGATTCATAATTGTCTGTGCTGAGATGATTTCTTGATTCTTGTTGTTCTAAAGCATACATCCAGCATACATCAGAATAATAGAATGAAAGTTTGATCAGACACAGACTACTACTTCATGTCTAAATCATGGCAGCTCAACATTCTCCATATTTATCATCAGCCAATTAGCATGAATTAAATGCCCACTATCTTTCAGGAACTGTGCTAAGTTCTGTACCTATAGAAGACTGACAGATGAGGTGTATTGAGATCTCATTTCAGTAAGGATAATTATATAATATCAGAGAAACTCAAATTAAGTGAATATGGAGGAGAAAATTATGTTATCACTGCTTCTGATTCTGGGAAAATCAGCTTGCAACAAAGAGAGTTAAAATTAATAACAATAATTTAGAATAAAGAATAGGAGTCATTGAAATGTATGTCACTGGTGACAGAAAGAAGTTTAGGAAAATCTTTTTTCCCAACTTGCAAGAAATAGATGTCTGTAACTTGACATATAATAAATGAATAATCATTGTTTATACAGGTTGTCTCAAAAGTCTTAGTGTTGTTTTGAGCGTTAATCGCTGAAAATTGCATGGTCTTTCAGGACAACCTGTCTAGCAATTTGAAGTTTGAAAAATTATTTCATTGGACCTCCCAACAACTTGGAGACTAAAGTTAGTATTATCCTCATCTTACTGATGAGGAAATAGAGGTTCAGAAAAGATAAATAATCTGCTCATTGCTATATAGCTAGTAAATGTTAGAGGTGGAATCTGAATCCAAATCTTCCTGGCTCCACATCCAACATGATACACACTATGATACATTGCCACTATAGACACTAAAACTATACTCCCAATGTACTAAGCTATTTATCAATAAATCATTGGATTTGTCAATAAGACAAATTTTGTCTTTTGTTTTGTTTTAGCTTATGGGAAAATGAATATTTATAGCATTCACAACATCTCCAATCATATTGCTGGTTTCATCCTTCTTGGTTTCCCTTGTCATAGAGAGACCCAGCTCATCTTTTTTTCACTGTTATTTGTCATCTATATTCTAACTCTACTGGGAAATGGGGCCATCATTTGTGCAGTAATCTGGGATCAGAGACTCCAAACACCAATGTATGTGCTCCTGGCCAACTTCTCCTTTTTAGAGATTTGGTATGTTACTACTATCATCCCTAATATGTTGACTAACTTCCTCTCTGAAACCAAGATTATCTCCTTCTCTGGATGCTTCCTCCAGTTCTACTTCTTCTTCTCTTTGGGTATCACAGAATGTTTTTTTCTAGCAATTATGGCATTTGACAGATACTTAGCCATCTGCCAACCTCTGCACTATCCAACTATCATGACAGGACGTCTCTGCACCAACCTGATGATTAGCTGCTGGGCACTTGGCTTCCTCTGGTTCCTGATCCCCATCATTATTATTTCTCAGATGTCCTTCTGTGATCCTAAGATTATTGACCACTTTGTCTGTGACTCTGGGCCACTATTAGCTCTTACATGCACCCAAGTTCCTATGATGGAGCTCACTTGTTCCACCTTGAGTTCTCTGAACCTCTTTGCCCCTTTTGGATTCATCATGGGGTCTTATGCCCTTGTCCTGAGAGCTGTGCTGAAAGTCCCTTCTGTAGCGGGTCGTCGAAAAGCCTTTTCCACTTGTGGTTCTCACTTAGCTGTAGTTTCACTATTCTATGGATCTGTGATGGTGATGTATGTAAAGCCAAATTCAGGGCATGATTCTGGGACCCAGAAAATTGTGACTCTCTTTTATTCTGTTGTCACCCCATTCTTAAACCCTTTGATCTACAGTCTTAGAAACAGAGAAATGAAGGAAGCACTCAAGAAGGTTCTAGGAAAGAGAGAATTAAAATCTTAATATAAGAGATCCTTGAGGGAACATCTAAGTCTTTAACATTCTTCACAAGATAAAGGACAGGAAAATTTAATTCCTTTCCATACCCAGTTATTAAATTTCAATAACCATGGAATCTCATTATTTTTCTAACCTTGATATAATTTGCCCAGGATTGCATAAGCATATCTCAGAAGAGAGACCTGAATCCATCCAGGTCCTCCTGGCTTTGAGGCCAAGTATTCATGTAATAGACCACCTTTTAGAGTTTTCTGGCTACAGCAATCAATTGGAGCTAACACAGACATAAAATACTTAGCATTTTCAGCAAAAGTATGAGTATGTCTAAATTAGTACATTAAGTGTAATTATGCTCTCCATGCTTTAAAAAAGTGGTATGAGGCAGCTAGGTGGCACAGTGGATAGAGCACCATTCCTCAATTCAGAAGGACCTGAGTTCAAATTTGGTCTCAGACACTTAACACTTCTTTGCTGTGTGACTTTGGACAAGTCACTTGATCCCAATTTTTTCAGCAAAAAAAAAAAAAAAACATGGTATGACATTTTGAGAAAACAACACAAAATGCTCACAAATGACTAGGGTAAAGAGAGTGACAAGGGAGAAGAGTTGCTAAATGGAGACATACTTAATATTCAAATTATAGTTACAAAAGACAAAGTTTAAAAAATCTATTTAAATAACTTAAAATATGCTTTGTAAAATAAATTTGTCAATTTACATTGATCAAAGCAAATAGGCAAAATAAAAAAGGGAAGAAAAGAATATAAGAGAAATGAGCATATTAGATTAATGAAAACAAAAAGCAAGAGTTTACAAACTATTTTATAAATAAATTCTACATTTTTTTATCAAATACTAACCCCAGATGTACAGAGAAATTGATGTTGGAATTCTAATGTATGAGACCTAGAGGAATTCTCAAAGATTGGGAAAAAGACAGAATTATAGTCAATGAAGTAACCAATGATTACTTCAGAATACAGGTGGTGAAAGATGAGTTAACTCTCATCAGAAAGGTGCAAAATGAGACACAAGTTGTCTAATTTAGATGGACCATTAATTATGCCATATGACAACTGTTATGTTTTTATTCATGGAAAAGGGGGGGGGATTTCCCCCCAAAAAAATCTAAGAGTTCTGTGTTAACAAATGAGAGAAAGGAATGGTGATGTGATTGTGCCTGACCCATAGAAGATAGTGAATTGAGGGATCAATGGAATCAAGATAATTTGTTATGACAATGGAATGAAAATATTACAATAATCATTTAGGAGACTGAATCCCAAGAGGATACTGAATCTGGAAGAGGACAACCAGTTGCAACAAGATGGAAAATTCTCCCCTGACACAATCCTGCATTTTGAGCCCCTAATATATCTGATTCTTGAGTAGAGAAATACTCAAATGTTTTCATGAAGTTCTTCAGTCTTCTTTGACACATATCTAAAATTCAATCCTGGGACAAATATACCAAATAATTTCTTAGATCATATCTGTGTCTCTTTTTATTCCCTTTTTCAGTTGTCAGTTGCCTGGAATTTCATGTGCTCTTGCATTCAGTCAATATTTCAGAGTAAGAAGCAAAGGTTTTGTGGAATCAGAAAGTGATTTCCAACTCTTTCTCAGAGGAAATGGATTTAGAACACAGATGAACAAACAAGGGACTCTGAATTTTCTTTCTTTCTCTGGATCTTCACTCTGAAAAACTTCATGAAGTGAGTTCATGAAATATGGACATGATTTGGTAAACAAAATAAAAATCACCTTTGCTAGAATAGAGTAAACAGGCCTGTACCAATTATAAAGACATGAGCAAGATGGAATGTTTAGACTCTGGATTTTTGCTTTCTTATGCACTTAAAGTTTTCTCAAGATAGGAAAATAGACATGTTCATGAGAACACAGGTGCTAGAGATATGGATTCTAAGAAGGAACTAAGAAAAAAAGAGTAATGACAGGGGTTCTAAGGGCTAGAAATGTTACCATTTCTTATGGTCAAATAAATATCTCAATGATACAATAGTAAATCAGATGCTGAGAGAAAAAAGAGCAACCACATGTCAGAAAAAAAATCCCAAACAAGTAGAATTCTTGATAGCTCCTAGAAGGATTATTGTATATTTTCTTTGTATATATGAAGCCTAGCAAAGAACCTTGTACATGGTACATGCATAATAAATGTTTGTTGAATTTAATTGAATCAGTCTTATGAATAATTTTCATTCATATATTATTCATATTTATTATTTCTATTTGTCCTATTGTTCCTGCTTTTTTTTTTTTTACAACCTGGAAATCCTGATTTCTATTTACCTTGTATTCTGTTTAAAGCATATGGTCTACATTACCAATAATTTAAATAAGCAGATCATTAAGAGGCATTTCAGGGGTCCAGGTAGTCTCCCTTGCCCCAAAAATATATCTCTACCTCAGTTCCTGGTGTCATAAATTTTAAGGACTATTGTCAATTGTTGGGAATAGTGACCTTATGCAACCTTCATGCTGCAACCTTGGACCTTTGTTCATAATTGCTGGCCATTCAACCGACATTGAGTAATCCCAGATTTTCAGGGCTAATTTTCTTGAGTTAATTACTCTCTGATTGCTTTTTCAAGCTGCTCTTCATCTACCTCAAGTCCTGATTGTTAGTCCCTACTCTGAACTCCTAAGGCATTTGCTATTCTTAAGACATTTGGCATAGGCTAGGCGATCTTTATTGGGTAAATGTTAATGGTCTTTTCCACTCAAGCAAGGGTTGGAGCAGAAGATTTCTGAACCTTCTTCCAAAACTGGGAATATATATATATATGTGTGTGTGTGTGTGTGTGTGTGTGTGTGTGTGTGTGTGTGTGTATACTCACCTACTCTCATTTCTTACATATAAACTTGTTGGTGTCTTTTAACATTTCCTTCTCTCTCTTCATACTCTTTTTATCTGTGGTCTAGGACTAATTCTCACTCCTATTCCATGCCTACTTCTCATTCCATCTAAGTTTGGTACACAGTAGTAGGACTGATAAAAGAAAATGGAGAGAAGGAAAAAAATCTTAAATATCCAAGTCCATTTAAATTCTACCACAACCATTGGTTTTCCAAACTACAAAGCAATATCCATATCATTTTTTTACACTCAGCCATCTTGTTCTACTTTTCAGAGCTCCTATCCTCATCTCAGATCCAAAGAACAAGTACTTATTAACCAAAATCTGTTTTTTCCTGAAATATAATTAAATTGTAATTTCATCTTTGTGTACAAAGACTCAGTTTGTCTTTCCTGACAAGACTAAATAGAAAAAAGAAAAAATGGAGGGAGAGAGAGTTGGCCTAGAAGGGATTCTTTTTATATCCTATGTCCCCTTTGTTCTTAGCAATTTAAATAACACTTTAGGAAATTCCCAGTGGATTATATATATGCTTTAGAGTCAAGTACTTAGGGAAAATTTTGAGAAAACAAATTCAAATCTGCCCTCTTCTGAAAAGAAAATCCTAATTAAAAGCATCAGGTGTTTTCAGAGCATAAAGCAAACAGATCAACCTTTGAGACCTATAGCAATAAAGTCAATAATAGGACAAAGAAATATTCCTGGGGGGTTCCTGGAAGAAGATTCTGTTTTTTCTTACCTCCCTGAATGATTGAAGCCTCTGGTTCTTCCATTTCCCCTTTACTATTTCATTATTTCCCATTTCTACCATAAACACCAACCATCCACAGGCCTTTTGAAATTCCTTTCACTATGAAGCATCAATAAAGTGGGTATCCTCAGGAGGTAGGACAAGAAGGGAAGATCTAGGATAATATTATGTTCATATGTTCTCAAATAGATTTAAAATTGAAAAGAACTTTAGATATTATTGAATCTAACCTTTTAAGATCCAAAGATAAGGAAACTGAAGCCAATGAGATTCACTTGACCTTCACAAAAGAAATAAAGAGAATCATCTGAATTTAAACAGAGGTCCTATGATTATGGTTCAGTGCTTTTCCTTCTATCTGAATGTGTTCATAAAATCCAAGTCATAATTCCAAATAATAATTTGCCAATGAAACATATTGCCCCTGATAGGTTCTACTGAAGAGGGGATCCCCAAAGTCTGAAAATCCTTAAAGGAGAAAATCTCCTTCAACTCTGCCTCAGTGAGGGACCCTGCCCCAAGGACAAACAATTTCATCTTTGTTATCTGGGTGGGGTCGGCTCAGTCCTGAAACTCATTGAATTCAATTCAAATTCTAGCCCTAGCTGAAACCCAGCTAGGAGCCAACTTGGCATTCCACCCATAGGCCCCTTTTAGCTAAATCTCTCATTATAAAAAGAGCCAACTAAAATCCTCTCTTTGCAGAGGTTCCAAACATGCTAACTATACCATCCTTAGCATCCCAAGGAGCCTCTGTCCACTGGAATACTCTTTCCAGTGCTATCCTCTCTTTACCCTCACCTATTTTCCCTAATCAGACTTTAACCTTACTTCCAATCCCCATAATAAACCTCTTTTATCAATGTACGTTTTTGGGTCTGTAAATTCCTTTACAGGGAGCCTTTGTGCTACCAGAAGAGAGTTCTCCAAAACTCCCTATCCTTGTGTCGAATCCTGAAGGGTTGCAGGGGAGCCAAACCCCTCCATTTTAATTCCCTGAACTCCAAACCTGCCACTAGACCTCATTTAACTCCTTGACCACCAAAAACCCTAATTTCATTTGGGTTCCCCAAATCTAAACCTCATCACTACCATAAAGTAGTTTATCTCATAACTGAAATGAAAGAGGAAAGTGGAACAGGATAAAAATGGAGAGGGAGATGACATAGAGATAAGGATGATATAGATATAGATGGAATGAAGGTAAAAATAAAGGTGAAAATGATTCCGATAAAGAGGATATAGAGATAAAGATGAAGATGGGGAAGAAACAGAGACATAAAGGTAGAACTATACATGTCATAGATAGAGATTAAATAGATAGCAGCAAATACAGAAGAAAGATAGAGATCATAAAGGCAGAAGCAGAGACAAAAGCAAAAATAGAGTTGTATTGAGAAAACCTACAATGAAGATAATCACTGAGAAATTTCAAAAGATCTCCTTGGGCACTGAAAAATTACAACAAGGCCACACTGTCTCTGAAATTTTCATGTAACCTCTCTAAATTCTGATTCACTGGAAAGATCATACTAAGTACAGATTGGAAATTCATTAGTATCAGTAGCTCTGCCTACTTGAGAGTGAATGGAGGATACCCAAGAAATTACCCCAAAACTAATATTTGTTCATTAAATGAAAGAAACTGTATCAATGAATAAAATGAGAAAAGATTCAACAATATATTGATATAAGAATTGAGGATCGTCTATTCATTCATTCAACTCATTAAATTCAAAATTTGCACAAGTCAGTTTATTAGGCAATGTGGGAGACACACAAATAAATGTGCTAAGAAAGTTCATAATAGGGGGAAAATATTTATAGCTTGGATTTCATGGAGAAGGTGGATTTTGAACTGAGCTTCAAATGGTTTTTATTTACAGAAATGAATAGCTAATTTATTTGTATGGAATCACATAAATGAAGACATCTAAGTAGGAAAACTTAGGAAATTTTTTTGTCAATTGCAAGAAATCAACTTTTAACCTAGACCTTATCTTATAGGATTAGTATAAAATAAGCTAAGGTTGAAAAGCGTATTTGCAACAAAATTATGAAAATCTGTTCTCTACACAACCTTTTGTATACTAGATTAACTAATATTTTAACTTCAGCAAAAGTATTTGTGTCATTACCTCTACATTGTTCAACAAAAAATTTAAGAACTCAAAATCTTTAGTAAGGAGAGAGTACTTTCCTCTAACTATATCCATGTGAGTCATATGAAAGTAAAAGGCAAAGAAATCCACTCTACTAGTTTACTCATCTTTTTTTTTCTTCTCTCTCCCCCTTTCACTAAATATAATTATAGTTGTATGATTATTTGATAGTACACATATAAAACATATTATTTACTTAATTTTTCAGATTTTATTTTATATCACAAACACTCATGATATAAGAAAATCATAAGCTCTCAAATAGTCTTCTGCAATGTTATATATTGTTTACCCAAGCTGGTCACTTATATGATTTTATCTTTAAAGGAGAGGACAACTAGAAGAAGAAAAAAGCAAAGGCACAGAATTCATGCTTTGGACAAGAAATGCGAAGAATTATTTTAAACTGTTCATTTATGTTTACCTATGATAGGTAATTGTTGATTTCATAAAGTCATGGAATCTTAGAATTTAAAAGCAGGGAAGAGCATTAGAAATTCCTAAAAGTTGAGAATGTGTGAGGGAAAAGGAGCAAAGTAATCCATGTCTTGGTCATATCTGTCTGCATCACAAATTTAGGAGTCAGAAAAAACTGAATGATCAAGTTCAAACTTCTGAGCTTCTTCTGCACCAGACAATTCAGATCCTTCTTTTTGATATGTTCTTTCTTACCTACAGACTGATCATAGTGAAGAATAGGTATGCATCTGTGCAGTGAAATTCAACTAATGGCTCCATATACTTATGTACAACTTCCTGGAAATCTGCTACATAAATATAAATAAAACAGTACAAAACCCAATTTCCTCTCCTAGGCCAAAATCATCTGCTTCACTTTCCATTTCCCTTATTTTGCTTTTTTTCTCTATTGACACCAGCTTACCTTTTTACTATCCCTGTGGCTATTTTGTAGTCTTGACAATTTGCTGGACACATCACCTTACTCTCTTACAAACACTGCATCAAACTAATGTTACTCAATTGAATGAGTTCCTTTCTTTATTATCAAGTTCCAATTTATTTTAATACGTAATTGTCCTTCTATGGCCTAAAAATATTTGATCACTTTGTGGCTCAGACTTCAATATTGGGTCTTGTGTAATATACCCCTGCTTTAGAAATTGGACTTTCCAATTCAATTTTGAGTTCCTTCATCATCACTTTCCTGTTAATGCTTGTATCTTACTTTCTGGTGATCAAAACTGAACTGTAAGTGCCTTCAACAACTGGAAGGATTAGGTTTTCCTCCACTTGTAGTTCCCACTTACTTGTGGTATCTCTGTGTTAGAATTCTTACAAGGTGCTAAGTCAGTGGAATTGAGGAGACAATGGTTAAATCTAATTTAGCATTGATTTAATCCCACAACAAATAATGGTTTCCTAGTGATGTAATCATTGGAATATACTCAGTGTGCAGCATATAAGCAAGAAGTTCTCAGGGCCAAAGAGCACTCTAGGAGATTGAGAAGCCAGGATTCAATTGGGCAGAATGAAGGAAGACAGAGAAGAGGTGGCAGGCTGTCCTGCGGAGAACACTGAAACCAAGATCCGGAAGGCCTCCAGAAAGCTAGCCAAGCTCCAAGTGAAAGAAAGTGAAAATAAAGGATCTGGACTTTAATAGCTGGCTGCATTTGAACTGAACTGAAACTAAGGCTGCCTCCAGAAGCCCCCCAAGAAACCTGCTCCCACAGAACATATACTTTAAAGAAGAGAACATTATAGCTCTGTTCTATGAAACACTCAGACTTGTGTATATCCATCTAACCACTGGAAATCCAGTTGGTATGTTAAAAAATTGTGACCTTGTTTTATTCATCTGTGACTCCATTTATAAATTCCTTGATTTATAGTTTACACAATAAAGATATGAAAACTGCCCTGAGAAAAATCCAAATGAGGATGAAAATTGGCAAGAGCATGTAAGAAATCTCTAGGTCACCAGATTCATCTTCTACTGCTTTTCATCTCATGCTCCAATAATAATCAGCTACTTATTTACTATAGGTTTAAACCTACCAGTTCTCCACCATAGGTCCCTAGCATATCTTGGCTAATTTTGACCTTGGTTCTACTATGGTTGATACCTCGATCTAGTTTTTAAGTTGGTGTTTTTGTAGGGGAGTGACTTATAAGATTTATAGACTTCAGATTCTTTCCCTCAAAATGATCTCTGATACCTTCTTGCTTCTTGGATTCATGACATTCATCTATTATTGACTTTTGTTAATTTCATACTTCATTTCAATCTTGAGTCTTGAGATTCATGACTCTCTAATAGCAAGATCTGATACTGATGTCTCATTCTCTAGGTGCTGAATACTTTTTAATGGCCACAACTAACCAATTCCATAGATGCAGTTCAGCAAGAATTTCATTCCATTCCTCTAATCTTCTGGACACAGGGGGAGGAAAAGGCACCATCTAAACAGGATTACTTAACTGTAGATTCAGATTCTCTGGAATTTGAAATACCAATTAGTTTTTCAATATGATATCAATATAATAACATAATATGATAACAATGTTGGCTCAAATCATCATTTTACTTATATCTATGGTTTTGTAGGATAAGAAAACTATAAAAAAATTTGATTTTGTCAATTTCTATTTTTAAATTGACCTCCAATTCCTTCATCTTTTATAAAAGGAGCATTGGTTAGTAATTAATTATATTTTAACTGTTTAATAAAATTGTGATGATACCAAAATTTTTATTACATACTTTTAAAATACAGCTTTAAAATAAAGTTTTGGCTTTATTTCATAAAACTGAAGTCCTAACCTGAATATATGTACTAGCAAAAATAAAATCAGATAGGCTGATATATTTAGATAGAGAAATTCTAAAAGAAACATATAGTCAAAAAAAAGAAAGAAACTCATAGCTAAAAAACTGGGACATGAAAATGGAAAAGGAAATATGTATGCATCCACCCATACTATTACACATTCATGTATACATACAATCATCAGAAAGTTGGACAAAAATTAATAAATAGAAGATTCTTCTACAGACCCATATACCCATAATTGTCATTGTCCTAAGGTGATGCTTGTCAAAATGTTGAATATATGTGAATATATTCACACAACTCCCTGGAAGAATGGAGAGCTGAATCAGTTGACATGCTGTTGTTCATCATAGGAAAATAGAGTAAGAATTAGAAAGGAGCTCAGAGGTAAAGTCCAAACTCTTCTTTAATATTCTGTGGCCCAAATGAAGAAACAGAATCATAAAAAAAAAAAAAAGATCGACTGATTGTCCAAGGTCTAATAGCTAGTAAATATATATAATGAGACTTGAAAACCAGTTCTCCACTACCTAAGGCTACTTCTCACAGAGGAACCATAGATCAATGATGATCAATTTTGATGCACGTGACTCTCTCCAACAATGAGAGGATTCAAACCAGTTCCACTTGTTCAGTGATGAAGAGCCATCTACACCCAGAGAGAGAACCATGGGAACAGAGTGTGGGGAAACAACCTAACATTCTCACTCTCTCTGTTGTTATTTGCTTGCATTTTGTTTTCTTTCTCAGTTTTTCTTTTCCTTCCTTCTTGATCTGATTTTTCTTATGCAGCAAGATAACTGTATAAATATGTATACATATATTGGATTTAACATGTATTGGACTACCTGCCAGCTAGCTGAGAGTTGGAGGAAGGAGGGAAAAAAATTGGAACAAAAGGTTTTGTAAGGGTCAATGTTGGAAAAATTACCCATGCATATGTTTTGTAAATTAAAAAAAAAAAGAAAAGAAATGTATCTGCCAAGGCAAAGTCAGGGACTATATGAACACAACTACAAAACACTTTCCACACAAATAAAGTCAGATCTAATCAATTGGAAAAATATGAAGTGCTCTTGGGTAAGCCCGGTGAATATAATAAAAATGACAATACTACCTAAATTAATCTACTTATTTGGTGTCATACCAATCTAGAAAAAATAATAAGAAAGTTCATCTGGAAGAACAAAAAGTCAAGAATTTCAAGGGAATTAATTAAAAAATGCAAATGAAGGCAGCCAGACCTAAAACAAAATTATAAAGCAGTAGTCATCAAAACAATTTGGTACTGGCTAAGAAATAAAGTTGTTGAACAATGGAATAGGTTCGGTTCACATAACAAAATAGTCAATGACTATAGTAACCTAGTGTTTGAAAAACACAAAGACCCCAGTTTTGGGGATAAAAACTCACTATTTGACAAAAATTGATGAAAAAATTGGAAACTAGTATGGCAGAAACTAGACAACGTCCTACACCTAACACCATATGCCAAGATAAGGCCAAAATGGGTTTATGATTTAGACATAAAGAATATTATAAGCAAATTAGAAGAACATAAGATAGTTTACCTCTCAGATCTATGGAGAAGGAAGGATTTTGTGTCCAAAGAAGAACAGGAACTCATAATTGAACACCAAAGAGATAATTTTGATCATATTAAGTTAAAAAGTTTTTGTACAAACAAAACTAATGCAGACAAGATCAGAAAGAAAGCAATAAATTGGGAAACATTTTTTACATTTAAGGGTTCTGATAAAGGCCTCATTTCTAAAATAGAGAATTGACTCAAATTTATAAGAATTCAAGCTATTCTCCAATTGACAAATGGTCAAAGGATATGAACAAACAATTTTCAGATGAAGAAATTGAAACCATTTCTAGTAATATGAAAAGATGCTCTAAATCACTATTGATCAGAGAAATGCAAATTAAGAAAACTCTGAGATCTCACTACACACCTCTCAGATTGGTTAAGTTTGCAGAAAAAAATAAAGATGAATGTTGGAGTGGATGTGGGAAAACTGAAATACTAATACATGGTTGGTGGAATTGTGAATGTATCCAACCATTCTGAAGCGCAATTTGGAACTATGTCCAAAGGGCTATCAAACTGCATACCCTTTGATTCAGCAGTGTTTCTGCTGGGATTATATCCTTAAAATGTCTTAAAGGAGGGAGAGACCCACATGTGCAAAATGTCTATAACAGCCCTTTTGTACTGGCAAGAAACTGGAAACTGAATGGATGTCCATCAATTGGAGAATGGCTGAATGAATTATGGTATATGAATATTATGGAATATTATTATTATATAAGAAATGATCAGCAGGATGATTTCAGAGAGGCCTGGAAAGACTTACATGAACTGATGTTAAATGAAGTGAGAAGAAGCAGGAAATCATTGTACATGGCAATAACAAGATTACATAATGATCAATTCTGATGGATGTGGCTCTTTTCAACAATGAGATGGTTCAGGCCTGTTCCAATGATCTTGTGATGAAGAGAGCCATCTACACTACAGAGAGGACTATGGGAATTGAAGGTGTATTACAACATAGCATTTCACTCTTTTTATTGTGATTTGCTTGAATTTTATTTTCTTTCTCATTTATATTTATTATTTGATCTGATTTTCTTGTGCAGCAAGATAGTTATATAAATACATATGTCTAATTTGGATTTAACATACATTTTTACCATGTTTAACATGTATTGTATGACATGTAATCTAAGGGAGGGGATGGAGGGAAAGGGGGGAAACACAAGGTTTTTCAAGGCTAAATGTTGAAAAATTATGCTTGCATATGTTTGGAAATTTTAAAATTCAATAAAAAAGAAAAAAAAAGAATGTCTACTGAGGTATAGAAAAATTGTGCTTTTTATTAATGGAAGAATAGCCACAATCTGTAAATAACAGATCATGAGTATATTTTGCATACAAATGAGTACACATCTTTGTATTTTATTTAGTTTACTGATACAGCAAAAAATCAAAACAAAGCAAAGTAGTAAAAAATAGATTGGTTCAATGACAGGTTTCACAATGGAATAATCCTCAATATTGGTACTGTTCTTAAAGAAAGCTTCATGAATTTTATGAACTATGAAATCTTCAGGTTCTCAGATCATTAAAGGGGCTATTGGCAAAAAGTATTATTCAGGATAAAATCTGCTAATATTGTAGAAATGATCTATATGGTAAAGAGCTTGGACAAGTGTTGGATTAGATCTATTCAACTCTCAAGGTATACGCTTCTGCACCATTGCTTCAGTTATGCATAGGAATGCCATACTCTTGACTTTGCCATGCTCTCCAAACACTTGGAGTTAATACTATTGACTGACTCTTGAAATGCATTTTTTCTTCATAACTTTTTTATCATTTTATCTTTCTTTCTGTTTTACATCTCCTATCCCTTATTTTTTACCCTATGACTTTGAATTTCCCCATCCTTCAGTTCTTTCTCATCCTGTCAACACTGTTACACTCCCTTTCCTCCCTTATTTTGACATTTTGATGAATCAGTTCAATTCTACACTATCTTCTACACTCAAACTTTAAACTTCTTTATACTAATACTAATTGTGCATTATCAAACCTCAGCTTCTGATTATACTTACCATCTTTCATCTCTCATCTATTCACATGTTGCTGGATGGAAATGGAGGAAATCAGAAAACCATGCTGCCGGGGGAACACCACAAAACAAAATCAATACTATGCTCCTGCTGCAACAAAGTAATCCTTTTATACTTTCCTAATCAATTCATTCTTCCATTCACTACAACAACTATTCCAGACTACCCCCTCATCACAGGACTTCACCTTATACTTCAAAAAAATATGGCCAAGAGGTTTTTTTTCTTTTCTTCATCCCCTATCACCCAAACATCTTCTCCTACTCCTCACTTTTATCCCTTCTCTGTAGTCCTTCTTATTGAAAGGCAAACCCTTTACTCCCAGCACTGGGTCACACCATCTTCTCCAGCAAATTATGTTATTCCCATTCTCCTTTTTATTGCTTATTACTCATTTATTATAGTGAAAAAAGTCAAAAGTCATACTAAAATTGACAAGAAGACCCAAATAGCAGGTCCAGGTAGCACATTCTATATGATAAAGAACGGAAATGGGACATAGAAAGACAAATTTTTACATGATCTGGAGATATTTCACTTTCACAACCAGCAGTTTCTTAAATACACAGTAGGACATACTCTTAAAAATCAAGGAACTTCCTCCTCTCTGGTGTGCCTTGAGATTTCTGGTGACTACTATGTGGCATAATTTAATTTCCAAGTCTACTAACAACAACCAACATAGAAAAATGAACTTTTGTAAAAGTAAATACAACTCAGTAAAGATTAGAACATTATCCCAAGCTCCCAGTTCTTTTATTTTAGGTCAGGAAGGAAAGAAGATAGAAACAGGACTTGTGATTTTTTTTAAAAATTACCAACCAAGTTAAATTTATTTTCTTTTGTTGGAAAAATGATGATCCCTGGGAGATATTCCCAACTAGAAAAACTGACTCATAGGGATAACTGAGCAATTTCTTCTTTTGACTCACCACATTAACATATAGGCATTCATGACAAGACTTAATGTGTCTTCATGCCTAATCTCCAACCAGGCTCTTACTGAACCAAAACAAAGGAGAAACATTTTTACTAATGTGGTTGAGGAAAGACGTTACAAGAGAGAGATATATATTTATCTGACATAGTTAAAAAAAAACTCAAAAGTCCCCAGAGGGGCACTGTACAAAAATAGAATTAGTCTTTCTTCTTTCTCCTAGGACTTCTGAGAAGCAAAGCAAAGAAATCACAATATAGTGCATTGGGCAGCTTATGGAGATCTTTCTGAAAAAAATAGTTAGAAACTACGTCCCCAGAGAAGGCAGGTCTTGAAGAGAGGGAAATCTCTGGCACTGAGTTTTCCCATGGCACTGTTCTCCTTCTATAGACAACAAATTAATCCTTCAAAGAGCTGTGTTTGTGGACTCAACCAGGTTGCACTTATGATCCATTCCTCATTTTTCTAGCAAGCCTACAAACTCCATCTCTCCACCCTTTCTCTAGAAGGAGAGATATCAGGTAGGATATTAGTTTTTCTCAGATACCAGATTGAATAGTAGGTTTTCTCTTTAGTAAAACATTAGGGAGACAAAACAAAGAAGGAAAAATATGACTTTAGGGTTCCCTTTCCTGCCTGAAGAAAATAGGCAAGGTAATGCTTATTTTGAAAGTCATAATAAAGGAAACAAATGTCATTGATAAGCCTTGCTTGTTTCTATGCCGTAATGGGGTGGGGTGGGGAGAGAGAGAGAGAGAAAGAGAGAGAATTTTATCCCTGCCAGAGAAGTTTGCCATTTGTCACAACTGAGAACACAGTCCTTACATTTGTAAACTTTGGATACAAAGCATGCGACACAAGTGGAAGATGCAATTGTCATCTTGGAGAAGTTTTCTTTCTGTAACAACTAAGAGGACCAAATAAAATGAGAATTCAGGTCTTGCCTCAGTTATCTGGACAATTCCTACTGAATGAGTAATTTCCAAGCATGCAATTTGTTGTGGCTATTGGGAATTAATTTTGAAGAAAAAATAAATATTAAAGAAAATCCTTTTCTTGGTAAGGCTTTCTGGCTTATTTGAATTATTTTGTCTGACCTCAGACTTTTAAAGGTACCAAAATTAAAAGAGTTGACTAAAATAAATAAATAGGTGGGGGTCCAAATTCAACTAATTATCATTTGTATCATAAAATAAAACAATGTCTTTCAAAACAGCTTGTTTACATAAACTTAGCTCCAAGATCATTTAACCCACATCACATAAACCACTGAAAACTAAAAGAAGCTACGTGCCTTTTCTGGCCACTGCATTTAAAGAAAACCAATTGGACATCAACTTTCTACAGTAAGGAAGACCAGCAGGAAAATGAACACAGGTGAGTAATAATGCATTTTCAGAAGTCATCTTTTGATTTGGTCCTAAATGCATTTTTATTCATTGAATGGCATTGCAAAAAAAAAAAGAAGAAGAAGAAGAAGAAGAAGAAGGATATTTGGAGCTCTGGCAATAAAAATAAGCATCCTGAGCAGCAGCTGATTCCCATTAGCAGTAAGTCTTATTAGGCATATTAGACACAAAAGTGTCATATTGAATAGAATACTGACTTAGAACCAGAAAGAACTATGTTCAAAGCTTGCCTCAGATACTAGCTATGTGACCCTGGATATATCCTACTTTTAGCATAATGCCTGGCACACAAGCACTTAATAAATGTGTGTTTACTGACTACCTTTCTCAGCCTCAATTTCCTTATCTATAAAATGAAGATAAAAATAGCACATGCCTCACAGAGATCAAATGAGATAAGGAAAGAAGAGGAAAGTTTAATAAGTAATATTGGTTTAAAAAGTAATATTGAGCAGAGAAAACTGAAAGAACTAAATAGAAATTAAATAGCCTACATAGTTCTATATTATGATCCATAGTGATAGAAGGAATGGCCATCTCACCACAATTCCAATGAAGTACTAAAATAGGAACATCTCTCTCCATTTTATACATGTGAACTTAACTTTCTGAACTGTACTTTAATTTATTCCTATTCAATTTCAACTTGATTCAGCCCCATGATCTAGCTTGTCAAAATCTTTTGCAATTTTGATTCTATCATCAGTGTTTGCTATCCCTTTCAGGTTTGTGTAATGTGTAAATTTGATACATCTACCATCTATATCCTTATACAAAGCATTAATAAAAATGATATGGAAAAGGTCAAGAACAGATCTTGGAAGACTCATTGGAGATTTCCTTATGAATTGACATAGAACCATAAATAACTTCTCTTTAAAGTTAGATATTAAACCTGTTTCACATCCATCTAATTGTAATATTGTCTTGTTCATCTATCATCAGAACAGCAAAGACTTCGGTTAAAAAACTGTTTTTACAGAATAATTTACACTCTACTAATTTAATGAGTCACTATCATTTTAGAATATCTTATTGAGTTATCAGGAGAAACTTCATCTACTTATTTGTGCTTTTTAGAAAACTCAGTTTCAGAAGAAAGATTTTTCAGTCAACCAGTTGAATTGGCCAGTGAAGGATCAGGATTCCTTTGTCACTACCTTAGACATATTTCCATCCTTCTAGGAAACTACTGTATCTGCTATGGTTTGATTTAGAATTGCATGCTCATACCCATGGGTATCTATACACACTCACACATGAATGCATACACAACCACCCAGAAAGACTTACTAATTTATTCATTTGCATTCACTTTAATTAATCTTACTCTTTATTTTTTAATTTCTATTTTTATTTATTAATTTCCCATATGTTGCAGCAAGCCCAAGCCCTGTCTGAAAAAATCTTATAAGGAAAACTTACAGAACTATCATAGCCAAACTCCAAAAACTCCAGTCAAAGAGAAGATATTACAAGCAACAAGAAAAAACAATTCAAGTACAGCAGAGTCACAATTAGAATCACTCAAGACCTAGGAACAGATACATTAAAGACTGCAGGTGTTGGAACACAATATATATCCAAGAGCAAAAACCTGGGGTTGTGGCAGAAAATATCATACCCAGCAAAATTAAGCACAATCTTGAACATAAATTAAAATAGACATCAATGAATTTCCGAACTTACAGGATTTTGTTACAAAAAGCCTGAACTTAATGGAAATTTTGACATATAAGATCTGAAGAAATAAAAGTAAACTTGAAATATTAATTATAAGGGACTCAATAAGAACAAGCTTTACTTTTTATACATGGAAATGTAAACCATATATCTAAGTCATATGTATAAAATAATCCCTAGCAATTGGATGGTTTGAAAGATTGGGGTAGAACCAAATATGATGTTCTTCTAAAAAGCTACCATGTAGGAAAAAAGTCAAAAGAATTATGATTTCAGACAAATGAAATGTGAGAAAAACTGACACAGAAGAATTAGATGGGAGAGGAGTACTGGTAGTTCCAGAACCCTACTCATATTGAGAATAGGTTAAAGAAAGAATAATAAATATATACAATCACACACATGTGTGGCAAGGGTAAGATAGGGAGGGAGAGGATAAGGGTGGGATAGATTTTTTAGAGGGAACCCTATTCACATCAGATCTGAGTCAAAGACACAACAATAGGTGCCATTAGAAGGAAATAAAGGTCTTCTAAGTTTATAAAGAAATAAGAAGGTGAGGAAAGAGAACTGGGGAGGGCATTATAGAAGATCATATAAGTAAACTGGAATATGATTTTAAAAAAAAAGGAACAACATATATCTGGAAGGCTATAAAGTCTTCTAAATTCAGATAAAAGCAAGAGAGAAAAGGTATGGTAAGAGGAAACGATAAAGGAGGGATCTTTAGAGAGGGGGTAGGTTAATTACTACGAGGGCAAGTGAGTAGAAGTAAAGCAGAGAAGTCAGGAGGGATACAAAATAAGAAATACACACAAAAATAAAATAAAGAGCAAAGTAGAATTGATTAGGTAAAAAATCAAGGATAGAAATCATCTCAAAGTTAAAGCTAAGATAGATTTAATCAAAAAAGAAAATGTGTGTATGTATATATTGTGTATATAAATATTTGTGCATGTGCATATATATGCATATACACTATATATATATATATATAGTGTATGAATGGATGTGTAAATATATATACCTATATGTTATGTGTTATGTATGCATACATATGGGAAGGTGAGGAAGGCAGGAAAAATAAAGTTTAAAAGTGTACAGGAGAGAACAATAATAAAACATATAGGTAAGGGAATAAAAGATGGACAGCTATGAACACTATGTATCACATTTATTATATAGGTTTCTTGAAATGGAAATTTAATGCATTATATTTTGAATCTTCTCGTGCTCTACTATGCGCATGGCAGCATTTTATTTCTGCCTTCATATTTCATTTTTAAGTTTTAAATAAATAAATATTTTTTTAAAAAGAGAAAACTTAAGTTGGGTGTCAAAGAGAACTTACATAAATAAAACATTATTTTATTTATGTAAATAAATAAAATTTATTTTTTATAAATAATTATAAATTAAATTTATAAATTTACCCACCAAAAAAATTAGTTAATGGGTTGAGAAGCAGAAATTACAATGTAGTCCCACATTGTAATATACCAAGGAATCAGAGGATTCTGTTTGTTCAAACTTTTAAGAACTTCCACAATTACCAACCCATTGTCAAGTAATAACTTTTGATGTTTTGTATAGTTTACAGGCAAGTGACTTTCTTCAACACCTACAACAGCTCCAGTAGTGTTACTGGTTTCATTCTCCTAGGATTCACCTACACTGGAGAGACACAGAAACTTTTCTTCATGCTCCTCTTGACAATTTACATTCTCACCCTCCTGGGGAATGGATCTATCATCTGTGCTGTGTTCAGGGATGTGAGAATTCACACCCCCATGTACATACTACTGGCCAACTTCTCCTTTCTAGAGATCTGTTATGTCAGTACTACTGTTCCCAATATGTTGGCCAACTTCTTCTCTGAGACCAAAGTCATCTCCTTTTCTGGATGCTTCCTCCAGTTCTATTTCTTCTTCTCTTTAGGTGCAGTAGAATGTTTTTTTCTGGCTATCATGGCATTTGATCGATATCTTGCTATCTGCCGGCCTCTACACTATCACATCATCATGACAAGACATCTCCGAATTAGCCTGGTTGTCAACTGTTGGATAATTGGATTTCTCTGGTTCCCTGTCCCCATTATCATCATCTCCCAGTTGTCTTTTTGTGGCCCCAAAATTATTGACCATATTCTATGTGACTCATCCCCAATTCTAGTACTCACCTGCACACCAGCACCTATGATGGAATTTGTCTGTTCCTTTCTGAGTTCTATGGTTCTGATTATCCCCTTCTTCTTTATCATAGGGACCTATACTCTGGTCCTGAAAGCTGTACTGAGGATACCTTCAGGAAGAGGTAGAAGAAAGGCCTTCTCTACCTGTGGTTCCCATCTTGTTGTAGTATCCCTCTTCTATGGATCTGCAATGGTGATCTATATGACTCCAAGATCTGGGCGTGAAGCAGAAACCCAGAAAATTATGACCTTATTTTATACCATGGTGACCCCATTCTTAAACCCTATCATTTATAGTCTTAGGAATAAGGAGATGAAGAATGCTCTAAGAAAAGTGCTAGGAAATAAGTAGGAAAATCTTTGTAAAAGCTAACCTTCAAGATCCAGCTAGAGTTTTAACATCCTCCAGAGGTGAAAACCTGAGAATAAGTAATATATGTGAGAAAATGGGTCATCCTCTTACTCACTCTTAGTGATCTATGAAGTCCCTTAGATTTGTTGATACTATTAACATTTATAAGTTCAAAACTTTTATTTATCTGTAGTTTTTTGAAATTATATAGAGAATTCCCATATAGAGATTCCTTAACTATGAATAGTCTCATAATTATTAGCTTTTCTGTTCACCAATAAATAGAAAAAAAGGGAAGCCTGCAAGATTATTTTTTATTTTATTTTTTAATTTTTTAATATTTTTTATTTTTATGTTTTTAATATTTTTAATATTAACATCTTTGTTTTTATAGACAGAAAATAGAAATCCTATTTTAACTACTTTTGAAAATAAACAACAAATTTATATGTTTTTTACAGAATAATATGTCATCATTCATCTTCATGTCTATTTACAATTTGTTCACAAAACTGGATGGATGACACAGAACTATATTGATTCTGATATTAAAATGTCTACTGTGACAAAGAAAATGTACTAATTCATTTTAGTTCATAAAGCAAATTTCTATTATTTCATCATGCTTTTCAATTAATAAAAAATTACAAAATAACATTGAATTTATATATTGTCCCTTCTCAACACAACCTTATTAATGATTAATGAGGGATAAACTATCCCTCCACTTAAAATGTTTTTCATACCTCTAGTCTCTGTCTTGGTGAAATACGATTTGTGATAGTTATTTCAATATCAGAAAATATATGTTGTAGATTAGATTCCTTATCTTAACTCCAGACAATTCATAAAGTTATCCTACATGTAACTTACATAAATCAAAGCTATTCTGGGTTATACACATGCACTTCATATAGAGAGATGATAAATAGATATTATTATAAATGATGAAATAGAAATAAATGAAGGTAGAAATAGATATTGTACAGAGAGAGAGAGAGAGAGAGAGAGATACATACATAAGTGTATGTTTATGTATTAAGAATGTGTAATAAGGACTGGTCAAGACCAAACCTTATGAGAATGTATAACGTATAGTTTCATGCAACATGTGGATTTTGGGCCTAGTTGCCAGTATCATAACCACATGGTGAAGAGATGGACTTAGTATTAGTTGCTGTGGTATTCAAAAATCTACGTGAAGCCACCAGGAAAATTTTAAGTATAGACCTGGGACGTATTAAAAAAAAAAAAAATTCATTGGCTTTTCCTGTATGGCTGTGTTCAAATGAATAGGTAAGGACTAAAATAAGCCACTGGTAGGTTGAAAGTAGTCTGTTTATTTCTCTGCTATTGCTTCTACCCTTTTTGTGTCTATTCTTCATGATCTTAGATTAATGAATAATAATGATATTTATAATCTTGTGAGCTCTAAAAGGTCAGTAAACACCAAATTCTAAGAGCTGAATTACATGTTAGAGTTTACAGATCAAATTCCGGTAAGGCTCTAAAAAGTAATTTTCTAAATTTTCTAAATCTATTCTAGCAGTAACTATCCATTGGCCACATCAAATTTGTAAATAACGTTAGGGTTATTCCTTTCCAAGGTAATAAGTAAGAAAGTATATATCACCCCCATCTTAGCCTGGAAAGGTGGGGAAAAGCCAGTATAAGGTAGAATTCTTTATAACTTCTATTCTTGCTATATATTTGCAAAAAAAAAAAAAATGTTCCTTTGCAAAAGCTAATCAATGTTAATTGGTTAAATGAACCTAGGGTAGTAATTACTATTGGTTAACATTGGTGAGAACATATCAGAATGGGGACTTAAACCAATATAATTAGAGAAAAGTCTCTTGAATATCTTCAAGAATATCCTTAAAATTCTGTTAAAAAGATATAACATTGAATATGTTCCATATTTATCCATTAGAGTCAGGATTGAAATAAATATTCTCAGAATTCATAAGGATAAGAAAGAAAGAGCTAGAGAGAGAGAGATCATACATATAGTGTATTTATATTACATATATGCATGTATACACTACATACATATACATACTATGTGCATCATGCAATGGAGCATAGCACTAGCAGGGAACAATGAAGAGCAAAGCTTGGTGAGGGATTCAAGCCTGATTTAAAAAAAAAAAAAAAAAGGTCCAAAAGAAAACAGAAAAATGACAAGTAGAATACATCCACAAATTTTCAGAATTGAAAGTATAAGCATTCCCTCCATACATGTGCTTATGTTTTGTACAAGTGTCTTTATGTGTGTGTGTACATGCATCTCTCACAAGTGGATACTCATGGCTTCTCTACACTTTCTATTAAATGTATGTGTTTGTGACAGCATAAGCTCAAAGTTTATGAGAAAAAAAATTACAACATCTCTTGATATACCCTTGATCCTGCCATATCTGGTTTTATCCAGGAGATTTATTCCACTATCATCCTGTCTTTCTCTAATTTTTAATCTCTCCTAATATACTAATTCCTTCCATGTTCCTTCCATGCCATCCTTAAAAAGCCTCACTAAATCCTTCTATCTCCATTGACTATCATTCCATATCTCCACTTTCTTACATTTTGGTAGCCAGAGACCAAGGAATACTCCCAAAATCTAGGGAACATGCTATTGAATCATGTAATATCTGGCATAAATTTGTAACATATTCAAATGGCAACTTGTTTTTCAAATAGCTCTCCCCCCCAAAAAAATCAGCTTTTTTTCATTATTGTGAATTTAGGATAGCAGCTATGTTTATCTTATAATTTGTCTTTTTTTTGTAAAATATTGGAATATCTTTGCCTTGTGACCTATTTAGTGTTGCTAATAAATTCTGTTACCTTGAAAGTACAGCCAGCCAGAAAAACTCCTAAAAAGTTACCACCAAAAACTTAGTATGCTAGGAAAGATTAATGAAGTATCATATTTGAAGCAATTGTCCCAATACACCCACTTTAGGCCCTCATTGGAAGAATAAGGGTTTTTTTTGGGAGGAGAGTGTTTTGTTTTGTTTTTAAGAATAGTACTAAAAACTTCTTAACAGATTCTAGGGGTTTAGAGATGAATCATTTTAAGATTGTAGGACAGAATTCTTGGGACTTGTGAATATATCCAGCCATTCTGGAGAGTGATTTGGAACTGTGCTCAAAAAGTTATCAAACTGTGCATACCCTTTGATCCAGCAGTGTTTCTACTGGGCTTATATCCCAAAGAGATACTAAAGAAGGAAAGGGACCTGTATGTGCCAAAATGTTTGTGGCAGCCCTGTTTGTAGTGGTCAGAAACTGAAAACTGAGTGGATGCCCCTCAATTGGAGAATGGCTAAGTAAATTGTGGTATATGAATGTTATAGAATGTTATTGTTCTGTAAGAAATGATCAGCAGAATGATTTCAGAAAGGCCTGGAGAGACTTACATGAACTGATGCTGAGTGAAATTTTTAGTTAGATGGTTATACACTCACCTCAGAGTGTATAATATACACTATCTAAAGTTTAATAAAGGAGATCCTCTACTGCCTTCTTTTATACAAGGGGGTTGTTTTTATTGTTATTGAGTTGCTTCCAGCATGCCTGACTGTTCATGACCTCATTGGGGGTTTTCTTGCTAGACACTAAAGTGAGTTGCCATTTCCTTCTCCAGCTCATTTTACAAATGAGGAAACTGAGCCAAATAGGGTAAAGTGACTTGCACACAGTCACACACCTAGTAGGTGAACTCAGGAAGATGCCCAGTGCTCTTTTCATTGTACCACCTAGCTTTCCTCTAAGGTATGGGGTGGGGAGGAATTGGGGTTGAGGGTTGCTTCAATTGACAGAGGAATTTTCTTTTTTTATTTTCAAAAGTTCACTGGAACTGGAGTCAGGTAGTCTGAGTTCAAATTCTGGTTCTGTTATTGATGACATGTGACTTTATTTAAGTAATTTCATCTCTCTGTGATTCATTTTCCTCATCAGTAATATGATGAAGTTGAAACAAATTGGCTGCCAAGGGCTTTTTAAATTCTTTATTCAATGATTTTATGATCCTGTCTCCTTATTCTTTGTGTATGATTAATCCACCTCATTCTCTTATACTGACATCAGAAGGGTGGTATAATGTTGGAATGGAAGAATTTGGTCTATTTGTAGTATCTTGTTTTATTCTGTGGGACAGAAATAGAGAAATAAATGCTTGCAAGACTGAAAGGTGCTCACTTTTGTTACTTTTCACTATTCTAATACCTAATAATAATAGAATTTATTTGTATAAATGTTACTGTGTATACTGTATAATACACAGTAACATTTGATTTTCACATTAATTCTGTGAAGTTAAATAATGGATTATATTTAATGACTATCACTGATATATTAGTGCTAGCTAGCTAACTAGCACTATCTTTTAGGGTATATGTGGAGATTTCTTCAGGACTAGAACATGACTGAATCCTTCCATCTAGAGGAAGTTATGCTTTAGATTTGGAGCTTCTACATGTGTCTATACTATATGATAGTATAAATGAATAGATAACTAATCCCACAAATAGCATGTTGGTGAGAGCAAGTATGTAGGTGGGGTCGGAAAATGACTGTATTTCATGATTAAAATTGAATTGTTCTTTAGAATCGGTAGATAGAATAAAGCTTTTTTACTTGGGATTCATAGACTTGCCTTTTCAAAATACTTTTTAAAAATTTTAAAGGCTATTTCATTATAATTGACTTCCTTAATAATCCAATATATTTTTAATGCAATCAAAAACCTTATCACAAATAGTTGGACACAACTGAGAAAAAAAGTCTGATAAAATCAGACAACCAAAGATCCATGATATAAAAAAGATTAAAGACTCCTACATGCCACCCCTTAAATCTTGTAATTAAGACATTGAGACCCCAAAAGATTAAGTAATTTTCCCAAAATCATCTAGGGGAATAAGCATTAGAATGAGAATTTGGATGTGCATCCTCACTCTTGAGCCATCTTTTTTAGGCTTCTTTTCATGAAGAAAAAATACCTCCAAACAATTCTTTTTCCCTTAAATATTCCATGTCCTTAGATTATGTTTCTGACAAAAAAGTAAGCAGAAAAGAGATTAATTTAACTTCCTAATAATGATAAGAGAAGTGATATTTGAGACAAACCTTCTTGTTGTCCCCTGTATTTTGAAACAAAAGCAGGTATTTTTCATGAATGATAGGACCTGAGTCCTGTGGTTCAATTATAGTCATTTCATTTTCTTTTTATCTCTGTCCCCTTCATTTCTCCTCTTCCTCTTTCTTCTTTCCTCCTTCCTATCTCTCTCCTCCCTTTCCTTCTCCTTCTCCCTTTTCCCCTCTTTCTCCCATTCTCTGTCTCCCCATCTCTGTGGATGTATCTTTTTCTCCCCCACTCTCTTTCTCTCTGTCTCTCTTTGTCTCCCTCTCTCTCTGTAAGTCTCTCTTTCTCTCTCTCACCCTCTTCCTCTGTCTCTAGTCTCCCCTCTCTCTTTTTCTCCTTTCTCTCCCTCTGTCTCCTCTTTTCCCCTTTTTTCCCTCTTCTCCTCTCCTTTTCTTTCATCTCCTCTCCTCTCTCCTGTACTCTCCTTTTCTTTCCTTCTCTCTCTCTTTCTCTCTCTCTCTCTCTCTCTGTCTCTCTCTCTCTCTTCCTCCCTCCCTCCTTCCCTTCTTCACTTCCTTTTTCCTTCCTTCCCTCCTCTCTCTTTCATCTCCTTCTCTCCATCTCTCTTTTTCCTTCTCTTTTTCCCTCTCCATCTCCATCTCCCTCCTTCCCACTCCTCCATAAACATAACTGAACAAGAAGGCCAAATAGGATAGACCTACTTATACATCTTCCTGCTGATGTTGTATAGATTTGATTGTCAGTACATGATAGGCATCAGATCTGCACAATTTAGTCATTTAAATGGAAAAAAAGATATCATGCCATCACTTTCTATTCTGTGGCTCACCTTTTGAAAATCTTGGAAGATTTCATTATTTGGGTAAATGTTGTAAATGTCTGGTTCGGATGACTAATGTAGAATTATTAAATGTGGTTTTATCCCTAGAATCACATTAGAGAAGTAAAAAATGTACTATCATGCATATGGAATATGGATATAGAAATCACCAGAGGGCATTTCTAAATAGTGCCTACTTAAATGTAATTGTACTGTAAGTATATGTGGGAAGATGATATAAAATAAAGTTAAAATATAGGGTAGTAAATATTATGAAGGATTCCAAACTTTAGAAAAAAAATTAGAAAGCTAGTGAAGGTTTTTGTGTAGAAAATGTGAACTTCACTCAAGAAGAACATAAACTCCTTGAAATTTGGGGTTTCTTTGTTGTTTTCCACTAGTGTGTGCATGTGTATACGTGCATAATATGCACATATATATGAATCTACAGATATTCATACATATTCATACATATGCATGTATGTGTGTGCATATTAGCACAAATCTATATTTTTTTTTGTTCAAGGGAATTTCCATTGTGAAAACTGCTTTTATCAATTCACATTATTTAAGGTATAATATTAAAGATATTCTTTTTTAAAAAGTTGATGGATTTCCCCATGTTCAAACAATTAGCATGACTCAATAGTGGGACTTGAACATCAGTCTTCCTGGCTCTAAAATCAATACTACACCCTGCAGAGGCAAGATATATATGTATATATGTATATGTATGTTTATATTTACACATATCTATATATAGTATTATATGTAATAAGAGTCTAATAAATTGTTGGAATCCTTACTAACTGCTAACTAATTAGAGTTGATCTAATCTTACAAGAAGATGTTTTGGCCAGAACCTGAAACAAGGTACTAAGTAGAACTAATTAAGACAAGGCTTGTGTCCACACCTTTACTCATTGGAGTCCACAAGTATGCTAGCTTCACAAAGTACACTTTCTAACTTCAAGGGAGTCCACACCTCCCTTAAAGCTTATTGGGCCAGAGAGCACTATGGGAGAAAACCCATAATCCCATTCTCTCAGAAGAGGCAGATAAAAGGCCAGCGATGGCAGATCTATGGCAGAATACATTTTTTCCTCTTGGCTGGCTGATCGCGCTGGACTCGAGAGGAACGACTCTGGTGCAGAGAACACTTTGACGAATTTCAGTGGAGCTACGCCAGAAGCCCTCTCTCCGCGGCAAGTTGGTGGCTGGGCTCCCCAGAAGGAGATAAGAGAGACCTTCCATCTCTGTCTTGGTTGGAGGCAAAAGAAAGCAGAGGCAGAGGCTGAAGGACAGAACCTTTGGATTTGGAGACATCCGAAGGGCTCCAAGCCTCTAAACTGGCTTTGCCCTGAGAAGAACAGGAACTCCAACATTTGAACTCATAACAATAAATGTTTCATAAAATGAATTAAATTATACTAAATAGTGATAAATATATTTGTGCATAATTAGTATTAATCTGAACACTGCATGAAGATATTGGAGGGAAGAGAAAATGAAAGCAATATATTGTTTTCATTCATTTTGATTCCCTCTTATTCCTCCTGTCTTAAGGTTATCTCTAAGCAGCTCTGGCACCTGTGTCCATGGATGGAGCTAATTCCTCTGTTGTGTCTGAATTTGTGCTACTGGGGCTCTCCAGTTCTCGAGAACTTCAGCTTTTCATTTTTGTTTTCTTCTCCCTGTTGTATGGGATGATTATCCTGGGCAATCTTCTCATCATGGTTATAGTGACCTCTGATGCTTGCCTGCACTCTCCCATGTACTTCCTGCTGGGAAATCTGTCCTTTATTGATATCTGTCAGTCCTCTTTTGCTACCCCAAAGATGATTGCAGACTTTCTGAATGAACACAAGGCTATATCCTTCAATGGCTGTATAGTCCAGATTTTCTTTGTTCATCTCTTCACTGGTGGCGAGATGGTGCCGCTGGTCTCCATGGCCTATGATAGATATGTGGCCATCTGTAAACCTCTACATTATGTGACCATCATGAACCAGCAGGTCTGTATTACCTTAATGTTAGCCTCCTGGACTGTTGGGTTTGTGCACACCATAAGTCAATTGTCATTTACTGTGAATTTGCCTTTTTGTGGACCTAATGTGGTGGACAGCTTTTTCTGTGACCTTCCCAGAGTGACCAAGTTTGCCTGCCTTGACTCCTATACCATAGAGATATTAATTATGGCCAACAGTGGGATTCTTTCCTTAAGTACTTTCTTCCTTTTGTCCATTTCATATGTAGTCATTCTGGTCACTGTTCGGTATAAGTCTTCTGCTGCAATGACTAAGGCATTTTCCACATTGAGTGCTCACATAATGGTTGTGATCTTATTCTTTGGGCCCTGTATCTTTATTTATGTGTGGCCTTTCACCACCTACCCAGTAGATAAAGTCCTTGCCATATTTTACACCATTTTCACCCTATCTTGGACCCTTTTATTTACACATTAAGGAACAAAGATATGAAGGTTGTCATGAAGAAACTTGTGACTCGAAAACTGAAGCCCAAGATTTCTGAGATATCCATCATGATGAGACCTTCTCTGTATTAAAAACATACATCCTCTAAAGTTAGCTCTGTGCAACCCCTACTATATTTTTCAATTATTATTACTACTTTTCACCCTTAAAAGATAGATATGTGCTGGGGGGGAGACAGTATCATAACTCATGGAATGTTGAAATTTAAAGGAACCATAAACATCTATTTTAATGCCCTAAGTTTACAGATAAGGAAATGAAAGTCAACAAAGGAAAAGTGACTTCAACAACAAAACAATAAACAAGCACTAAGTTAAACTCTGGGAAAGATTTCTTAACATGGCATTCACTAATGTAAAAATATACTTTGATAACTATAATTCAATATAACTGACTGTAATCCTATATTATTGTGATCGTTTATATTTTATTTTATGCATTTAAAAATATTATTCTCAGAAGTGGTCTGTAGACTTCACCAAATAGTTGAACAGATCTATCTGTTCAAAACATGTTCAAAAGATGTAAATTGAAAAAATAAAGCAGTCTCTATTCACTAGAAACAGCAAAAGGCTATGATGACAATTATAGAGAATTAATGGAGGAAGATGATAAGAAACTAGACTAGAAAAGGCAATGAGACAAAATTGAGGAAAGTTTTGGATTATATGGCAAGCAAATGGTACATCTGAAATTCAAATTTTCTCATGACTCTAAATTTAGTTTTCTTCCTCTTTATAATGCAATAGTCATAAGCATCAATTTTTTCTTTTTTTTATACACAAGCGGACAGAAATAAGCTAAGTGTTACAATGGCCAGAGAAGAATCCTACCTCTAACACTCACTGGCTTAAGAGACTCTATTTATTTAATGTTTCTCAGGTTCAGTTTTTTATTGGTGGTATAATAATCAAACCTACCTGACAAGTTTTTGTGAGGATAAAATGAATGGATATATTTTATGCTCTTTACTAACCAAAAAATATTGTACAAATGTTAGCTGTTATTATTATTTTTGGCAAGATAATTGGGATTAAGTGGCTTGTCCACAGTCATATAGCTAGTATGGGTCAAGTGTCTGAGTCTGGATTTGAATTTAGGTCCTTCTGACTTCAGGCCCAATGAAGGGCTTGTGCCACTGTGCCACCTAGCTGCTCTGATGTTAGCTGTTATAAGTGAATTTATTTTTTTTCCCTGTACTAGGGAGTATCCACAGAAAACGATGGTCTGTTGGCCTGGCTATACATTGATTATTTATATCTCACATGGACTTACTGTTAGGTAATTAAAAACAATTACTGAACTTGGATTCAGAGAGATCTGGGTTTGAATTCAACCTCTGATAACCTATGTTAACAATCAAGTAATTGGATTTCCCTTGAGTCTCAGTTTCCTCATTTGTAACAGGTACAAAAAATTTTCATGTTACCTTTCAAAACTCATGATGATTATGCAAAATGCTATATGTATTTACATTAGAAAAAAAGCTTTATAAAAAGTGGTGTTTTGCAAATATAATGCATTTCTATCATTTTTCTTTTTTCTTATATAGTGGATAGAGTACTGGATTTGGATTCAAGAAGACCAGAGTTCAAATGTGATTTCAGACATCTAGTAGTTATATGATCCTGGATAAGTCACTTATCCCTTTTTGCCTTAATCTACTAGAGAAGAAAATGGTAAATCATTCCAAAAATTTTGCCAAATAAAACTCATAGATAATATATATGGTCCGTGATGTCACAAATAATTTGATAATAATTTGTTTTGTTGAACAAGTGAACAACAATTTATAAACTGGAACACATTAAGAAGAATGTAATTAGAATGGGGAATGATGAAGAAACCATATTGTGATAAAATACTCCACTGGTTTCATTAATGTGTATCTCCCCTCCAAAAATGCAGATTGCAACCCATCCATGCCTGTTCATTGTTTGTAATCCCAATCTGTGTCCTTTCATTATTTCTCTTCAAGTGATTAATCAAAAATGAAGATGAAAATATAGAAATGTAATCTGGTTAATATATATCTTATTATATGCATAGTTGGTTGGAAAATTGTACCCCAGAAAATAGTGTTGATTAATAAACAGAATAGTAAAAATAAGTTGATTTTTTTTCTTCTCATATTTGTGTTGTCCTTTTTGTCCTTGCTAAAAATTGGATCTAGAAGGATAAAGTTACCTTTAAACAGAAAACTATTAATATCTTCTTAGAAAATAACACTATATTGTTGCAGGGCTTTCATCTTTTTCTATAGAAATGTTGTGATATAATAGATATAGTAGAAAGAATGCTGGGCTAGGAATCAAGGGAACTGGGTTAGAATTATAAATCCTGGAAAAATCAGTTGACATTTCTGAGCCTTAGTTTCCTTATCTATTAAATGAGGATAATTCTACCTAACTCACATTTGACAAATTATAAAGTACTATTTTTATCCTTATGTTTTTCAATTGATCAGTGGACATGTTTTTTTAAATGGAAATATTCATTCTTCATTTTTTGGTTTAGTGATATTTTGACACCCCCCCCCCCAAAAAAAAAGAGCAATAGTGTGGGGGAGGGGGTATGTGTATGGGTGATTCTGTAATTATTTATCTGGAAGAAGTCAAGAGTTAGCAGAATAAGATAATTATTCTGACTTTAATTTTTTTCTTTATTTCTAGTGTAGTGCTAACACTAACTGACAAAAATAACCCTTACCTTTTTTGTCCCTTAGAAAGTTACTTTGCATAATTTCATAATTCCCACTGCAGGATGATTCTCCTAAGGAGGACTATATGTCCACAGTATAAAGAATTGTGTAGTTACTTGATAGAGTGTAGTGTGTTGCTACTTCACTCCCAAGGGGCTTTAGTATAGCAGAGTGAACTATAGGAAATAGATTTTAAAATGCATTAAACCTTTTTTTGGTTTAGAATATTGCATGATTTCCAGTGTGGAAATACTTATATTAAACACAAATATTTAGAAACAAATTAAAAGACATCAATCAGAAAGAAAGAAAAACCAAAGGACTGAAAGGCAAGATTTTTGAAAACGTAAGTACATATATTGGAATTCTATGTCTGTTTATGTGCCTGATTTAAGAATGTGCCAATAGTCTTCAAACCCTGAACTCCTTTCTCTAAAAGGGCAATTTGGTAGTCATGAGGCTTGAGATTTGAGGTCTGTTTGAAGAGTGCTGGTGGGGGTTCTCTGTCTTCTTGAGACCATTAATGACACTTTCCTTTTCCTGTGGCCCTATTCTCATAATTTGAATAAATTAAAGATATCCTTGGTAAGGAAAAAAAAAAAAGCAAAACATGCTGATATACTAAGACCAAAGGAAAAGAGTATCAAAGCCATTTTGCTTCTTTCCTTCCATTTCATTCCCTGGATTTTTATTTCAGAACTTCATTAATGACTAGACATCTGGAATTTTAGAGGGGACACTGTGAAAATGCAAAGACTGGCTTAGGTGAGGAAGAATGGTGTGATGAGCAGAACAAAAGGCTTGAGTATTTTGCATTGAATTTTTGCTCTAATATTTAGACAAGTTGTTTCTTCTCTGTGAACCTTATTTGTAAAAAATTATCATAAAACTAATAAATTTTTATTAGGTATCTACTATGTGCTAGGCACTGTGCCAATTGCTAGAGAATAAACATTAGAATAATGCTTGTGCTTACTTCCCAGATTATTGTGAGAATGAAAAGCATCATATTATGCATGTAAAGTTCTTTGTAAATTTGCAAGCACTATGGAAATGTAAAGCTATTCTTGCTGAAGGAGGTGAAATTTCTATTTTTTTCTCCATCCAAACATCAAAGGATAATTGTAATTCAAGTCAAGAGAAAAAATTCTTATATAATAAGTATCCCCAACTCTTTATGAATACAACTCAATGGAAGAACCCAATGGGAGTTGGAAAGTAAAGCTGAAAATTTACCTTAAAGCCCATTTTACATGGAGAAACAATGAGATTGTTACTTACCCTAGGTCACATAGGTCAAAAGAAGTCAAAGTCAAATCCTTTGACTCCACCTCCAATATATATTCTACTGTACCACACTGCCATCTTCACTTCTTTTAGATTAGATTTAGTCTCAATATCACAGTGAAGTAACAATTCACTTCAGATTGAAAGACTCTGAGTATTTAAGTACTATTGAGAAATTTCCTTATTCCTAAAGTGTTCTAAAAATAATAAGCTATGATGACTAGGAAACAACTTCATTTTAAAGAAAATCAAGGTGCCCTACATGAGTTTTTCAATATTTATATACTACTATTATACAACAATATTCTTTTTCTTAGAAAAATGTTGTGAAAGCAATGGAAATGACCATCACTGATTTTTTCTTATCTCAGATAAGGAAATTAATAGAAAGATTAAATAACTTCATGATAATTGCAAAAAAAAATCAATGGCAAAGCCTCTTATATGTAATTATTAGCATATAACTACAAATTATTTAATATACATTCTTTTCTTTGTACATCAGAAATCTTGTGAGTTAAATAGCCCATAATTCTTACCTCATTTTATAGTTGAAGCAACTAAGGCTCAAAGACTTACTTATTGTCACATTGTAAATATGGCAGAATCTAAACTCAGGTTTTTCTGACTCAAAATCAGACACTCTGCTCATTAACAATGCTCTGTTAGAACCACATCAGTACAGTCAGATCTACTGGGCTGATTGCCCATCATTAGCAGTTGACAGTCATTTGTGAAACTCTCCAGCATGTTAGTGCAAAGTAAACAGAAATTTGCTGCAAAAAGGAAAATGGAAGCTAGAAGACATTCAAAATTTCTAGTATGGGAGATACTAGAGCTATTAAAGCTGAGGTGTATAGAAGAATATGTACTAATGTTAACAATAATTTTCACTTTCCTGTAACAACTCCTTTTTATTGTCCTTATCTTTTTCTTCCATGTCTCTTTCCTTTTATTCTTGTTTCAAATTCCTCCCTTTCCTTCTCATTGTTGCTCTGATATTGGTATAAACATGATATAAGAAATTCCACTTGTTTCATGATTTCCAAAGTTAAATCTTTCATATTGCTTTCAAAGATTAAAACAAAAATCTTTTACTCTAGGGATTTCTTCCTTCTTATCATTCCTAGTACTTTGTTTTTAGAGATGTAATACTCTCCTAGATTAACTTCAGAATTCAGTAAATAGAATTTGATCTGACTCCCCAAGGTCTGAACTCCATTTTTTGGACCAATACCACTATTATCTCATTAAACTCTCACTATATTTAACAGAATTCATGGCATCATTGATTTAGAACTAAAAGTTACTTTAGGTCATCTTTTCCATTCCCCTCATCTTGCAGATCAGAAATGGAAACTCCCTTAAATGATTGGACCCAGGACAACTTTTTTTTTTAATCAGCATTTTCCCTTCACAGTGATAAAATATTGTCAACCACCATACTGGTGTTAGACAGGAATCTCTGAATATTAGTGTTATATTTCAACTCAGCACTTTCAAATTTAATATGTATATTCCTAAAAAAACTGCTGTCTTTAATGGTAATTTAGTTTATATTAATATTTCAATATAGCTACATGCTCTAGGCATATTTATGGAGAAAAGAGAGGTGAGAAAGAGAAAATAAAGTGAGAAAACAGATGGAAATTGATGAGTGGGGGAGTATGGGTAGCTGAAAGAGTCCTGCTCAGGGAATTAGAATGCCTGGGTTTAAATCCCAACTTGATCACTAAATGGCTATGGGGCCTTGAAGAAACTATTTAATATTAGGAATTAAGTGATGATCACTTTCATCCCTGTCACAATATGTTTCTTACAACAGACATGTAGTTTTGTGATAGGAGCAATACCTTTTAAGAATCATGTAGGATTTCTTGATTTTCTTTAGAGTTCAGGAGCTTCCTTGTCAAGATATCTTCATGGATAAGGAAATGACTAGATAGGTTTTATACACCTGGATTCTTCCAATATGAAGTTAAATGATGACTTTAGTTTTCTGATCTCTAAAATGT
This sequence comes from Antechinus flavipes, assembly GCF_016432865.1. Taxonomy (NCBI): domain Eukaryota; kingdom Metazoa; phylum Chordata; class Mammalia; order Dasyuromorphia; family Dasyuridae; genus Antechinus; species Antechinus flavipes. Next base: position 261,919,407 of record NC_067399.1, on the reverse strand, counting down.
GTATTGTATTTGGGGAAGAACAGGCTGATTTTTTATAAGGTCATATAAATAAAAAATATTTAACAAAACATATATTGATGTTCAGAATAATTGCACATGTCTAACCTCTATCAGATTTCATGCTATCTAGGGAATGGGAAGGGGAGAAGGAAGAAGAAACATATTCAATACAAGGTTTTGCAAAGGTCATTGTTGAAAACTATCTTTGTATGTATTTAGAAAAATTAAAAAATTAAATTAAATATTGAACACTATTAAGTCTGCATAATTGAGCAAGATACATAAGCTAGATAAAATACAGTCTTTCTCCTTGTGGAATATATAATTCAGAGGGGATAATAAGACTATGATACATTTGATGTTAATGCATAAGAATGTATGATAGGTTCATTAGAGAAATATTTTTAAAATGCCAGGGGAAGTCAAAGTAGAAAGCTTTTATAAAAAGGGTGATTTGGGAAAACAGGCATTTGAATTTAGGTTTAAAGGCTGGGTGGAAATTCAACAGATGATGAAAGGGAGGGAGGATATTTCAGTCACAAAGAACAATATGAGAAAATGCATAAAGGTGGAAAAGCATGAATTTGTTTGGGATTCCACAGGTAGTCTTTTGGACTGGAGGATATAGTGTGCAATAGGGAATTATATTGACAAAGGTGAATAGTAATGTCAGATTGTGAAAAGGCCTTGATTGATGGACAAAAGACTTGGAACTTTACTTGAGAAATAATAGGGAGCTACTGAAAATATCAAGCAGAGGGATGATATAATGAGATCTATAGGAAATTATTCTGGCAGTGATATGAAAAATGGATTGGGAGGATGATAAAGTGGAAGCAAAAATTCCTCCCTGGAAGCTATAACAATGATGGAGCTAGTTGTTAATGAAGAACTATGCTTAATGAAAGAAGTAGAACTAGAGAAGATGATGATACAAGAAATAGTAAGAAGGTAGAATTGATAGAAATGGATTATTTATTGGATATGAAAAATGAAAGGAAAGGAATAAAGCAAAATAATTGATCTGGACAGAAATAGTGAAATCAGAAAGAAGAACAATCTTAGGGGGAGGAAAAATAGTAAATTCACTTTGGGACATGTCATTTGAGATGCTGATAGGACTTCTCATGTGGGCAGTGTGAGATGACAGTTTCTTAAAGGAAAGTTCAGGGTCTAACATATAGATATGGGATTCTGGTTTATAGATAGTAATTAAAGCTAAGAATATTAATTAAACTGAAAAGAGAGAGATGAGAAAAACGATCAAAAAAGAACTTTGGTGAATACTGGTGTTAAAGAATCAGGAAGAGAGCAAGTCAGCAAATGAAACAGAGAACAAGAATGCTTTTACAGACATTGGAGGAATGTAGGAAAATTTAGTGTTTCTGAAATCAAAAAAGAATGTGGGAAAAAAGGAGTGGCTATAAGTGTATGCTAAAGTCAACTTGTCAAGGAGGATACTAGGGTGAATTTTGCTTAATCCTCATGAATAAAATAAAAAAACTCATCTTAGAAAATTTATACGATCTCTCCAGCATATAGTCTCTTTCTCCTTCATTCTACCTTGTCTATGGTAGTATGGTATAAAGGAAAAAACAAATAAACAAACCCTGGATTTAAAATTTGAAGATTTAGGCTTGTGTTACTGCTTAGACATTTACTTTGTGAGTGGTTTAGGCTTAATCAGTTATTCTTTGTTTTCTTAAGGTCTTTCAGGGCAGATACTATTCCATCTGCATTGCTTAGTGCCTTAGTGCCTAGTACCACTACTGGAATATAATTGATGCTTTAATAAATGCTTATTTAATCATTTATTCATTCATTCATGAAAATACTTGCTATAAACCCCCAGCAGGATTTTTTAAAGTTATATTGAAATGATCATTATAAGTGGTAAAAGACTATATAAAAAAGCTATCGTGTTAACTAATTGTCCTAAAAATCATTCTCCTCACAATACCCCATATTCCAAATAAAATAAAACTTCATTTATTCAGACTGGTTTTCAAAACCTTTCACAATATGATTCTAGTCCTCTGAATCTTACTCTTGCTACTCCCTGGGTTGACCCTTTCTATTCTAGTCGGACTGGTCTACTAAACATACTTTTCCACAGTTCCTTGTTTTTACTCTCATTCATATAATTTCCTATTTCTGAAATGCTTTACCCTTCTTAACTGCATATTCAAACCTTTTCATTGTTCTATAAGCCAGGCCAAGTTTTATTTCTTCTGTGAAGCTTCTTTACCATTGTACCCTAAAATGAATTATTTTAGATTTTTATTTACCATTCATTTGTCATATGTATATGTAATATACATATATATTCCATATAATTTATCTTTTTAATGTATATATCTCAATTCCACTTTAATATGTCTACTAGAGTATACTTAGGGTTGGGAAGAGGAAAAATAGAGGAAATAATCATCTACTATTATATTGTGTATACTGAGCATGTAGAGTGTCTAGTAGGGTATTATAGAATATAATAGAATATTGTCCTCTATATGTAATAGAAAGCTCAAACTGCTTATTTATTAATATTGCAAATAGTTTTATTATAAATGCATAAAATTGCAAAGAAACTATTTACTTGTATAAAAGAATCAGATTGTTTGTAATGGAAATCATTATGCAATCAATTAATTTTTTCTTTTCTGATTTTCTTTAGGTGATAACAACTTATAAACTGAATAAATGGCTGGAGAAAATCAGTCCATGGTGTCTGAATTTGTACTGCTGGGCCTCTCTAATTCTCGGGAAGTTCAGTTTTTTTTCTTTGTGATCTTCACCATAGTCTATGTGGCATCTGTGCTGGGCAACATTATCATCATCCTCACCATTGCCTCTGATTCCCATTTGAACTCTCCTATGTACTTCCTGCTTAGCAACCTCTCTTTCATTGACATCTGTCAGTCCAGTTTTGCCACACCCAAGATGATTGCTGATTTTCTTGTTGAGCACAAGACTATCTCCTTTGAGGGTTGCATGGCCCAGATCTTCCTTCTTCATAGTTTTGTTGGAAGTGAGATGATTTTGTTGGTAGCAATGGCCTATGATAGATTTGTAGCCATCTGTAAACCTCTGCATTATAGTACTATTATGAATCGAAGACTCTGCATAATTTTTGTGGCTTTGTCTTGGACTGTGGGGATTCTTCACTCTGTGAGTCATTTGGCCTTTACAGTAGAACTACCATTTTGTGGGCCTAATGAGGTAGACAGTTTTTTTTGTGACCTTCCCATGGTGATTGAATTAGCCTGCAAGGATACTTATGAAATGGAGATTATGACACTAATCAACAGTGGCCTGATCTCTCTGAGCTGTTTTCTGGCCTTAATTATTTCTTATACTGTTATATTAGTCACTGTCCGGAGCCGTTCCTCAAGCGGTTCCTCCAAGGCCCTCTCCACCTTAACAGCTCATATCACAGTTGTAATTCTTTTCTTTGGGCCATGCATCTACTTCTATATCTGGCCATTTAGCAGACTCTCTATAGATAAATTTCTTTCTGTCTTTTATACTGTTTGTACTCCTCTCTTGAACCCCATTATCTATTCCCTTAGGAATGAAGATGTTAAGTCTGCCATGAGGAAATTAAAGAGTCGGTATCTCAATTCCTGGAAATATTAGATGACCACCATGTCAGAGAAGCTTCCTGAGACACATTCTCATAGAATCTAATCATAGAAGTTAGCTACTGAATTAGGTTGTTTTCTTTATTATTATCCTAAAATGTGAAAAAAGTTGGATGAAATTTGTTCCTCATTTCATCTGATAATGAGGATTAATTATGATGATATGATTTTGACTAATAAGAACTTAATCTAAAATAGAATATATTGATTATGATAAATTATCAAGTTCCTCCCTTTTGCACAATTGGAAATGTGGAAGGTATTTGCCCTTCAAGTGGAGAATAAAGAGTAGTTCCAAAAGGATCTGTAACATGGAAAGAGAAAATGAATATTAAAATAATATTGAATCCTAATCGTAGATTTTCATGTTCTTTGAAAAATGAAAAGTAAGGGAGAATAAAGTTTCAATCTATATCTACTCTAAATTTGTTAAGTTGATTTTTATACTTGATTCAATTTTCTGCCCACAAATATAATTGCTAGAATAGAGGAAAACCTACCATCAGAGCACCAAGCATATTTTTTTTTTGCCAAAAAAAAAAAAAAAAAAAAAAGCACTGTGGAATGAGTGATGGAGAAGTATGCAATTATTATTGTTCCCAGTGTTTTTATTTGTACAGTATGACAAAAAGAGTCGACCTTGTTCATGTGTGTTATTCATTATAATATCAGTACAAATATTTGAATCACTTAGAAAGAATTTCTTAGGATTTCACATAGGATAACAATTGCTGCAATAGTACAATTCCATATAGTGAGATGACAACCCAGTCAGTGATCCTGGAAACTTGATCATTGGTATATTTCTTCTGAATTGTGCCTAGTATATTTTGCTTCTGCAATTGCTATTAAAGTAATTATTTAGTTTTTACAGTTGCTTTCTTTCTTTTGCACACTGTCTTTGCTAATGGAAAAAAAAAGTAATTTTATTTACTTTTCTTATTAACAATCTATCTTCCCATATATATTTGGGCAGAATACCAGCTCTGAAAGTATTTGCTTTTACTGCTTGTTCCTGGAGATAGTGCCAAGTGAGAGGCATAAAATCTCACTTCTATGGTAGTTATACACCTCTTCTTCTTTCTAATTATTATGCACATCTGAGAATTTAAAACTGAGCAGTGATCATGCCAGGTAAGCAGACATAGGCATCATCCCAAAAGAATTAGTCCAACAATAATATGGTGAATCGAGGCTATAAACCTCTGTGGCCAGGACTGGGATTTACTGAATATCACAAAATTACAGAGTTTGAAAGCACCTGAAAAACATTTTAATTAACCTTTAAAGTGGCCATCCATCCTTTGCTTTAATGGTTCCTGAGATCCACTGTCTCCCAAGATAATCATAATTATCATGGTTAGTCAATTTCTCTTTACATTTCTTCTAAATTTTTATCTCAGCAACATTTCCCCATTTCCCCAAATCTTCAATCTATTACTTTAAAGAGTATGAAGCATTAAATTCTCCTTAGCTTTGTCCCATCTTACCATGTTAATCCATGAGGTTCTTGTGAAAATCAAATGAAATAACAAATGTAAAATGATTTGCAAATTTAAAGCAACATAAATTTAACTGTTATAAATATAGCAAATAATATGAGATTAGAAGACAAATAGATCAACCAGTCATTCTTATTTTTTGTAGTTCTTCTCTTCATGTTTCTATCTCTCCCTCCCTTGCTCTTCCCTCTCTCCCTCCCTCTGGTCCTTCATTTCCTTTTTCCTTTATTCGTGTGGTTTTTTCCCTCCCTCCCTTCCTTCCTTCCTTCTGTCCTTCCTTCCATCTTGTGACTCAATTCTGGCATTAGCTCAATTCTCTTACTATTCAATAATGGGTCTATTCAAATTTTTGTCTTCTGAGAAAACTTTATTCAATTGTTGTAATTGTGAGAAAACTTAATTGTATTATTTGAACCTAGCCCTGTATGACTGGGAAGCTGGACTACATCTAACTTGCTGTTAAGGGACTTTTCATTAAGGACCTAAGTTATGTGACCAGAAATCCAATCAGATCCAAAGGTTGATGTATAGAATTTTCTCACAATTATACATCTCAAGAAACTCATATACTTTTTTTCTGAAAACTGGCTCCATACTCTTTTTGGGGAGAATGGGACATTCCTTTTTTTGAATTCAGAGAATTGTACTCATTTGCTTTATTTCACTCAAGTTGGAAAATACCTAATCTTTCCTTCAATTCTAAACCAGATTACCTAATTTTCCTTCATTTTTTTATTTTTTTAATTATTTCTTTTAATTATTTTGTCCTAAATGATTAATGGTTTTTAATGCATAAAAAATGATCTCCCCTGTATCAGGGTTCAGTGCCAAAGCTGAAATATCTGATGTCAATTTGTTATGTAATTGGCATGCATTGCTTAATAAATTCATATATTCAAAAGTTTGAATCTTTGTTTCCTTAATTATTTCATTTTTTCACCACCATGTAAAAGCACTGAATTTGGATTCAGGGGCCTTAGGTTCAAGCCTTAGCTCTGTCACTGACTATACCTATCAGACCATAAATTCATATATTAACTTTTCAGTACTTCAAATAACAAAGTTCAATCAGGTGTTCACCAAGGTTCCTGCCAGCTTTAAATTTTATGACTTGGTGAATATTATCACATGGATGGACATCTGGCTAAGTCTAAACTAACTACATTTTTTTCAGATTCAAACAAGGACTTCCAGGTTCCCACCAAATTAAGGATTTGATTGTGATGAGTCTTCAGACTAATATAGAGTGCTTGCTTAAATTTGTTATCTAATTTATTAAAGGACCCTAATGCAACAGTTGATGATTCCGTATACTTTAGAAAAGTTACCAAAATGTGTTTATTACTATAGAAAGAACAAAGAGGAAGTTAACCTGGGGCTTAGTAATTATGTGGCAAATCATTTAAAGCACGTGTAGTGCAAGCTATTAATTTGCTTTCTTTTTTTATTAAAACTTTTTTATTTACAAAACAAATGCATGGGTAATTTTTCAACATTGAACCTCGCAAAACTTCCTGTTCCAACTTTTTCCCTCCTTCCCCCCACCCTCTCCCCTAGCTGGCAGGTAGTCTAATACACGTTAAATATGTTTAAAATATGTGTTAAATCCAATATATGTATACATAATTATACAGTTATCTTGCTGAACAAGAAAAATTGGATCTAGAGGAAAAAAACCTGATAAGGAAAACAAAATGCAAGCAAACATCAACAGAAAGCATGAAAATACTATGCTGTGATCCACATTCAGTTCCCTCAGTCCTCTTTCTGGGTGTAGATAGCTTTCTTCATCACTGAACAATTGGAACTGGTTTGAATCATCTCATTATTGAAGAGAGTCATGTCCATCAGAATTGATCATCACAGTCTTTTTGTTGCTATGTATAATGATCTCTTGGTTCTGCTCATTTCACTTAGCATTAATTCATGTAGGTCTTTCCAAGCCTTTCTGAAATTATCCTGTTGGTCATTACTTACAGAGCAATAATACTTCATGACAGTCATATATCATAATTTATTCAACCTTTCTCCAACTGATGGGCATCCATTCAATTTCTAGTTTCTACCCACTACAAAAAGGGCTGCCACAAACATTTTTGCACATGTGGGTCCCTTTCTCTCCTTTAAGATCTCTTTGGGATATAGGCCCAGTAGAAACACTACTGAGTCAAAGGGTATGCACAGTTTGATAACTTTTTGAGCATAGTTCCAAATTGCTCTCCAGAATGGTTGTATCTGTTCACAGTCCCACCCACAATGTATCAATGTCTGAGTTTTCTCACATCCCCTCCAACATTCATCATTATCTTTTCCTGTCATCTTAACCAATCTGATAGGTGTGTAGTGGTCTCTCAGAGTTATCTTAATTTGCATTTCTCTGATCAATAGTGATTTGGAGCACCTTTGCATGTGACAAAAAATAGTTTCAATTTCATCTGAAAATTGTTGATATCCTTTGACCATTAATCAATTGGAGAATGGTTTGGATTCTTCTAAATTTGAATTGATTCTCTATATATTTAAGAAATGAGGCCTTAGTTAGGTGGTGCAGTGGATAGAGCACTAGCCCTGAAGTCAGGAGGACCTGAATTCAAATCTGGTCTCAGACACTTAACACTTCCTAACTGTGTGACCCTGGGCAAGTCACTTAACCTCAAATGCCTCAACAAAAAAATAAAAAATAAAAACATAAACAATTTTTCCATGTTTAAAAAAAAAGAAAGGAAGAAATGAGGCCTTTATCAGAACCTTTGAATGTAAAAATGTTTTCCCAGTTTGTTTCCTTTCTAATCTTGTCTGCATTAGTTTTGTTTGTACAAAAACTTTCTAACTTAATGTATTAAAAATTCTCTATTTTGTGATCAATAATGATTTCTAGTTCTTCTTTGGTCACAAATTCCTTTCTCTTCCACAGATCTGAGAGGTAAACTATTCTGTGTTTTTCTGATTTGTTTATAATATTATTCTTTATGTCTAGATCATGAACCCATTTTGACCTTATCTTGGTATACTGTGTTAGATGTGGATCAATGCCTAGTTTCTGCAATACTAGTTTCCAATTTTCCCAGCAGTTTTTTTTTATCAAATAGTGAATTCTTATCCTAAAAACTTGGGGTCTTTGGGATTGTCAAACACTAGATTGCTATAGTCATTGGCTATTTTGTCCTATGAACCTAACCCATTCCACTTATCAGTCACTCTTTCTTAGCCATTACCTAATGGTTTTGATGACAACTGCTTTATAATATATTTTTAGATCCAGTACAGCTAGACCGACTTAATTTGCATTTTTTTTCATTATTCCATTGAAATTCTTGACTATTTGTTCTTCTAGATGAATTTTGTTATTATTTTTTCTACATTTGTAAAATAATTTCTTGAGAGATTGATAGGTATCACACTCAATAAGTAGATTAATTTAGGAAATAATGTTATTTTTATTATATTCACTTGACCTATCTAAGAGGACTTGATATTTTTCCAATTGTTGGATCAGACTTTGTGTTGAAAGTGTTTTGTAATTGTGTTCATATACTTCCTGATTTTCCCTTGACAAATAGATTCCCAAATATATTATACTATTGACAGTTATTTTAAACAAAATTTCTCTTTGTATCTCTTGCTGTTGGACTCTATTGATGATAGATAAAAATGTTGATGATCCTGTGGATTTATTTTGTATCCTGCAACTTTACTAAAGTTGTAGATTGTTTCTACAGTTTTTAGTAGTTGTGTAGTTGATTCTCTAGGGTTCTCTACGTGTACTATCATATCATCTGCAAAGAACAATAATTTGGTTTTCTCATTACCTACTCTAATTCCATCTCAGCTCCATCCCCTTGTGTCTCTTTTAAAAAGCTGTTGACTCTATTTTCATAAATTGTTTTGTATCAATTTCATTTCTTTCCTAGTTTTTTTTTCCTACTTTTCTTCGTTGATTAAAAAAACTTTTTTGTACCCTTCTAGAAATTCTTGTTGGACTTATGTCCAATTCACACTTGTTCTTTGAAGATTTCCTTTTAGTTGTTTTGACCTTGATGTCTTCTGACTTTGTGTTTTGATCTTATTTGCATCCGTAGTAACCTGTTATGGTCAGATTCATTTTTAAAACTCATTTTATAATCTATTTCTTGACTTTTAATGTTATTTTAAAATTGGGCTCTGCTCCCAGAGTGAAGGTGACACTATTCTAATTTTCAGGTTTTTGTTGCTGTTATTTTCAGAACAATTTTTGTATGTCTGTAAGTTTTCAGTGTTTTCAAGGCAGTATAATTCAAGGAGTGATCACTGTTCTCCTGGCCTTTGTTCTGGTCTTTACTTTGGGAAGAACCTTGTTCTTCTGCAATGACAAATGCTAGTATTTACCATACACACACACACACACACACACACACACACACACACACACACATATGTATATGTATATGTGGATATATACATATAAAAACACATATTTATAAATAAATGTTTGTATATATAGATATTTTTGTAGATCTATCTGTTGATTGTTTATTAGAGAAATTTATGATACTTTTGTTTTCCAACTTGACCTCTTTCCTTCTTATCAAGTATCCATTAATTTTATTGATGCAGAAACTTACTAGTTTTATGTAATCAAAGTTATTGTTTTTAATCTCTTTTAATTACCTCTATCATTTTTTTACTAAGAATACATAAGCTTCTTTTTTTGTCTTAATAACACAATCTTTCCTGTTTAGATCACACAACTATTTATAACATACTGTGAGATGTGTCATAAATTGTTGGTTTAAACCTAATTTTTGCCCAACAAAAATTAGTTTTCTTGTCAATTTTTATCAAAAAAGAGATCTTTTAAAATATTTCATGTTTTCTGGTTTATAGAACATTTATTGAGTTGTGTTTCTGATTCTCCCTTTTTTAGTCTACTCAATTATCTCTCTACTTTTTAACAAATACCCAATATTTTTGATAATAGTGCTTTATAATATTGTTTGAGGTCTGGAAATATTTTACATCTAAGACAAAGGAATTGGAAAGTTCTTGGGTCCCTTTTCTATTAAGAATTAAGTAAAAATGTCTTTGGCTTTTTTCCTAATGCATTCCTTTCTTCCCCTGGCTATGGGCTTACCTGTTTGATCTTTACTCTTACTTTATTTGGAGAATATTTAAAGGAGGATGGGTTAAAGAGGATATTTAAAAACTAAGTTCATTGCTTTATAACCATGTTAGATTTGAATCAGCTGCATTGAAGTGTCATTGAAAAATAAGTATCCCTGGCACCTTTCAACAATGAGGTGATTCATGCTAATTCTAATAGACTTATGATGGATAGAGCTATTCCTATGCAGAAAAAGACTATGGTGACTAAATGTGTACCACAACATATTTGCTCCTTTTTGTTCTTGTCTGCTTGTTTTTTTGTTTCTTTCTCATTTTTTCCCTTTTTGATCTGATTTTTCGTGTATAACATGATAAATGTGGAAATATGTGTAGTAGAATTGCACATATTTAGCATACATTGGATAGCTTTCTATCCAGGTGAAGAGGATGGGAGAGAGAGAGAGAGGGAGAAAAAAACTTGGAACATGGAGATTTTCAAGGGATATCTCTGCATGTATTTTAAAAAATAAAAAGCTATAATTTAAAAAATATATGTGTCCTCATGTTCTTCCCAATATGTAATGGATGTTCCAAAAGCCATAATGCATTTTTAAACTTTACATTTACATAGGAAATTGTAATAAGCATAGGGATCACTTCAGATGGAATTCCCTGGAAGCCATAGTACAAAACATTGATGCATTTATTTATGAAACATTAAACAGGGGGAAAAGTTCTTATTTTAACAGACTTCATTGGAAGACAAAATTCATGTTAAAAATGATTTCAGGTTTGATACCCATTGTTAGGCTGCTTTCCTAAGCTCTATAATGTAGTAAGGCCCTGTGCTCAAATAAGATTTCAATCAAAATATCATTTATTTATCTCTAGATTTGGAGGAAGTAATTGTCATTATCATGTACAATAGTGCTTAGAAGCCATTTTATAATTCTATATTAAAACCATGATATTGTCTTTTTAATTTATGGAATAAAGCAAGCATTTTCATAACAGTACAATAACAAAGATGATAGTATATGAAACTTCAAATCTGCTATATATAATTTGCTATACCTTTCAAATACATAACAAAATTATGTACTTTTTTTTCTTTTGTTTTTTTCTTTTCCAAATCCTGTTTCCCCACAATGACCTAGCAATGTAGTCTAAAAGAAATCTTGTCATGTGTGTGCTTGGTTTTTAATAAGAAATCATAATAAGATCTTTAGTATTAGTCATAGATTTTTAAAATCTGCTTTATAGGACATAAAATTACATAGAATGTGAGAAACTGGGTATTCTTAACTTCAATTCCCTATAACAGAATGCAATATTACAAAGACCAGACTTTGAGAAAATTATAAATTGAATAAGTAAAGTGATATTTGATACTCATTCTTCAGTGAAAATGAGGCTTTATACAAACGCACATTTGAAAAACCAGAGAGACGAAATGTCCAATTTAGTCAGGTGAAGGTAAATTCTCTGAATTTGAAAAGAAGAGTCATGAAGTGAAGAGGGAGGGAGGGAAGGAAGGAAAAAGAAAGAAAGTCAAAGTACCCTTTTGAACAAAATATTTCATTTGATTTTGCTGTCATTCAGTTGTTTCAATAATATTTGACTCTTCATGACTCCATTTGGGATTTTCTTTGCAAAGATCCTGGAATGGTTTGCCATTTCTTTTTCCAACTCATTCTTATAGATGAGGACAGTGTGTCAAATAGGATTAAGTGGCTTGCCAAGTGTCAAACAGCTCTTAAATAGTTAAGATCAGATTTGAATTTTCAGAAGATAAGTCTTCCTGATTCTAGGCTCTGTGCTCTCTCTATCCATCAAGCTGCTCTAATTTGATGTTAAGATGATTGTCTGTTAAATTATTAAATTTGCTGTTATGGGATCCAGACCATTGGAAATGAGGTGATACAAGATAGAATACAATTTCACAACCATGCTCACAAGAATAAACAGAGCTCAAGTAATAAAAACATGATTAAAGGCCTATTATGTATACCAAATTTTCCTAAGGTATAATTCTGACCCTCTCACTATCTTGAAAAGAAATCATTGCACCTGATGATTTTTCATTGTTTGAGGGACCCTGCAACATGGACACTTCTTCCTCTAATGCATATTGATATCTCAACAAAATCAAGCTTACTCTATGTGCAAGGAACCATGCTAAATGCTAGTGTAAAACAAAGACCAAAATATTCCTTGCTCTCAAGTGATTTGTTCATGGTCATAAAGTCAGTTTATGTCGAAGATAGAATTTAAATCCATGTCTTTTTGATCCTAAGACTGGTTATTTTTCCAAGTAACTAAATGTTAATCAGATAAAATATGAACTTCTTTGTCAGGTATTGAAAGACATCCATAATCTGCCTTCAACTAATCTTGTTTCACAAAATTCTCTTCATGATCCTTAAATGTCTTTTCTTTTCTTTTCTTTTTTCTGCTCTTTAAATATCAGACAAACTAGATAACACTTTCCGAGTCACACCCTTCCCTATCCTTAGCAAGATATAGTTTCCTTCTTTATCTCTTTTAATTAGATCAGTTGTTGCTTTTGCTTGATCTGAGATAAGGATGGCTGTCCCTGCTTTTTTGACTTCACCAGAAGCATAGTAGATTCTGCTCCAACTTTTACCTTTACTCTGTATGTATATCCCTGCTTCAAGTGTGTTTCCTGCAAACAACATATTGTAGGATTCTGGCTTTTAATCCATTCAGCTAACTGCTTCCTCTTTATGGGGGAGTTTACCCCATTCACATTTATGGTTAAAATTACCAATTCTGTATTACTTGCCATCTTGTTAACCCCTGTTTATGATTTTCTCCCTTCCTTCCCTCTTACCTCCCTCCCCAGTATTAAACTTGTGAGCACTACTTGCTTCTCACAGTCCTCCCTTTTTAGTATCCCTCTCCCGACCTTAGATTTCCTTCCCCTATCTTACTCCTTTTCCTCACAATTTCTGTATTCTCTTCCACTTAGCTTATTTCTTTCCTTTTCACTTTTCCCCTCTCACTTTTTGATGAGGTGGGAGAAGTTTCACCATAAATCGAATATGTCTAATATTTTTCTCTTTAAGCCAATTCTGATGGCAGTAAGATATACACTATATTCATCCTCCTCCATCCTTTCTCTCAAATATAATAGGTTTCCTTTGCCTCTTTGTGAGATGTAGTACCTCCACTTTACTCTTTTCCAGGTACAATTTCCTTTCCACCTCTAGATTCTAGAACAAGGTATACATGTATTCTTTATATATCTTTATAGCAGAATATAGTCCCCAAGATTTATTTTTACCTTTTTAGGTTTCTCTTGAGTTCTATATTTGTAAATCAAACTTTTTGTTAAGTTCTAGTTTTTTCATCAAAAATAGGTGAAATTCGCTTATTTTGTTTAATGTCCATCTTCTTCCCTGGAAAAAGATGTTGATTTTGTCTGGGAAAGTTATTTTTGGCTACATACCAAGTTCCTTAGTCTTTCAGAATATCATATTCCAGGGCCTTCAATCCTTTAATGTGGATGCTGCTATGTCTTGAGTAATCCTTATTGTGGCTCCTCTATATTTGAATTGATTTTTTTCTAGCAGCTTGCAGTATTTTTTCCTTCATCTGATAGTTCTGGATTTTGGCCACTATATTTCTTGGTGTTTTGATGTTAGGATCCCTTTCAATAGGTGATCGATGAATTCTTTCAATTTCTATTTTACCCTCTGTTTCTATAACTTCTGGGCAGTTCTCTTTGATAATTTCCTGGAAAATAGTGTCCAGGCTCTTTTTTTCATCATATTTTTCAGGGAATTCAATGATTCTCAGATTGTCTCTCCTAGATCTATTTTCCAGGTCTGTTGTTTTCCCAAGAAGGTATTTGACATTTTTTTCCATTGTTTCATTTTTTTGGTTTTGCTTGACTGATTCTTAGTGTCTCCGCGAGTCATTCAATTTCATTTGTTTGATTCTGATTTTCAAAGAAGTATTTTCTTCACTCACTTTAAAAATATCTTTTTCTAATTGTCCAATTGAGTTTTTAAGTGAGTTGTTTTGATCTATGGAATTTTTTTTCCATTTCACCCATTTTATTTTAGGAAGCTATTTTCTTTTTCCAGTTCACTAATTCTGTTTTTCAAGGACTTGATTTCTTTATCCACTCCATCTTTAAATGAGTGGGATGACTTGCCCAGACTCTCTTGCCAAGCTTCCCTCTCCTTTTCCCACTTATCTTCTAGCTCTCTTTTGAGAGCCTTTTTCATTTCTTCTATGAGAGTCTTCTGTATTGAGGACCAAATCATATCCCCCTTTGGGGATTCATCTGGAGACAGTCTATTTTTAGTCTCCTCAGGGTTTAAAGTCTGCTCTCTATCCATATAGAAGCTATCAATGGTTAGGGTCTGTTTAAATTTTTTGCTCATTTTGTCAGAGAAGAATCAAAGAAAACAAACTAGCAAAAAAAAACCAAATGCAGTCTACTTTTGGGGGGAAGGGGTGGCTGAATAGTATTACTGAGCTTCCTCTACAGACTACTAGGGGCAGCAGGGAGGTGCTAGCAGGATAACAATGGTTGTGCTATGTCAGGGCTCTGAAACACTGAGATTCTGAGAGTGTGTTGAGTCACTCCAGGTAGGTATGGCTAGGTCCCGAGAGATCCTAACTTTTCGGGGGTTATAGTCTTTACCCGCTGTGTTTTTAGCTTCTCTGCTTGTCTAATGGCTTGCCGCCAGGGCAAAGTATCCAATACTATAGTAAAGCTCTCCCTGCAAAGAAGGCTGAGATCACATCCTACCCCGCTCCACTCTGTTCAGCTGTGAACTGCCTGCCATGCTCTTGCTGTGGCTACCTGCCCTCAGCCTGCACCTTACCTAAAACCATCCCCTCCCTCAAGCTAAAACAGACCTTTTCTGAAGAATTTCAAGGATGTCTTCTCTTGGTAATTATTTGTGGGATTTTTATCAGTCAAGCACTAATTCCAAGGCTTGTCATGAAATAAATTCTGAGAGAAAATGTGGAGCTTAAGTAGATGTGTGCATCCTCTCCACCATCTTGGCCAGAAGTCCAAGCCCCTTGGTTTTATAAATGGAGTAGAGCAATAAGTCAGTGGTGTTGAATTCATTCTGTTGGGTCTGTCTAGTTCTTGGGGACTCCAGCTTTCCCTTTTCTCTATTTTCTCTGTATTTTATAGAGCTTTCTGGGCAACCTGTTTATTATCCTCACAGTCATTACAGATTCTCTCCTGCACTCTCCCATGTACTTCCTCCTCAGCAATCTCTCCTTTATTGATGTGTGCCAGGCTACCTTTGCTATTCCCAAAATGATTACTGACTTCCTCAATAAACAAAAGATCATCACTTTTGAGGGCTGCATATCTCAAATCTTTTTTTTGCATGTATTTGGGGGCAGTGAAATAGTGCTTCTTTTTTATTATTATTATAGCTTTTTATTTACAAGATATATGCATTGGTAATTTTAAGCATTGACAATTGCAAAACCTTTTGTTCCAATTTTTCCCCTTCTTCCCCCCATCAAGTCCCCCAAATGGCAGGTAGACCAATACATGTTAAATATGTTAAAGTATATGTTAAATATAATATATGTATGCATGTCCATACAGTTATTTTGCTGTACAAGAAGAATCGGACTTTGAAATAATGTACAATTAACCTGTGAAAGAAATCAAAAATGCAGGTAGACAAAAATAGAGGGATTGGGAATGCTATATTCATACTTATTTCCCAGAATTCTTTTGCTGGGTGTAGCTGATTCTATTCATTATTGAACAAATGGAGCTGATTTGGTTCATCTCATTGTTGAAAAGAGCCATGTCCATCAGAATTGATCATCATATAGTACTGTTGTTGAAGCATATAATGATCTCCTGGTCCTGCTCATTTCACTCAGCATCAGTTCACGTAAGTCTCTCCAGGCTGTTCTGAAATCATCCTGCTGATCATTTCTTACAGAACAATAATATTCCATAATATTCATATACCACAATTTATTCAGCCATTCTCCAATTGATGGGCATCCACTTATTTTCCAGTTTCTGGTCACTACAAAGAGGGCTACCACAAACATTCTTGCACATACAAGTCCCTTTCCCTTCTTTAAGATCTCGTTGGAATATAAGCCCAGTAGTAACCTTGCTGGATCAAAGAGAATGCACAGTTTGATACTTTTGAGCATAGTTCCAAATTGCTCGCCAGAAGGGCCGGATGTGTTTACAATTCCACCAACAATGTATCAGTGTCCCAGTTTTCCCACATGCCCACCAACATTCCACATTATCTTTCCCTGGCATTCTAGCCAATCTGACAGATGTGTAGTGGTATCTCAGAGTTGTGTTAATTTGCATTTCTCTGATAAATAATGACTTGGAGCATCTTTTCATATGGCTAGAAATAGCTTCAATTTCTTCATCTAAGAATTTTCTGTTCATATCCTTTGACTATTTATCAATTAGAGAATGGCTAGATTTGTTATAAATTAGAGTCAATTCTCTATATATTTTGGAAAAGAGGGCTTTATCAGAACCTTTGACTGTAAAAATGTATTCCTAGTTTATTGCTTCCCTTCTAATCTTGTCTGCATTAGTTTTGTTTGTACGAAAACTTTTCAATTTGATATAATCAAAATTTTCTATTTTGTGATCAATAATGATCTCTAACTTTTCTTTGGTCATAAATTCCTTCCTCCTCCATAGGTCTGAGAGGTAAACTATCCTATGTTCTTCTAATTCATTTATAATCTCATTCTTTATGCCTAGGTCATGAACCCATTTTGACCTTATCTTGGTGTACAGTGTTAAATGTGGGTCAATGCCTAGTTTCTGCCATACTAATTACCAATTTTCCCAGCAGTTTTTTTTTATCAAATAGTGAATTCTTATCCTAAAAACTTGGGGTCTTTGGGTTTGTCAAACACTAGATTATTAAAATTATTGACTATTTTGTTCTTTGAAACTAACGTATTCCACTGATTAACTAATCTATTTCTTAGCCAATACCAAATGGTTTTGTTAACCACTGCTTTATAAAATAAATTTAGGTCTGGTACAGCTAGGCCACTTTCATTTGATTTTTTTTCATTAGTTCCCTTGAAATTCTTGACCTTTTGTTTTTCCATATGAACTTTGTTATTATTTTTCCTAGGTCGTTAAAATAGTTTTTTGGGACTCTAGTATAGTGCTAAATAAATTAATTAATTCAGGTAGTATTGTCATCTTTATTATATTTGCTTGACCTATCCAAGAGAATTTAATATTTTTCCAATTGGTTGGATCTGACTTCATTTGCGTGGAATGTGTTTTGTAGTTTTGCTCATACAGTTCCTGATTTTCCCTTGGCAGATAGATTCCCAAATATTTTATACTATCAGTAGTTACTTTAAATGGAATTTCTCTTTGTAACTCTAACTGTTGGATTTTGTTAGTGATATATAAGAATGTTAATGACTTATATGGGTTTGTTTTGTATCCTACAACTTAGCTAAAGGTGTGGATTATTTCTAATAGCTTTAGTAGAATCTCTGGGGTTCTCTAAGTATATCATAATATCATCAGCAAAGAGTGATAATTTAGTTTCCTCATTGCCTACTCTAATTCCTTTAATCTCTTTCTCAACTCTTATTGCCAAAGCTAGCATTCTAATACAATATTGAATAGTAATGATGATAGTGGAAATTTTCACTCCTGATCTTATTGGGAATGGTTCCATTTTATCCCTATTACATATAACGCTTACTATAGAAGCTCCTGATTATTTTAAGGAAAAATCTATTTATTCCTATACTCTCAAGTGTTTTTAATAAGAAGGGATATTGGATTTTATCAAATGCTTTTTCTGCATCTATTGAGATGATCATATGGTTTTTGTTAATTTGGTTATTTATATGGTCAATTATACTAATAGTTTTCCTAATATTGAACCAGCCCTGCATTCCTGCTATAAATCCTACTTGGTAATGGTGTATTATGCTAGGGACGATTTTCTGTAGTCTTTTTGCTAATTTTTTTTAAGATTTTAGCATCAATATTCATTAGAAAGATTGCTTTCTCTGTTTTCAACCTACCTTGTTTAGGTATCACTACCATGTCTGTGTCATAAAAGGAATTTGGTAAGAGTCCTTCATTCCCTATTTTTTTCAAATAGTTTATATAACATTGGAGTTAATTGTTCTTTAAATGTTTGGTAGAATTCATATGTAAATCCATCTAGTCCTGGGGATTTTTTTCTTAGGGAGTTGAGTAATAGCTTGTTCTATTTCTTTTTCTGAAATGGGACTATTTAAGCAATTTACTTCCTCTTCTGTTACACTTAGGTCATCAAATTTATTGACATAAAATTGGGCAAAGTAACTCCTAATTATTGCTCTAATTTCCTCTTCACTGGTAGAAAGTTCTCCCTTTTCATTTTTAAGACTAACAATTTGATTTTCCTCTTTTTTTTTCCTAATCAGATTTACAAAAGTTTTATTTATTTTGTTGTTGTTGTTGTTTTTCATAAAACCAACTCTTAGTTTTATTTCTTTATTCAATAGTTTTTTTTTTTTTACTTTCAATAGTATTAATTTCTCTTTTTAATTTTAGAATTTCAAGCTTAGTATTTGATTGGGGGTTTTTAATTTGCTCCTTTTCTACCTTTTTAAGTTGCAAGCCTAATTCATTGGTCTTCTCTTTCTCTATTTTATTCAAGTAAGCCTCTAAAGATATAAATTTCCTCCTATTGCTGCTTTTGCTGCATTCCACAAATTTTGGTATGTTGTCTCATTGTTGTGATTTTCTTGGATGAAATTATTAATTGTGTCTATGATTTGCTGTTTCACCCATTCATTCTTTAGGATGAGATTATTTAGTTTCCAAGTACTTTTTGGTCTATTTACCCCTAGCTTTTTGTTGAATATAGTTTTTATTGCATTGTGATCTGAAAAGAATGCATTTACTATTACTACCTTTCTGCATTTGAGTTTGAGGTTTTTATGTCCTAATATATGGTCAATTTTTGTATAGGTTCCATGAACTGCTGAGAAGAAAGTGTATTCCTTTCTGTCTCCATTCAGTTTTCTCCAAAGATCTATCATACCTAACTTTTCTAATATTCTATTTACCTCTTTAACTTCTTTCTTATTTATTTTGTGGTTTGATTTATCTAATTCTGAGAGTGCAAAGTTGAGATCTCCCACTATTATAGTTTTGTTGTCTATTTCTTCTTACAACTCTCTTAACTTCTCCTTTAGGAAATTAGTTGCTATACCACTTAGTGCATATATGTTTAGTATTGATATTGCTTCATTGTCTGTGCTACCCTTTAGCAAGATATAGTTTCCTTCCTTGTCTCTTTTAATTAGATCAATTTTTGTTTTTGCTTGATCTAAGAAAAGGATGGCTATCCCTGCTTTTTTGACTTCACCTGAAACATAATAGATTCTGCTCCAGCCTTTTACCTTTACTCTGTATGTATCACCCTGCTTTAAATGTGTTTCCTCTAAACAACATATTGTAGGATTCTGGCTTTTGATCCAGTCTGCTATCCACCTTTGCTTTATGGGAGAGTTCATCCCATTCACATTTACAGTTAAAACTATTAATTCTGTATTTCCTGCCTCTTATTATTCCCAGATTATGCTTTTTTTTTTCTTTCCCCCATTACCTCCCTCCTCTAGTATTAATACTTATGGGCACCACTTGCCTCATGCAACTCTCCATCTTTAGAATCCCTTCCACCCCCTTTGAGTCCCTTTCCCTTTCTTATACCTTTCCCTTATTACTCTTTTCTTTTTCCCTTTTCCTCTCACACTTTTTAATGAGGTGAGAGAAGTTTCTCTGTAAACAAAATATTTCTATTATTTTCTCTTTGAGCCAACTCTGATGAGAGTAAGATTCACACAATGTTCCTCCCCCTCCCTAAATTACCTCAGATATGATAGGTTTCCTTTGCCTCTTTGTGGGATGTAATTTCCCTCTTTTTATCTCCACTTTTCCCTTTTTCTGATACTATCTCCTTTCTACTTCTACTTCCCTTTTATTATATTAGATCAGTAAAATCCAATTATATAGGCACTTTTTATGTATGTCCATAACAGAAATATAGTTCTCAAGAATTCTTTTTACCTTTTTCTTCTTCTCTTGAGTCCTATTGTTGGAGGTCAATTTTTTTTGGTTAGCTCTGGTTTTTTCATTAGAAACAAATGGAATTCACCTGGTTCATTAAATATCCATCCTCTTCCCTGGAAGAAAATGTTCAACTTAATTGAGTAGTTTATTCTTGGTACATTCCAAGTTCTTTTGCCTTTCAGAATATCAGATTCCAGGTTCTTCAGTCCTTTAATGTGGAAGCAACTAGATCCTGAGTAATTCTTATTGTGGCTCCTCAGTATTTGAATTATTTTTTTCTGGCTGCTTGTAATATTTTTTCCTTAGTCTGATAGTTCTGAAATTTAGCCACAATATTCCTTGTAGTTTTAATTTTAGGGTCTCTTTCAGAAGGTGTTCATTGAATTCTTTCAATGCCTATTTTACTTTCTGATTCTATTACATCTGGGCAGTTCTCTTTGATGATTTCCTGTAAAATAGTGTCTAGCCTCTCTTTTTCATCCTAATTTTCAGGAAGTCCAATAATCCTCAGATTATCTCTCCTAGATCTATTTTCCAGATCTGTTGTTTTTCACAGTACATATTTAACATTTTTTCTATTTTTTCTTTTTTTTTTTTTTTGGTTTTGCTTGACTGATTTTTGATGTTTCAATTCAGTTCTGATTTTTAATGAGTTATTTTCTTCATTAACTTTTTTTAACTTCTTTCTGTATATGTCCAGTTGAGTTTTTAAATGAGTTGTTTTCTCTATGGAATTTTTTTCCATTTCACAATTTTTTTTACTGAGTCATTTTCTTTTTCCAATTCACAAGTCCTACTTTCCTGGGAATTCTTTATCTTTTCCAATTCACAAATTCTATTTCCCTGGGAGTTCTTTATCTTTTCCAATTCACATATCATGAAGTTGTTTTATTTTTCCACTTTATCAAATTTTTCTTTTAGTGAGTTATATGCCTTTTCTGTACTCTCTTGCAGAGCTTCTCTTTCCTTTCCCCATATTTCTTCTAGCTCTCTTTTTAAGATATTTTATAATTTCTTTTAAGAGAGCCTTGTGTGATGGGGATCAGGTTACATTTCCCCTTTGGGGTTTTGTTTGGAGACTGCTATTAGTCTCCTCAGAGTTAAAAACCTACTCTCTTTCTGTATAGAAGCTATCAGTAGTTAGAGTTCACTTGGCTTTTTTACTCATTTTTTTTAAAAAGTCCTTAAGGTCTGCCTTCAGGGCAAGGAGGTTACCAGCTTCCTCTACAGAACAGGGATAGATAGATGGACAATAGCTGTTTTGCAAACAAGTTGCCAAGCTGTGAAGAGCCCCACAGTGGAAGTATCACTGCCCTGGGAAGCACTACCATGTTATGGAAGTTCCACTGCCCCGGGTAAACTCCCCTCTAATGCAAAACTGTGATTTCCCCAGGCAGAGCCCTCTTGCTGTGCAAAAGAGTGGCTGCCCTAGGCAAAAGCCCTGCTTTGCAAAACATGGCTGCACAGCTGTGCTGTGGTTCCTGTTGAGTCACTTACAGTGCTGTGTAGGAGCTGTTAAATTCTGGCATTTTTTGGAGTACACTCTACTTTTGGCGTTTGTGTAATTTCTCTGCTGATCTACTGCTTTACCACCAAAGCAGAGTGGCCAACCTGTTGTAGATTCCTCCCTGCAAATTCTCTGCCCATGGAGACCACCCCCACCCTTGTTTGCTCAATGTGCTAACCTCGATGTTCTGCCTCCCTGCTGTGCTGGCCTCCTCCTGCCAATCAGGACAAACATTTTCTAGCAATCTTCCAGATTATCTTTGTCTGGTAATTTATTGTAGTCCCAATATTCATGGATTTTATAAGTCAAGCACTATTTCTGAGGCTGAATTTGGTAATTAGTAGTGAGGATAGAAGTGAAGCCTTGAATGACACGTGTGTCCTCTCCACCATATTGGTGGCATATTGGCTCCGCCTCTACAATTGTGTTTTTTAATTGTATTTGTTATGGAAATGCTTGTTTTACTCCACAAGTTAAAAAGAAAATTAAAAGAAATGAAAAGTCTAGAAATGTGTAAATAAACAGTTTATGAGATTTTAAAAAAATAGATATTTAAAACTATTAAATTCTATTTTAACCTTTAGTTCTAAAATATCAAAGTGGTTTTCCTTGATAATATCTTGAAATATGATGTCTAGCCTCTTTTTTTTTAATCATGACTTCCAAGTAGTCTAATAATTTTTAAATTATCTCTCTTAGATCTATTTTCTTTGTCAATTGCTTTTCCTACAAGATATTTCACATTTTCTTCTATTTTTTTTCATTCTCTTAATATTGTTTTATTGTTTCTTGATGTCTTATGGAGTCATTAGCTTCTACTTGTCCAATTCTTATTTTTAAGAAATTATTTTTGCAGTAAACTTTTGTATCTCCTTTTGATTTGGTCAATTAGACTTTTTAAGTACTTCTTTTCTTCAGTGACTTTTTGTAAATTTTTTTACATATGGTCAATTCTGCTTTATTAAGAGTTATTCCCTTTAATGGATTTTTGTGCCTTTTTTTTCACCATTTGGCTTATTCTGTTTCTTAAAGGGCTGTTTAATTCAATATTTTTTGTCTATCAAATTATTAACTCTTTTTCTGTTTTCTTCATCACTCTCATGTTTTTGCAATTTTTCCTCTAGTTCTCTTATTTGATTTTGAAAATTCTTTTTGAGTTTTTCTGGGAATTCTTTTTGTAACTGAGACCAATTCACATTTTTCTTGAGGCATTTGATGTACCAATTTTGACTTTGTGGTCTTCTGAGATGGTATTCTGATCTTTCTTGTCACCATAGTAACTTTTTGTCATCACATTATTTTTCTGTAGTTTGCTCACTTTTCCAGCCTATTTTGGGGGGCTTTTAACTTTATGTTAAAATTGAGCTCTATTCCTGGGTGGAGGGGGCACTACAACAAAATTCAAAATTTTTATTGATATATTTAAAATAAATATTAAGGATCTGTAAGTTTTTGGTTTTTCCAAGTGGCATGATGGAAGGAGAGCTGTGTTTACTACTCTCTTGACCTGTGCTATAGCTTGTTAGTGACCACAAGCACTATTTTTTACCTTTAAACTATGACCAGATTCCGTGGTCCCCTGCAGCCATATGCTCTGTTAAACTAGTGCTCTTCTTTGCCTAGGATTGTGACCCAAGACTGTGACCTATATGTACATATAGACAATGCAACTATATCCAGTGCCAGCAAAGAGACCCCTGGGATCTCCTTCTGACCAGTTTCTTTAACTTTCTTATCATCTTTGGACTGAGAGCTCTAGAAACTGCTACTGCTTCATCAGTTGCCCCCAACACCTACTGCTGACTTGAGTTCCATAATAGACTTTTCTTTCAAAATAAAAACTTGACTCTGTAATGAATCAATTTGTGACCATGAATAAGTCTAGCTGAATAGAGAACAAATTTTAAAAAGACAATCAGAAAAAGTCAGTAGCTAAATTAGTTTTCTTCATTATAGAAGTAACTTCTAGAAACAGATGCTTAAATAGATAGAAGTTAATGGATTTTACAATTTCAAAACTATGAGTTATTCTGAGAAAATGATTCTCCACACTCATATTTCTCTGTGTGCCCACTCTCCCCTACAAATATTAGTTACATAGTAGGACCAAGTTTTATATATGTGGATTGTGCTAGGTTTATCATGTGGCAATTGTTTTGACATATAAGTAATTATGACTTTAGCATTATCTCTTTTATTGTTAAGTACATGTTTATGTTTAAGATCCAAAAGTGTAATTATGGTGAATGACTGTAATCAGAATCATATTGTTGGAGGCTCAAGAGTAAGCATGGTGAGTAGGGAAAGTATATTCTCTCATAACTGGAAAGAGAGATATCTTTAGAGTAGAAAATTTGGGAATGAATTCATTGTCATCTTCTATAAAACTAAAGAAAAATTCTAAGTCTTTAGTGGATGTGAGGTTCTCCTAGCACTGTACAATTTATTTATTACATGTAATAGTATTAATAATAACTCATGTTTATAATAATCTATGAGGTTTGCAATATAAACACATTGTCATTTGATCATAATATTGACTAACAGTTATATTACTGTTTAAAGGTTGCAAAATATGTACATTATATCACTTGATTCTCACAATAATGCTGCAAGGTAAGTGCTATTAATATCCCCATTTTATGGATGCAGAAATTGCATCCTTCTATTATGTCATGTTATTTCCACACAATATCCCTACTATCCTGAGATGTGTCCACAGCAATTTATTTAAAACCAATAAATCTTTACACATTAACAAATAGCTTTTGAGGCTCCAATGGGAAAATTGAAAACATCTTCTTATGAATATTGTCTTAGAATTTCTAAAGTCAAAACTTCCTCTATCATCAAAGAACTTAGATTATACTGGGGGAATATAATGAATACAAAATAGTTAATCGGGGAAGAGAGCATTAATTCCAGGGAACTGAGGGACCATTTTACATCAAATTAAGTTTAGACCTGCAGGCATGATGCATTTTCAACTCACTATTCCACTCTCCACAGCAGTTCTTCCACATCATTCTCCACCTTAAATCTGCAGTGGCTTCCTCACAATGAGAAAGAGTAGATAATGAGCTGAACTAGTAAAAAAGATCAGATTCATCCAAATATAAATTAAGCTAAGAGAAACAGTGAACGAAGTCATGGGCCTGGAGTCAAGAAGATCAGAGTTCAAATATATCCTCAGACAGTTAACAA
Source organism: Antechinus flavipes (assembly GCF_016432865.1). Lineage (NCBI taxonomy): Eukaryota > Metazoa > Chordata > Mammalia > Dasyuromorphia > Dasyuridae > Antechinus > Antechinus flavipes. The sequence continues at coordinate 261,894,363 of NC_067399.1, read as the reverse complement.
CTGGGTCACCCTAGGCAATTCATTTAACTAGTCTCAGTTTCTTCTGTTACAAAATGCTACCGTTATAACATCTATTGTCTAGAGTTGTTTTGAAGACCAAATGACATAATATTTATAAAATGATAGACTGATATCCACGTCATCTTGAAAAAAATCAAAAAGAAAGAATTGGGATAGTTTCCCAAATGTTATAGATTAGAAAACACAATAAGAAACCAAAGTTGCTGCTTGAAATTTCAATGTGATGACTCAAGGGGAATAAGCTCTCAAGAGGAACAAAAAATAGCAATAAAATTGTCCCTAGGCACTATTCTCCTTCTTCAGATAACTAATTGATCCCTCAAAGAGTAGAGATCAGGGAGTTAGTACAAAGCAGGTAATACTTATAACCCCTCACTTCCCCAGCAAACACTGGAGCATCACATTAACCCCATGGCCTCTTTCTTTCTGTAATGTAGTTGGATTAAACATAAGTTTTTCACTCAGGAAAAAAAACAGATTAATAGATCTCAATAAGGGACTTCTGAGTTAACCCACTGCTACTCTCCTCTTTGAAGCATGAATCCTCTCTAACCATCCCCACAAGAGTTCATCCTTCCTTCACTTGAAGAACTCCAGTGATGAAATTTGAAGCCCTCAGGAGAAAAGAAGAAAAGAGAGTTCTTGACTTGAGGTCTCTCTGTTATTATCCAGCAAAGAAGGTGATATAGCTCTCATAACAAATACAATTGCATAAATAAAAAGGTTTCAGACTAGGTCTGAGGCTCCCTCTATGTCTGCTAACTTGCCATCTGAGTATGTGGCAATTTTTTTCTCCAGGGAGCATTTTCATTTATCACAATGGAGGATAAAATCATTATTTTTAAGGGGTTTGGACCTAGAATTCATGAAATGGGAAATGAATTTTAGTTATATCCTAAAACCCGCTGTAGAGCTGTCTATGCCAAATTAATAACGTACCATGACACAGTGCTTCTTATCTGAAATGACTGCTTGAATCAGACAAATTCAGGGTGTGTGTGTGTGTGTGTGTGTGTGTGTGTGTGTGTGTGTGTTTGGGAGTTCCATTAATGATCTACTGTTGACAGAACCAGTTCCTTCAACCCCTACCAAAAATATACCCAATCAATTAGCAGAGTTTTCACCTGACTGTCTGCAATGGAATAGTCCTTCCACAAACTTCTGCGCCTGCATTTTGAGGTTCACTCAGTTACTTTTCCTCCCTATCACCCTCTCCCAAGTTGGATATAAGGCTGATGACCCAAAAGAGGGGTTTGCTCAGATTTTGCTTACAGAATGGCAAACCAGAAAAGAGACACTTTAGTCAAGTAGGGTAGATGGTGAACAAGGAACTTGTTCTCACACTAATAGTAATAGCTGATATTTATATAATACATTAAAATTTGAAAAAGGCCTTTATTTGCTTTTTTCATGTAGGTCTCACAATGACCCTGTAGTAGAGATACTATGCCTTATACTATCATTTTGCAAATGAGAAATATAGAAGCAGTGTGTCACAGAGGACAGAGAACTGGGCTTAAAATCAGGAAGGCCTCAGCAAATCTTGCTGAGGAGCATTTCTATTTACCACAACTCCCTAAAATCCTTCAATAAGTGATAGATGGCTTTAGATTTAACTTAATATGTTGCTGAAAGAATAGATATTTGCATACAATTGAGGAAACTGAGATTCATAAAGATTAAGGGACTTACCCACAATCATAAAACTAGTATTAGTGTCAGGATTTGAATCCAACTTTTCCTGATTTCAAATTCAACAATATATTTACCTATGATGTGATATCAGACTCAATTGAATCGGGTTTAACTAAAATTTTTCTTTATTAAATTTTTATTAATTTTTGTTTATTAAATTTCTTCAGTCTGGGTTATTTGTATATATAGACACAACTTAAGAAGGATTCTACTTGAGTCTCCACTTCTGAAACATTGTCTTATGTAAAACTAATACTTAAACAAATTGCTTCCAGGACACTAACATTAAATTTAGGTCAAGTTGATAGGTTAGTGATTCTCTGAGGAGCTGAGAAATCATTAAAGTGTTAGAATTGGAATCAAGGAGACTTGGGCTTGAATCTTTTCTCAGATGCTCACTAGCTATGTGATTCTGGAAAAATCCTTAATCTTTCTCAGTTTCAGTTTGTTTTTGTGTAAAATGAAGATGATAATAGGACATAAATTATGAGTGGAAAATGAGATAATATATATAAAGTGCTTTCCAAACTTTCAAGCATGTTTAAATGTTAGCCATAATTATTATTACAACTGAATAAATGATCAATTTAAAATTGTAAAGACCTTTTAATTGTAAAGACCAAATTCTACTAAAATCAAAGAAATTAAGTGCTTTAGTCAAGATTAAACAAATAGTAACTAGATAAACCAGATATTATACCCTAGACGTCTGATAATCAATAATAATAATAAATCTGCATGTGACATTAAGGTTATTTTAGACACAAACTATTTTTGTAATATATATGCACTCTGGTTAAATGTCATTGCCCTGTGATAATTTCACAGGCCTGGCAGTAAATATGTTTTTCTTTCCTCCTCATGTTATCTGGGAACCATCTGAGTCATATCTTCAAACAATAAGAATTACACAGAAATGGAATTTTTCAGAAGATAATTTAAAGGGTTAAAATGAAATAATGGATCTTACATATCTTTGAAAAATATAAAACTTTACATATGTATTTCAGTACTGCCTTTCATATATACAAGTTGTATGGCCATGAGCAATTCATTTAATTTCTCTATGCCCCAGACAATTTTCTGAAACTACAAATTAGTGCTGCAGATCAGGAATAGTAGAAAGGGTTTCTAAATTAGAAGTTTCCAATACTAATGAAATGAGAGACACAGAGACAGACAGGGAGGGAAGGGGAAAAAAAGAAAAAGAGAGGAGAAAAAGAGACATATGGAGAGACAGACACACAATGAGAGAGAGAAAGAGAAAGAGGGAGGAAGAGTGAGAAAGAGAGAGAGATAGACTGATAGAGGTGGAGATGATAGAGATATGAAAGAAAGATACAAAGATATGTAAAGAAATAAATATATGTATACAAATCATATAGAGATGGTTATAAATGAGAAATATAGATATAGTTATAATTATAGATTAGGTATATTTACAAATGTAGATTAAGAGAGAGAGAGAGAGAAAATTTTAGAGATCCCTTTTTCACAAGGGATTATTATCTTTGAAGAAATTTTTATCATATACTTCCACAGTATTTTCTTTTAATGGAAGAAACAGAAGCATGATTATAAGGTCTCAGAACTCAAATCTGGAAAGGGCTTCTGAGTTCATCTAGTCCAATTTCCTTAAGGCAAGAAATCTGAGGCTCAAGCAATTGAAGGTCACACAGATTAATCACACAAAGTCAGTCTGGGAATTCATCCGAGCTTCTCTGACCACAGATCAAAAAAAAATTTTTTTTAACAATAAAACCTAAAGCCTCTCCAACACAACAAGTGGAAGATGGGTTTTCTCTGAAGAGATGACAAATTCTAAAAAGGTATCAACATACATATCACCATGTAGAACCCGAGAAGAAAAATGGTAGATCACTGCAGGCTAACTTTAAAAATTCCAAAATTTTGTATGTCCCTACCCAGAGCATCATTTGTGAATCTCTTATAGAAACTGCTAAGGGAGAGATGGAAAAAGAAAAAGACATGTATCCAATCTACACCTCCAACGCCTTATAATGTATTGGTTGAGAAATAAGACAAATTCTGAATATTAAAAAAATTTAACAGGTTATCCCAAATATAACAATTGTGTATAAGCACTATTATGGAGGTTGTCTTCATAAATTAGAAAGAACAGAGTTAAATGAAATTAATTCCCATTAACAATACACTTATTGTCTATTAATTGTTATTAATTATTAATAGTTAAGAATTAGCCATTAATTATCTATTAACAATAGACTGAAATGCAAATTAGAAAACCTCAGAGAGACCTCAGAGATTGCTTAATAAAATACTATCATTTTACTGAGGAGGAAACTGAATCCTTAAGAAGTAAAGTGATTTGCCTAAGAATACACAGCCAGTAAATAACAGAGCTGGAATTGAAAACCCAGAGCTTTTGATTTCCAGTTTAATGCTTTCATTATAAATGCTGTGATTAGGTGGTCTCAGAGCTTAATTCCTCCTTTTTGGGAATCAGGAAGATCTCTCTTTAAATTCCACTTTTACCCAGGCAATTCTCTAATATATTTGTATAGCAAATTCCAGTCTGAACTGGTAGAAAAACTTTCATATACCAATGAAAATCACAGTTCCACTTAAAAAAAAAATCATAAGGGCAGGATCCTTGTGTTATTGAACTTTTATTTTTTCCCAATCCCTAAAAACTCAGTGACTGATTAATAAATGCTTGTTGTATGTAAATTTGTTATATAGACCTTTAAAGATTCCATTGCTGATCATTTCTTCACTCAATCATCCCTATTTTTTAAAATCATATCCAGGAAAATGAATATCATCAACACCAACAGCTTCAATAATACTGCTGGTTTCATCGTCCTTGGATTCCCCTGTAGCAGAGAGATTCAGATCTTCCTCTTTGTACTGTTCTTCATCATCTACATCCTGACTCTTATAGGAAATGGTTCTATCATATGTGCTGTGCACTGGGACCAACGTCTTCACAGCCCCATGTACATCCTCTTGGCCAACTTTTCTTTTTTGGAAATCTGGTATGTCACTTCTACTGTCCCCAATATGTTGGTCAACTTTCTCTCTGAGACCAAGACCATTTCCTTCTCTGGATGCTTCCTCCAGTTCTATTTCTTCTTCTCTTTAGGCGCTACAGAATGCTTTTTTCTGGCCATTATGGCATTTGATCGGTATCTGGCCATCTGTCGACCTCTGCATTATCCTACCATCATGACAGGACATCTCTGCACCTGCCTGGTGGTCAACTGCTGGTTGTTTGGCTTCCTCTGGTTCCTGGTTCCCATTATCCTCATCTCTCAATTGTCTTTCTGTGGCTCCAAGGTCATTGACCATTTTTTATGTGACCCAGGCCCACTGCTAGCTCTAACCTGCACCAGGGCATCTTTGATAGAGTTTACCTGTTCTATTTTGAGTTCTTTGCTCCTATTTGTACCCTTCATCTACATCATGGAAACATATGCTCTGGTCCTGAGAGCTGTATTGAAAGTTCCTTCAGCAGCTGGTAGGTATAAAGCCTTCTCTACCTGTGGGTCCCATTTAGCTGTGGTATCACTATTCTATGGCTCTGTGATGGTGATGTATGTGAAACCAACAGCAGGCCATGAAGCTGGAACCCAGAAGACTGTGACCCTTTTTTATTCTGTGGTAACCCCCTTCTTAAACCCTTTGATCTACAGCCTTAGGAATAAGGAGGTGAAGGATGCTCTGAGAAAATTTCTGGATAATAAGAATTAAATTCTTAAGGGAGAAAAGCCCTTAGAGAACCATATAAATTTTGAATCTCTTCCTGAGTAAAATATCAAGAATATCCAGGATATCTCCTGGCTCCATTCCCACCTTTCCAACTACATTTTTGCCTGGATATCTCAATAGTACCTCAAATTAAATTATTCAGAAATGAACTTATCTTTCCTTCTCAAAAAAAAAAAACTCTCTTTGCAAATTCTGTAATTGTATTGATGGTACATACATATCACAGCACTCTGACTCAAAACTTTGGTCTCCTTTTACTCTTTTTTTTACCTCAGACCATGTTTATTCTACAAGATTACAAGTTTACAAAATTTTTCACATCTGTCCATGTCTACACTTATATCACTACAATTTTCACTGTGTTTTCATTATTCATTACTGCATCATTACTGTGCTATTGTAATTGATTCCTATCTTGTTTTCTTGAATCATCACTCCAATTCTTCTGCCTTTTCTTCTTTTTAATACTTAGGAATCATAATCTTACTTCTCTGATCAAAAGGACTCAGTGGCTTCCCATTTCCTTCAGTCTAAAATATAAGCTATTTCTGGGAGAAGAGCTACACTTTTATTGGTTTAGGAAATTACCTCTAAAAAAAAGCTTGGCTTTTTAATTTTTCTGCAATCTGGTTCCAATCTAGTCCCACAATCTCCTTGTGCCAATTTCCACTCTGTATGTTTCGCCCACTCCAACTCATGCCTATAATAACATTTCCTAGACATTTCTTCCTCTTGCTATCCTTGCCTTTCCCCTGGGATTAGGTGTTTCTTCTAAAAGGCCTTACATGATGCCCCCAAATAAAGGAATATTGTCTTCCTCAAAGTTCCAATAACATTTTGCCTAGAACTCTCTTGTAATTTTATCATACTATATCTTATATTTATTTATATGTATATCTTATCCCCACTATCATAATTCAAGATCATTAAGGATGTAGTCTATTTTTTATGTTGCTATCCCTAATGCTTAACACTGTTGTGTATGTGTATCTAAAGATTTGAATTCTATTACTAAACTTCATTAATCTTGGAAGGATCTTACCTTTCCTGGCTTTGCTCCTATTTGTAATTTCACATCACATAATCTATACATCTTAGCAGAATTAGAATCAGGAAAGTCATCCATAACTTCTAAGTTCTTCAAAAAACTATGAAATGTCTTACTCACTGAAAAATAGGAATGGAAAAGTGGAGATAGAGCCAGCTTACCTTATCTTACTCAACCTCTTTCCTCTTCTGAAGACTTGAAAGGATGACTAAATCACTAACGTAATGTTTTCCACTGAACCATGAATTTACAACTGGAAAATGCATTACAGGTCTTTGTGTCCAACTCCTGACTTTTTACAGCTGAGGAAACTGAGGAACAGAGAGGCTAAGTGATCTTCCAGGTATCAGGCAGCTAAAAGTGACTGGGGTCAGATTCAAATATAAGCCCTCATTGTTGGAATACACAGGAGCTGTTGGAATACATGGGAGCCACCTGACAGTGGCTGCTAGAGATCCAACCCAGACCTGCAGACTGGATCTCCTCGTTCCTCACGTGAGAGGATGATACAAAGAGACTGAAAGGCAGTTGCTGTTCTCTCACCTCTCTGACTGAAAGGCCATTGCATTGTCTGACCTCTCTCCTCTTCCCTCTGCCTCCAATTTATCTCATTCCCAGTCGACAACACCTGTGTCAACAAAGGCCACCCTGCAACTCCTAATCCACAGCTATGGAGGCTCTGGGAGAATTGACCTGTCCCTTAACGCTTCCTGATTCCAAATCCAAGCATTTTTTCCTTGTACTACCCTTCCTTCTTGTTTCAAAATTGTTTCATCATTGTATCATTATTTATTAACAAGTATACTCACTCAACAACTTCAAAAATTTTACTAAAAGTGAAATCAACTTGTACATTGTACATCTACAGAATATTAATTGCAGAATTGAAACTCTTTGAATATAGGAACTGTTACAGTTTTATCTTTGTATCCCCATACCCAACCCAGTGTCTAAAACATAGCAGTTGCTCAATACACATAAATTCAATTAGATAGAAAAGAATTAATTGAATCAAACTAAAATGATATATACAGTACAAATGAAGAATATAACTCCAAAGCATAATACAAAAAAAATCAATCAAAATACATCAAACTCACTTTAATCAAAGAGTGAAAGGAAAAAATTGTATTTTTATGAAAAAAACCATGAAAAATAGTTATTAAAAGATATACATCCTAATATTGAAACTTTAAGTGTCTTTGACCTAAGGTTATGTTTTTTTTTTAATGTTGAATATATGTGATTCCCTTTTACTCACAAAACTCTCTGGAAGGACAGAGAGTTGAAAGTTGATACACTATTGTTTATCATGGGATCATAAAGTAAGAGTTAGAAAGGAGCTCAGAGTACAATTTCTTCTTTAACTTTCTGTGTCCCAAATGAAGAAA